>NC_080420.1:101865809-102465809 GCF_029873635.1 Malania oleifera
GAAGTTGTAGATAATCCTTTCCTCTTTCTCTAGAAATTTAAATCATTTCGATCAAATCTCAGACCAAAAAGTTATGCATGAATTACAAACAGGTGCTGATTTTGGTTCTCGGGAATTTTCCTGCAATAAAAAATTACCAAAAATTCATAAATTATGCAATAAAACTAAAAAATGATAAATTTGGCACTTTATTAAAATATTGGACGTAATTGGACATTTAATTAAAAATATAAGCCGTAAAACCCGAATTAAAGTGTCTAATTACGCAGTTTTGACGCATAATCAGGAGCAGAGGCCGGATCCTATAGCGATGACAAGGAGTCCCTTTAGGGAGATTTTCTTCGAGCGGTACTTTCTCGCTACGGTGTCAGAATTTCTATATTTGACACAGGCGTCTATGACGGTGCAGGAGTACATAGGGAGGTTTGTTGAGTTGTCCCGATTTGCCCCGTATATGGTGTTAAATGAGGAGAAGAAGGCGAGGAAGTTTGAGGAGGGCTTGAGGCAGAATATGTATGAGTAGGTGGTAGGCTTCCAAGCTCAGCCCTTCTCAAAGATAGTGGATAGGGCTGTGGTAATTGAGTGCAGTATACAGAGAGGCGCAGCAGCCCAGAGTTAGAGGAAAAGGCCCGCGCCTTCTAATTTTTAGGTAGGGCCCAGTCGAGGGCCAAGGAGGAGATATGATAGCAGAGAGAGGACGACGACAGGGAGGAGGAAAGCGAGCAGTGCAGGGCAGACGAATGCCCCCTCCTTGTCCCAGATGTTTGAGGAGGCACCCAGGAGAGTGCCGAGTGAGGGAGGTGTTCTGCTATCAGTGCCACCTGCCTGGGCATTTTGCGAGGAATTGTCAGGCACCACCAATGGTAGTGGCTTCTCCTCAACCATACAGAGGAGGCTATCAGGCACCTTGAGGTGGACAGCATAGGAATACTGCCCCGGTATGAGTTTATGCACTGACGTCGGGAGATGCTGAGGCAGTGGGAGATGTGGTGACAGGTACTGTTTCAATAATGTCATTTAAAGCTATTGTCTTATTTGATTATGGGGAGACTCATTCTTTTATCGCCCAGGATTATGTTAAGTTGTGTGGGTTTGAGCTTCAACAGTTAGATATTAGTTTGTCTGTTGTTACGCCGACTGGGGCTGTAGGGATATGTAGAAAGGTACTCAGAGACTTTCCGATGGGTATTCAGGGGAGATCTTTGTCAGCTAATCTCGTAGTTTTAGACATGTATGGGTTTGAGGTAATCTTGGGTATGGATTGGCTGGCTGCCCACTATGCTAGCATTGATTGCCATCAGAGAAAGGTAGTGTTCAGACCTCTAGAGGAACAAGAGTATAGATTCGTGGGATCCCGTGTGCGCACCCTACCTCAGTTATTATCTGCTATTCAGACACGTGGATTACTATTAGAAGACTATCAGGGATATTTAGCCTATGTGAAGGCAGTATCAGAAGGGAAACTGAAGGTAGAGGATATCCCAGTGGTGAGAGATTATCCTGATGTATTCCTCAAGGATTTGCCAGGACTACCTCCTGATCGTGAGGTAGAGTTTGTTATTGATTTGGTTCCGGGGACATCGCCGATTTTGAAAGTGCCATATAGAATGGCATTGGCAGACCTAAAATAATTGAAAGAGTAATTGCAGGAATTATTAGATAAGGGGTTTATTCGGTCCAGTGTGTCGCCTTAGGGACCACTAATTTTGTTTGTGAGGAAGAAGGATGGGTCGATGAGGTTGTGCATCGACTATCGGGAAATAAACAAAGTAACTATAAAAAATAAATACCCGCTTCCGTGTATCGATGATTTGTTTGACCAGTTACAGGAGATACAAATCTTTTCGAAGATAAACTTACACTCTAGGTACTATCAGGTGAAAGTCAGGGCGGAAGATGTTCCGAAGACGGCATTTAGAACACAGTATGACCATTATGAATTTTTAGTTATGCCGTTTGGGTTGACGAATGCTCCTGCAGTGCTTATGGATTTGATGAACATGGTTTTTCACCAGTATTTGGATCAGTTTGTGGTAGTATTTATTGATGATATACTAGTGTATTCAAAGAGCCCAGTGGAGCATGATGAGCATCTGAGTATAGTCTTGCAGGTGTGGCGACAGAAGAAGCTATATGCGAAGCTCAAGAAGTGCGAGTTCTAGCTGGAATAGGTTACCTTCTTTGGACATGTTATATCCAGGGGTGGTATTTCTATTGACCCGAGTAAGATTGAGGCTATGGTAGATTGGGTACGACCAAAGAATGTGCATGAGATCAGGAGTTTCCTAGGGTTGGCTGGGTACTACCACAAGTTTGTTGAGGGCTTCTCGAGACTGTCAGGCCTGCTAACCAAATTGACCAGGAAAGGCTAATGTGGTCGTTGATGCTTTGAGCCAGAAATCAGTGGATTCATATATATCTACAGTGGAGATTCAGAATCCAATCCAGATGGATCTAGAGAGGCTCAGTGTGGAGCTGGAAGAGGGTGAGCACCAGGCGTTCATTGCTAACTTGGTTTTGTAGCCGACTCTACAAGAGAGGATTAAAGCAGCCCAGAAAAATGATGCAGAACTAGTAGAGCTTATGGGGAAGGTACAAGATGGTCAGGAAACAGAGTTTAGCATCTCAAATGATGGAGCCTTGAGGTTTCATACCAGGTTATGCGTTCCCGTCGATCTTGAGATCAAGAAGGTCATTATGGAGGAAGCACATCGATCTTTTCATACTGTACATCCAGGTAGCACTAAAATGTACATGGATCTTCGAGAGTCCTTCTGGTGGAGCAACATGAAGAGGGAGATAGCTCAGTTTTTGGATCAGTGTTTGACGTGCCAGCAAGTGAAGGCTAAGCATTGGAGATCGGCGGGATCATTGCAGCCACTCCACATTCCTGAGTGGAAGTGGGAGCATATAGCGATGGATTTTGTCAAAGGATTGCCGTCGGAATTGCATAGATAGGACCCTATTTGGGTAGTGGTGGATCGATTGACAAAGATTGCCCACTTTGTGCCGATCAGAGTTAGCTACTCCATGGACAGATTAGCTGAGTTATATATCCAAGAGATAGTTAGGCTCCATGGAGTCCCAGTGTCCATAGTTTCAAACAGAGACCCACGGTTCACATCTCGTTTTTGGAAGAGTCTGCAAGGGGCCATGGGTTCTCAGTTGTCATTCAGCACAGTTTTTCATCCTCAGATAGATGGGCAGACGAAAAGGACAATACAAATTCTGGAGGATATGCTGCGAGCATGTGTGCTGGACTTTGGAGGTCGTTGGATGTAGTATTTGCCACTGGTCAAGTTTGTGTATAACAACAGCTACCAAGCCAGCATTGGGATGACACCATATGAGGAATTGTATGGCAGGAGGTTTCGAGCCTCATTGTGCTGGGATGAGATTGGGGAGAGACGGATATTGGGACCAAAGCTGGTACAACAGACTTAGGATAAAGTTAGACTCATTAGGGACAAGATTAGAACAACACAGAGCTGGCATAAGAGTTATGCAAATACTCGTCGGCGAGAATTGGAGTTTGACGCAGGAGATCACGTGTTCCTAAAGGTGGCACCGATGAAGGGGGTTATGAGGTTTGGGAGGAAGGGTAAGTTGAGCCCTAGGTAAATTGGACCATTCGAGATTCTTGGAAGAGTGGGTCCAGTTGCCTATTAATTGGCTTTACCACCAGTCCTATCTAGGATCCATGATGTATTCCACGTTTCTATGCTGAGGAAATACGTCCTAGACCCCTCCCATGTGATCAACTATGAAGCACTGGAGTTGGGGGATACTTTAACTTATAAGGAAGTGTCAGTGCAGATTCTTGACTGGAAGGAACAAAAGCTACGCACGAAGAAGATTCCACTGGTGAAAGTTTTGTGGTGCAATCATGCTATTAAGGAGGTTTCTTGGGAATTGGAGGATCAGATGCGCTAGAGATATCCACACTTATTCTATGGAATTTAAAGTTGAGCTAGTCAGAATAAAAGGAATAATATTGTGTATTTTTATTGGTATAGTGTAATGTAGGATAAATAGGGTTTTTAATTTTGAGATATGAATGGCTTTTGGAGAATTTTGGAAAAGTTGTAATCTCCTAGAACCCTCTTTGTAACCGCGATATTCCTCCGCCATAAGTGAGGGTAATTAATAAAATTGGGGTGTTTTCTCTCTAAGGACGGAAAGCTGATGAATAAGCAAATTTCGAGGATGAAATTTTTATAAGGATGAAAGAATGTAATAACCCCAAAAAGGGTTATACAGGATTAGTGGGGTGATTCCAAAAAAATTTAATTAATTAATTAATTAATTAATCGGATTTTAAAAAAAGAAAATAAAAAAATAATTAAAATTTATATTTATTTTTATTAATAAAATATATTATTATTAATATTAATTAAATAAATTATTATTATTATTATTATTATTATTATTACTCACCTGAAGCTTCTAGCTTCAGGAGGTTTGTTTATTTTTGGTTTTGTTTCTTCTTTTCTTTCTTTCTTCTTCTTCTTTTCTTCTGTTGCGTGCAGACACACACACACACACACACTCTCTCTCTCTCTCTCTCTCTCTCTCTCTCTCTCTCTCTCTCTCTCTCTCTCTCTCTCTCTCTCTCTCTCTCTCTCTCCTCCATCTCATGATGGATTTTCTCCCGATCGAAAATTGGAAGATACCGCTACACTACATTCTCCGCCGCAGTCATTTCTACCGGAGCGAATCGATGGTAGGAGTGGCGTAGACGTATCTCTTGGGGTAAGCCAATTTCCCATTTTTCTTTAATTTTTTACAAATTATAAGCTCAATCGACGAACGGACACCACCACAAGAATCTTGGGATGATTCTCTACAAGTCTAGCGGGATGGAATTCTGGTGGGGTCATCGTGGGCAAAACCCCAAATTTGGGGTATAGGGGTTATTAAGGGGCTTATTTTTAATTAATGAGTATTAATTTAGAAATGTTAACATGTTGAGCATCAGGAGTTGAAGCAGAAT
This sequence comes from Malania oleifera, assembly GCF_029873635.1. Classification (NCBI taxonomy): domain Eukaryota; kingdom Viridiplantae; phylum Streptophyta; class Magnoliopsida; order Santalales; family Ximeniaceae; genus Malania; species Malania oleifera. Next base: position 101,870,803 of record NC_080420.1, read on the forward strand.
TTTCGAAATTTAAAGTCCAGGTGAGCGCCGCTGGTGTAATTTTGGGACTCGCGAACAAAATTCAGAAAATTAAGTGGGGGTGTCAAATATTAGTTTAAATGTTAATTTGAGGTATATGGAGCCTAGGGAAGGTTAGATGGGTATTATTTTGGGGAAATGAATTAATTAATCTGGAAAAAAATGTAAATTTCAAGATTTGAATTTTGGGCACCAAGGGCATAGGATTTGGGTCCTAACGAGACTCTCAGTAAGCCAGGTAAGTGGAATAAATTATAACAGTATTTTTAGAATTACCATTTGAATTAATATATGAAAATGAACATATTGTGTTTTGCCTGAAAATTATTATGATATAAATATTAGATAAATTGTGTGGCATTTGAGTAATATTAAATTGTGATATTTTGCAATGTGAAATATAATGATGTATATTTTCTGAGAAAATATTGAAATGAGAATGATTGATGTGATATTTATATATGAGTAGAAATTATTTGCATGAAAAATGAGTTTGTACAAAAAACTGATATGAGTATTTTGGGAAATATGGAAATATGTGAAATAAAATATATATTATTATAAGATGATGAAATGTGCACAGAAAATGATGAGAATATTTATATTAAATTGAATTGAAATATACTGAAATATGATTGATGATATGCCAATACCGCACAATAATTGCGGGTGGGTGGTATTCCTTTCTTACTGATGCCGTTGGCGAGGTATGCTCAGTATGGAGATTGTGTGTGTGTGAAGTTCCTACCGATGCCGTTGGGGAGGTATGCTTAGTAGGGAGATTGTGTGTATGAAGTTCCGACTGATGTTGTTAGGGAGGTATGCTCAGTATGGAGATTGTGTGTTTGTGAAGTTCCTACTGATGCCGTTGGGGAGGTATGCTTAGTATGGAGACTGTGTGTGTGTGAAGTTCCTATTGATGCCGTTGGGGAGGTATGCTCAGTATGGAGACTGTGTGTGTGTGCGAAGTTCCTACTGATGTAGTTGGGGAGGTATGCTCAGTATGGAGACTGTGTGTGTGTGTGTGAAGTTCCTACTTATGTTGTTGGGGAGGTATGCTCAGTATGGAGGTTGTGTGTGTGTGTGAGATTCCTACTGATGTTGTTGGGGAGGTATGCTCAGTATGGAAATCATGAATGTGTTGAGAATTGGAATTATGTGATTTAATGTATTATGTAAGGTACATAAATGTGAATTTATGTATACATAGATATGTAATGAGTTAAAATGGGAAATGATTATGAAAAATGAAAGAGTGTGTGTTTTATAAAATAAATAATTGAGGCGAAGTGAAACTCTCCGCCTGAGGGCTTACTGAGTAAGGTGAGTGCCTTGATAGGTATCAGATGTGGCCATTCCTGGCAGCATAACATGTTAGGGCAGAGGGAAGCTACCTGCATGGGCGAGAAATCTTTCCTATTCTCAGGACCTTAGCAGGTAATTATGTGTGTTGGAAATGAATAAACTTGAGAAATGATTTTAAAGCTTATAAAAGCTTGTGTTGAATATTAGTGTATTTTCTCAGATGAAATGTTCTTTTGAAAAAAAGTAAAGCATGTTATAACTAAACTCATATGGCCTCGCACTATAAATAATTTATTTCTTCTTACTAAGACGTGTCTCACCCAAATTATCTAAATTTTTCAGGGAATAGGGATAGGCAAGGTGATAGAGCTCCGTGATCATAGGGAGCTGGGAGCCTGACACCCAGGGTGAGTTTCTGGACTAGGGGAGGTGTAATTCCCCTAGAGTTGAGTTGTTTTTGAGTTTGTTATGGTGATTTATATAGATGTATATTGATACTATGGGTGTGGTATTATGACTAATATGTATATACTGTCTTCCGCTGTTAGGTTGTATAATGAAATAATTTTTAATCCGGTACCCAATGAGGGTCGGGTTGTATGAATGGTAGTAGAATTGTTGACGTGGCTGATTTGTGGATGTTGTTTATGAAGAATGAATATTTATTTAATATTTTTGTTTTGAAAAAAATTTGTACGAAAATCGAGGCGTCACAGAAAGGGCAGAAACTAGATGGAAATATTTACACGTTGTTGGGAACTACCGTTGTAGGTGGAATTGCAATCGTGGATGCTGTATTAGGTGAGACCGTCTTGTGGCATATGCATCTTGAGCATATGGGAGAACATGGCATGAATGAACTACACAGGGGAAAATTGTTGAAAGGTTTAAAATCATTTCAATTGGAATTCTACAAAATTTGTGTTCTTGGAAAACAGAACAAGGCACAATTCAGATCAACTACTCACAAGATGAAAGGAATTCTTGACTATGTACATTCAGATGTTTGGGGTCTATTTAGAGTTGCATCAAAGGGTGGACATGTGTACTATGAGAGTTTCATTGATGATTACTCACGGAAGGTTTGGGTTTACTTCATGCATCACAAATCTAGTACATTTGCCAAGTTTAAGATTTGGAAGTTTGAAGTGGAAAACCTGACAGGGAGGAGAATCAAATATTTAAGGTCAGATAATGGGACTGAGTATGCTGATTCTCGATTTATGGAGTTTTGTGTGAAGCAGGGCATCAAGAGACATTTTATAGTTCGCCGGACACCTCAGCAAAATGGTGTGGCAGAATGGATGAATTGGACTCTTACTGATAAGGTTCGGTGTCTCAGATTGAATGCAAGGCTATCGAAGAACTTTTGGGGCGAGGCAGTTAGTATGACTTTTTTTTTCTGGTTAACCGATCACCAAGGGCATCACTAGTGGGTAAAGTGGCGGAAGATGTTTGGATAGTAAATGTAGTAGACTACTCCGAATTGAAGGTATTCGGGTGTCTAGCCTATGTCCATGTGTCTAGTGAGGAGAGGTCTAAGCTTGACCCAAAATCTCGTTGTAACAACCTCAAATTCTCAATATATAATGTAACAAATTAAATGAAAAAGTCAACCCAAACCCGTGGGTAACGGGGACACCTGTCAATCACAGTGGAAACCTAAGCAGCAGCAAGCATAAAATCTCGAACATCCACCCATAAAACATAATACCAGAGTTTACTATATCATCAAAATACTATTACTATATACAACCTCCAAAAAGTCAAAATAACCTAGGATCATATAACAAAAATCTCCCGATCCTAGTTCAACGCTTACCCTTCTAGTAGGGAAGCTCCAACTACTCAACGGCGGCCCTGACCTGCCGGTCTCTCTGGGTTTCCTGAAAATCATTTAATGTTCAGGGGTGAGACACTTCTCAGTAAGGGAAAATAAACTAAATGCATCTGTGTGGCAACATAAATATTTAATGCAATTATACATATACAGTACATTTCATATATCTGTAGACATTTATCATCACATACTGAATAATCATATACTTTCATAATTGCTGATAAATCATATCGTATGCAAACATTTGTTATACTGATAATACTGAAAATATACCCAGGATGAATAACTAGTTGGTGTCATATATTACCCCCCATGACGGGTTGTGCAACCTGAAGGTGGGACCCGACAATGGCTGGCCGACCACTGCCGAGTCAAATATGTCTGTAAGTACGATGGGCCCGCCACACCCTGGTCTGGACTGCCAGGTGGACGTCCACACTCTACTAAAAGCCTCATCGACTATCTCCCACCCCCTTGTGGGGTGGTTAGCACTAATCTGATCATAAACATCTAATCTATAAGCTATGGTATCGAGCCCCTGAATTGAACTAAACTAACATCCGGGTTCTGATAACATATAGTACATGATTATATAGCATCTTTCATAATTACGGTCTCGTGCCGAACATATCATAATTACGACCTCGTGCTGAACATATCATAAGTACGGCCTTGTGCCGAACATATCATACTCACGGCCTCATGCCGAACATATCATAATTACGGCCTCGTGCCGAATATATCATAATTATGGCCTCATGCTGAACATATCATAATATCGTTTTGAAATTACATTAATTACCATGCAATTCAAAATCATCATAATATATTGTACTCTTTCATAATTTCACAAAACATATTTCATTCGTATCATCGTTATATTATGATATTCTTACATGGAAAATAATATTCATGCCACACATTTGCTGTATAAAACCATACATTATATTCTAAAAATCATACTTTCTGGCATCTCATACATATACATACGTATCATCACATTGGTAGTATTTTTATCAAACATACATTCATTCCATAATATTCAAATATCGTAAATATTTTCAGGAAATCAAGTTACTCGTAAATAATAATAATTTGTGTAAAAAGTAACTGCTTTAGTTTATTCCCTTACCTGGCTACTGAGAAAGCCCCTAAAATATCCTGGTCTACCCCCCGTAGGATTTCCCGATCAATACCCTGAAACTGAAAACTCTCAGTATTGAACTTCAGTATTTCTACGTGTACATCATTTCTTATAATTACCATAAGACCAAATTTGGCTTAAAAAGTCTTACCTCAACTTAGGGATGATTTCCAACTTGCTTTCACCAACGATCCGCTTTGGTAGATTTGGAGAGAACTTCCCCAGGAGCGTCGTGGTGACTTTGGATTGTCGATCTGGCGTAAATCTGGCCCAAAATCAATGAAAGAGAGAGAGAGGGCCAAAGGGGAGAAAGAGAGGAGTGAGTTAGCTTAATGGGGAAGTTAAAATTCGGATTTTTCATATTTATAGAATTGGATTCGTCGACGAGCCACGTCATTCGTCGACGAGTCCTTCAATAATTTCATCGACGAAATTCAATCCTCTTTGACAAAATTCAATCGATTCAGACCTCTCTCGGTATCTCTTCGTCAACGATTCCCTTGTATTCGTCGACGAATTTTTGCGTTCGTCGACGAAGTCGACTTCTCCTTCTGTTACTGTTTCCATTTTCCTTCCTCTTTATTATTTAAATCCCATTATTATTCGGGTTGTCACATTGTTGTTGCATCTTCTTGGGATATCCAAAGGGTGTGAAGGGGTATAAGTTGTGGGATCCAATGGCAAACAAGGTGGTGATCAGTAGAGATGTAGTCTTTATGAGAAGGCTATGGTGAAATGTACTCAAAAGTTTGATGAACAAAAACAGGAGCCAGAAAGCTAGGGCAGTGATGAATATGTTGTGCAGGTGGAGTTGGAAGCTCAGGGCAACGAAAATGATCATGGTCCTGTGGTTGCAAGGAACTTTAGCTTGGAAAGCCAGCAAGTCGACGATATTCTGTTAAGAAGATCTAGACGTACTATTCGGCCTCCTCCAAGGTATGGTTTTTATGAGTTAGTATCTTATGCTTTCCTTACTTGTTGCAACGATCCAACTTCTTTTTAAGAGGCAGTGCATGACCAAGAGAAAGATAGGTGGATGGGAGCGATGATTGAGGAGATGGAATCATTACATAAGAACCTAACTTGGGATTTGGTGGAACTTCCAGATGGGAAGAGATTGATAGGTTGCAAATGGGTGTATAGGAAGAAAGAGGCAATTTCAGAAAAGGAAAGAAAAAAATTCAAGGCACGATTGGTGGTAAAAGGATACTCACAAAAAAAAAAAAAAGGATAGCTTGTGATAAGATCTTTTCTCCAGTGGTCCGACATCCTTCTATCAGAGTTGTGTTGGGGTTGGTAGCTTATTACAATATTCATTTGGAACAAGTGGATATGAAGACGGCGTTTCTTCACGATGACTTGAAGGAACAAATTTACATGATACAGCCGGAGGGATTCATTGAACCAGGAAAAGAAAATTTTCTTTGCAAGTTGAAGAAATCTCTTTATAGGCTAAAACTGTCTCCAAGGTAATGGTATAAACGGTTTGATTTGTACATGATGAAGATTGGCTACAAACGATGTGAGTATGATTGCTGCGTTTATGTGAATAAACTTGAGGATGGTTCTCTTGTTTTCTTGTTATTGTACGTCGATGACATGTTGATAGCTACAAGAGATTTAACTGAGGTGAATCAGTTAAAGGAACTGTTGCATAAGGAATTTGACATGAAGGATCTTGATTCAGCCAAGAAAATACTTGGGATGGAGATTTGCTAAGACGAGACTGCGGGAAGATTATGGTTATCTTAGGGCTGTTATGTGCATAAGGTGTTGGAGAGGTTTAGCATGGCTGATGTGAGACTGGTGTGTACACCTCTAGCGAATCATTTCAAGTTGTTTACTGTAAATTGCCCAAGTTCGGATTAGGAAATCCAGGACATGTCAAAGGTCCCCTAGGCTAATGTCGTGGGGAGTTTAATGTAGTATGTCATGGTATGTACGAGGCCATATTTGGCTCATGTGGTAAGCGTTGTGAGCAAGTTCCTTTCTAGTCTAGGAAGGCAGCATTGGGAAGCCGTCAAATGGATACTTAGATACTTGCAGGGTACATTGGGATATGGCATAATGTTCGGCAAGCAACAGGGTTGTCCTTTAGTTATGGGGTTTTTTGATGCAAATTATGCTGGAGATATGGATGACAGAAGGTCTATAATGGGATATGTGTTTACCCTTGTAGGAGGACCAGTATGTTGGAGATCCATGGTACAGTCTCTGGTTGCATTGTCCACGACTGAGGCGAAGTATATGATAGTTGTCGAAGCTGCAAAGGTAGCCTTATGGCTTACTAGTTTAGTCAGAGAGCTGGGGTTACAGTAAGATGGTGTGGTGCTGTATTGTGATAGTCAGAGTGTCATTTACTTGGTGAAGAATCAGGTATACCATGCTAGGACCAAACACATTGATGTGAGGTTCCATAGAGTTCGGGAATTGATTGCTTCGGGTGAACTTGTGTTAGAGAAAGTTCACACATCTGATAATGCAACAGATATTTTGACCAAATCAGTTACTACAGAGAAGTTCAAGCATTGCTTGGACTTACTCCATGTCTCCAAGTGATAAAAGGAAGACATACCCAACCAAGTGTTTTTAAGTTCAAAGAGAAACGGTTCATGTTTTTTAGATTCTCCTAAGGGGCGTATAATCACCAAGGTAGAGATTGTTATTTATGGCTCTTATACTTCTATTTTTATAAGCAAAGAAGGAAGGAGGATAAACATGAAGGGGCCAGCACAGCAGAACTCGTCGACGAGGAGCCTATGCTCGTAGACGAGGAGCCTATGCTCGTAGACGAGGGGCCTATGCTCGTCGACGAGGGAACAACAGATGTTCGTCGACGAAGGCTTTGAAGCTTGTCAACGAATAATTACCGAGAGCAGGAATTTTTCAGATTTCTGACATCGTCGACGAGAGCCCTATATTTTTCGACAAATGGTTTTCTTGGTCTCGTCGACGAGGCTCTGTATTCGTTGATGAGAGGCACCTGAGCTGCGGCAATTTTTCTGAATTTTGAATTTTTGAACGTTCATTGGTTGGGCAAATAGGGGAAAACCTCCGAGGAACATCTATATATGTCATTTGGGCATATTTGAGAAGAGGGATAATCATTAAAGAAGTGTATTGTGTACATTTTGATTTCCTTAATGAAATTTGTGTGTCATTACTTCCGTGAATGTAGGCTTTGCCAAACCACGTAAATCTTTGTGTTGATCTTATTCTAGTTGTGTATGTGTTATTTACATTTACTTGTTATTGTTTATTCTGTTGTGCATCTTCATTATACGATCCATATCACAACAACACTCTTTTTTCCATAACTTACAAACATATATATGACACCATACAATCGTTGCGACGACCCAACGGCTGTGATAAAAGCCACAATAAATAAATAAATAAAAATATATTTTTTTAATACTTATTATTTTTCTAATCCTTTCCTTTCCCCAATTAAAATTCTATTCCAAACAAATCCTAAAAGTGAAAAACAAAAATTAGAAATTTCTCTATTGTAATGTCTAATACCAGAACCAACTTTTTTTTTTTTCGTCAGGTTTGTTTTAGGTTCCCCACTGGTATTAGTTGTAATGACATGAACAAAATACAAAATGGTAATATTAGATGGATGGAATATTATATTTATGAATTGTACCAAATGTGGGTATGTTATAAGTTTACTAGAATACTACATTACTTATACTCGCATTTGTGAACCAAACGCCCCCTTAGAATGTGGCCTATTTCCACCAGACTTGCATTAAAATGGGTTCGTCTTTTAGCTTCCCCTGCTCCTAAAGATTTCATTAGGCTTCATGAGCTCTGGACTTCTTTCAATGTGCAACATAAATTGCAACAAATGAAATTGCTTTGCTAAGGGCAGTACCACAGACGCACAAACCACAAGCTCAAGGCTCAAAAAAAGGGAAAAACAATTAGTTCAGAACTAAGTGATTCACTAGTGAATGTAACATGCACTTCATATGGAGACATTGGAAAACAGCACAAAGATTAGTGTTTTTTTTTTTTTTTTCAAAATTTCCTATACAAAAGTTGGATAACTTTGAAATAAAGCAGCATTTTTTTGGGTATTCTATTAAAAAATGAAATGAGAAATGGACATTGTTTTATGCAACTAAACGTGCCTTTAACTAGTGTAAAACTTTCAATTTTGTAGGTCCCTGAAGGTTGTTGGTTGTTAGATTTCTGGAGTACATTCAACTAAGCGTAGTGATTAAGTTACCGTGATTAAGCTTTTAACCGAGGAAATGGTCAATGAAACCACAGATGCATTTTTTGTACTATTGAGTGTTAATGCTGAGTTGCACAATGCTGTGTCACAATCTTGAAGAGTGAACACTTAGCTCATCAAAGAGCCATCCTGACAATTGGCTTCTTCACATACCTTCATTTGCTCGTACCAGGACTCTCCCAAGCTCATCAGCCATTCCTTGTAATAGCACAGGTTTTCTAATTAGACCATTCATTCCATTCTGCAGACATCTTTCCCACACATTTTCCTCGGCACTTGCTGTCAAGGCTATAATCAACGGTGGGTTCTGAATCCGAAGCTTCCTTATTCTCTTTGACACTTCAAATCCATCCATTTCTGGCATGTGAAGATCCAACAGAATAATTTGAAAAGCAGTTCCAGCAGGGCCCAGAGAACTCAGGCATTCAAACCCAGATGAAACAGCTGATACTTGGAAACCCAGCTTTTCAAGCAATTTCTTGGACACGCTTCGGTTTACGTCGTCATCATCTGCTAATATAGCTCGAAGGCCTCTGAACATAGAGTTCGAATTTGATCGGTCAGTGGAATACCCGGCTTCAACCATGGCTCTTCCTAATGGTGATTGAATTTGAAATCTGAGAATGAGTGTCATGCTTTGTGCTCGATTTTGAGAACTTGACGATACCCAGATGTTACCTTGCATCATCTGCAGATTTGTTCAGAAAGACAATTCGGAAGTCATTAAACTTTTATCATCAAATATGCCCAAGTGAAAACCAGAACCACGATAAAAGCATCCAGAAGATGTGACACGTGTCTTGATTCCTGGACATACTTCCTAAATCCTATCATTGATTTCAATAAGAGAAAAAGCAAATATAGATTGATTTGGTTTCTCAAATGAAACATATTTGCTAACATGTAAAGTTGCGTAATTAAACAATTTCATGGAACAAACTTAGTCCGCAACTGCCTAGGACCTGAAATGGGCATCAATGATTACAAATTGATCAATCACGCTAATTCTCAAATTTTATAAAACTAAAATTAATAGGAAAAAAAAGAATGTAGTTTGAAAAAAAAAAGTTACCAACTGTTTGGTGGTCAAGACGCATCCTACCATTATAAATTTGTTAACACCAAGTCTAAGATAACAAAGGTAACAAAATATTGAAACACAAGGATTTGATTTCAGTGCTAATCAACTGTCATAGTTCTTAAGGAGCGAAATATCCCAATGTCTTCTAAATGAGTTAAATATTGCATCTTGTTTAGAAGGCAAGATGCAGAAGTGACGTATTTCATCCTCACACATGCAACGTGCAAGACTCGAAGCATAAGGTAGAACTATCAATTTTTTGAATATATTTGAACTTAGAAGAAAATAAAGCAAGACAAAAGAAAAAAAAATTAAATAAAAAAGGTAGATGTTCGTTTGCAAGAAAAGTCTTGGCATGAATTTATCACACTATTTAGCAGCACAAAATTCAAAACTCAAATAAATAAAACCAGAAAGAAACTCATCCTTTTATCAATTTATCACAAATAAAAATTGGAACAAAAATAAAACAAGAAAGAAAAAAAAGAGAAACAAAGCCAAAAATAACCTTCGTTACAATTTGGTGCCTCTAATATCCCATGAACAATTCAGTAAAACAATTGTTAATAAATAATAAAGTAGATTTTAATATTATGACCAAAAAATGTCAGTTCAAATAATTCAGCAGATTCAGTATGTAATTTTGCTTTCTATGAAATGTTCTTAGTGTTATCATAATATTCTCCCACTATTAATGACCGTAAAAGGTGTATGTTTAGACAAAAGGCAAGTCACAAGATACAAGGGCCTCAAACCTTGGTACGAAAATCACTTAGGCCCCAACATTGTTTTTCTAGGTGTTTTCCTTAAGCCTTGCCCTAAGGTGAACCTTAAAACATGCATTAAGGTTCTTTAAACCATGTTATACCTCAATCTAACAACTTAGACTTTTAACCTAAGCGGTTGTCTAACATGGAGATGTTATGGCCTCGAATCCAGTACAAAATCCTAGGTCATATTTAATAGAAAATGCAAACCTAGCAGACCGCGTATTGGTAAATCTTTCTAGAAGAGGGTACATTTTCATTTGGAATGCTAATTCTAGTAATTCTAAGTTTTAATGCAATATTTTTCACATATCATTTTTTTTTATTAGTTATTGTTAAGACGTTATATATGTTTTTTAGTATTACTATTATTGAGTGTGTCAATATGTTAATTAGTGAGAGAGTTAGTAAGGGTATTTTTGTCATTAGAATGTATTTAATTTGTATTATAAATAGAGGGAGAGACCTATCTGCAAGTTAAGTCATTCATTTTAATCAAATTTAACATGGTATTGATCCAACCTAAACCCTATTCCCCTCAGCCGTTGCCAGAAAACACCATTCCCGCGGCTGTTCTTCCCAGATCCATCTCCATCCCATATTAATTTACAAAACCAACCATACACCCATAAACATACCCCCCCTGACGACCCACCCCACAAAACCCCATCGCCGGAGGACATCCTATGTGCCAACCAAATGCTGGCAGGGCCGACCCCATGCGTTGGCGCATGAGTGAAGTTCCGACCACATTTTTCATTTTTTTTCCCTCTGCCATTCTCTGATTCCTTCTTTAGACTATAATATCAAGCTGTTAGGCCAGTTTTTTGCACAAAAATTGAACCTTTTTCGACCATGCACTTGCAGTATTCCATTAATTTCTGTTCAGGATTTGTGAAGGCTTCTTTGTGAGTTTTTTGGAGTCGTGGCAGCATTTGTATGTTCTGCTGTGAGGCTGTGGCAGTGTTACATCCGTCGGTGAGTTGTTCATCTCGTCCATGGTTGTATCGGTGCTTCACATAGTTTGTGATATTATTGATTGTTCTTCTTGTTTTTGATGTGGTTGCTGATTTGTGAGTGCTGTGGCAGTGCTATATCCATTGGTGAGTTGTTCACCTCGTCCGTCATTGTGTCGGTGCTTCACATAGTTTGTGATTGTCGCAATTAGTTTTGATTGATCTTCTTGTTTTCGGTGTGGTTTCTGATTTGTGAGTGTTGGGATGGAATCTATGAATCCCAAAAATTTGTTCCCTACATCATTGCCACAAATTACGACTCAAAGTTGGATGGAAAGAACTATGTTCAATGGTCTAAAGCTATTTAGATTTATTTAGCAAAATTAGGGAAATCTAACCACTTACTCCAATCTGATTCTTCTGATGAGAAGAGAAAAGACGTGTGGGTTCCAGAAGATGGAAAGAACTATGTTCAATGGCCTAAAGCTGTTTGGATTTATTTAATAGGATTAGGGAAATCTAACCACCTGCTCCAATCTGATTCTTCTAATGAGAAGAGAAAAGACGAGTGGGTTCAGGAAGATGCCTTGATTGTTTCCTTTTTATGGAATTCGATGAGCCACAAATGCACAATGTGCATACATCTAGATACATGCAAGGAGATTTGGGATTATGTCAAACTTCTATACTCCACTAACATTACACGTATGTATGATTTATCCCAGGAGTTCTTTCAGTTACAACAAGGAGATAGGAGTATTGCAAATTATTTTGGAGAGATTAAGCGTATACATGAGGATCTTAACATCGTGCAACTTATAATTGTCGATGTTTGTAAGATGCAGAAGCAGAGGGAGTAGATGGGAGTTCTTTGTGTTCTAGCAGGCTTGAGACCTGAGTTTAAGGCAATTCGGTCCTAGATACTCAATAGTGTCGAGCTGCCATCATTTGCTGATATTATTCTCGTGTCCTTCATGCTTCCTTTAGCACACATTCTCTTGTTCTTGCATTTGGCTCTGAGAGGGCAGCCTTTGCTACATAAGGTGATTCTAGTTCTCTACCAAACAACCGCAAAAGTTATTGCGGTGGTTCCAGTGGTCGTAGTGGTAGAGACGGATGAGGCAAAGGTACTCCTCTCAAGTGCACTCATTGTGGTCGGAATAATCATACTATTGAGCAGTGTTGGAATCTTCATTGTAGACCTTCACGTATTGCCAATGCAGCCACCAATAACTTCACACCTTTGGGGGCAGCCAATGCAGCCACCACTGACTCCTCACCTTTGGGGTTGAGGGGGGGCAACGTATTGTATCTATGTTAGAGGAAAAGTATTCCAAGTTCCAGCAGTATCAAGCATCACATCAAGTTTCTCTTCCCATTGCATCTCTTGCCCAAACAAGTAATCACACAGTATGCCTGTCATCCAGTACTTCTCATCCTAATCTTTGGGTTATAGACTCTGCTGCCACTGATCCGCTGCCTCTAATCATATCACAGGTATACCTAGCTTTTCTTCTTTCTTCAATATCTTGCAAATTTACCTTGTGTTACTCTTGCAGATGGTTCCACTATTGCAGCCACTTCTTCTATTTCTCTTCCTTCAGTTTTATATATCCCCAAATTTCCTTTCAACCTTATGTATGTAAGCAAATTTACAAAATCCATGAATTGTTCAATGACATTATTCCTTGATTTTTAGGTTATTCAGGATTTGAAGACGAGATTGATGATTGATAGAGGGCGTGAAGCTGGTGAGCTCTATCACTTTGAGCCGCTATCTCCTTCTACAAATTCATTATTAACCAGGTCTTCTACAAATTCATTATTACCCAGGTCATCCTTCATCGAAATAGTTAAAATTTCTTGTTCCTAGTTTTAGTTCTGTGCCTATCTTGATTGTGAGTCTTGTCAGTTGGGAAAGCACCATTGTGTTTCTTTCGCTTCCCGAGTCAATAAAAGGGTTGAAGCCCTTTTACGTTAGTTCATTAAGATGTCTAGGATTCTAGTAGGGTTGTGTCCAAGTTGGGTTTCTAGTGCGTTGAAGCCCTTTTACCTTTGTGGATGATTATTCAAGAATGGCTTGGTTATATATCATTTTGAGTTATTTCATATATTTTGTGCCTTTTATTCTGAAATGAAGACTTAATTTGGTTTGCCAATCCGAATACTTTGAAGTGATAATGCTAAAGAGTTTTTCAGTGCACAAATCACTACTTATATGATTCAGTTAGTAATCATCTTGTGCCCACACTCCTCAACAAAATGAGGTTGCAAAGCAAAAAAAGTTGACATCTTGAAATCACTCGCACCTTACTTTATCAAATGCATGTACCTAAAGTGTTTCGTAGTGATGTTGTACACACTGCTTGTTATTTGATCAACAGAATGCCATCCTTTGTTCTTAGTAGTAAAATTCCCTACTCCATTCTCTTTCCTAATTCACCTTTATTTACTCTTCCTCCTCGTATATTGGGGGCGTGTCACTAACTCTTGGGGTAAATAAGTTGGATCCTTGTGTTATAAAATGTGTCTTTCTAGGCTACTCATATACTCAAAAGGGATATGGTTGTTATAGTCCTGTGTTGCATCGATTTTTGTTTCTACCGATGTTATCTTCTTTGAGTCTACACCTTACTACACCCAGTCATTGAGCGCTTCTAAGCTCAATGAGTCTTTTCCTTGAACTAATCTTCTAGAGTCTACGTTGCTGTCCTTGCCCAACCAACCATCTAAGCCTCTATGTAATCCGAGTCCTCATCATCTTGATCATCATAATTTGCAGGTGTATTCATGACGTCGGCTCCAAGGAAGAGAGTCCCCTCTAGCTTCTACTACCACGCCTTTGGTTTCCTCGTCTGATGATCATACTTCCCATGATATTGATCCTCCTATTGTTGTTCGGAAAAGTAAACGCATATGTACTCAACATCCCATTTTCAACTATGATTCTTATGACTCCTTATCACCCTCATATTATTGTTTTGTTGTTGCTTTCTCATTTACTACCCTTCCTAAATCTGTTTCGGAAGCCTTAGCCCATTGTGAGTGAAGGGATGCTATGGTTGAAGAGATGAACGCTTTACATGACAATGGTACTTAGGACTTGGTACCTCTTTCTCTTGACAAGTCTGTGGTTGGTTGTTGCTAGGTTTACATTGTGAAAGTCAACCCTGATGGTTTTGTGGCTCGTATAAAGGCCTGTCTTATTGCTAAGGGATACACTCAAGTGTAGGGTCTAGATTATTCTAATAATTTTTCTCCGGTTGCCAAACTTACATCAGTATGTCTCTTTATTTCCTTGGCCACCACTAGTCATTGCCCTTTGCATCAGCTAGATGTGAAAAATGTCTTCTTGCATGGTGACCTTGAGGAGGAGGTTTATATGGAACAACCACCTGGGTTTTTTGCTGAGGGGGAGTTAGGCTTAGTATGATGGCTCAAGAAGGCTTTGTATGGTTTAAAATAGTCTCCCAGAGCATAGTTTGGTCGTTTCAATGTTAAGGCATTTGAGTTGGTTCTTCGATGGTGTGTTGTGGATCATTTTAGTGTTTTATCGTCATACTTCATTGGCTAAGATCCTTCTTGTTGTTTATGTGGATGATATTGTCATTACAGGTAATGATGATAAAGGCATTCAGAATCTCAAACTTTTTCTACAGACTAAGTTTCAGACCAAAGATTTGGGACCATTGAAATACTTCTCGGGTGTAGAAGTATCTAGATCTTGTATTAGAAGTGTTGTGTCATAGAGGAAGTATGTTCTTGATATATTGGATGAAACTGGTTTGTTATGATCTAAATCGATTGATACACCCATGGATCCTAACAGCAAGTTAATGTCATATATGGGTGAGTTTCTACCTAATCCTGGACAATATCGGAGACTTGTTGGAAAGTTGAATTATCTCATAGTTACTCAACCGGATATATCTTTTGCAACAAGTGTTGTGAGTCAATTTCTAGATTCTCCGAAGACAAGTCATTGGGACCCAATAATTCGTATCTTGAGATATCTCAAAGGTGCGCCTAGGAGAGGTATTTATATCGTGATCAAGGTCGCACTTATATCCGTGGATAAATAGATGCAAATTGACCTAGATTGCCTTCCAATCAGAGATCCACCACCATGTACTGTATTTTGATTGGTGGTAATTTGGTTTCTTGGAAGAGCAAGAAACAAACTGTGGTGGCAAGGTTAAGTGTTAAATTAGATTATAGAGCTATGGCTAACACTGCTTGTGATCTTGTCTGGTTGAAGAACATGTTGGAAGGATTCGGTTTTTCGCATTCTCAACCTATGAAGTTGATGTGTGATAATCAAGTTGCTCTTCATATTGCCTCCAACCCAGTCTTTCATTAGCGGACGAAGCACATTGAAGTTGATTACCACTTTGTTCGAGAGAAACTAGTGTAGAAGCTCATTACAACCGCTTATGTGAAGTCGAACATGCAGCTTGCTGATTTGTTTACCAAAGCATTGGGGGGTGCTCATGTTAAATTCATTTGTAACAAGCTAGGAGGAACATATGGCATTTATGATCCAGCTTGAGGGAGAGTATTAGAGGTTACATATATCTTTTATTATTATTATTATTATTATTATTATTATTATTATTATTTTGAGTGTGTTAATATGTTAATTAGTGAGAGTTAGTAAGGGTACTATTGTCTTTAGAATGTATTTAATTTGTTTATAAATAAAGGGAAAGGCCTATCTTCAAGTTAGGTCATTCATTTTAATCAAATCTTAACAGTTATAAAGGGGAGAATAATCACATTAGAATTCGAGCCTAATTCATTATTAATCTATTTCAAAAGTGAAGATATCTTCTAGATTTTGGAACACTCCAAAAATCTCCTCAAAATATACAAGTGTCATTACATATTTTTCATCAATATATCTACACAAGTATGCAACTTGCATTCCACATTTTAGAGCATCCGTACCATGATCTTCTTCCTATTCCTTGAACCAGAGTTCTAGGTAACAATCACCGGTCCCTTTATTCAAAATTTCCACCCACAGTATAGGGGAGGATTCACATGTCAGGGGGAGTATCATCATACCTTAATCTAACATCTTAAGCTTTTAGATGAAGTGGTAATGTAGCATTTGAAGCAAGCCCAAAGATTCAAAGTTTTAAGTGTTTGGATTAAGTTAAGGAGCTTACGATTTAATAGTAGTTTTTTTTTTTTCTAGGGCTTTGCTTGAGTTCCAAGTATTAGCCCTATAAATATCTACATGCAACAGAGTATTGAATAAAAATTTGGGTTTTAGGCTTTTTACTCTTGTGTTTGACATTGGCCCTACATTAAATGGCTACCTAATAATATACACAACAGCGTGCACTGCCTGGATCTAACAACTAGAAGCATGCCTAAAGATTCAAGTGTTTGAATTAAATTAATGAGTTCATAAATAAATTGCAATTTTTTTTTTCTTATTTTTTATAGGTATTTTAGAGCATCGTTAACTTTTGAATCCATCTAGGCTTTTTCATGAGTCCAGGGTTCGAGGCATATAAATACCTAGATGTAATACAGCTTAGAATAGGAATAGGAATATGAGTTTTAGGCACTTCACTCTTGTGTTGGACACTGGTTCTACAAAAAATGGTGGCATAATAGTAGTGACAACAGGCATTGTCTATATCTAAGAATGAAAGCCAGTACCATAGCTAAAACATAAGGGTCCAGAGATAAGAATGTGGCCAATTACAAATTAACATAACTTAAAAACTAATTTTACCAACCTCAGACTGTGGACCAATTTTAGCAATTCTACAGACCAGATGCAGAAAGAAATATAGACCAAAGCATCAGCAAAAAACACCAGTGTTTTAAGCCAGAAAAATAACAATGCTTTGCACGTCAAATTTTTCCTATAAATATATTATCCATGTAAGAGCATGCTTAGATATCCCAAAAATATGGAAAGGCAATGCCAATTCCAATACATTGTGCACAACCCTATCTCTTATATAATGTAAAGATTATAGAAACTAGTGCCACCATCAGAATGCAGTAAAAATACTAAAATAACATTACTTCATGAAAACTCCTTAATAGTATTCTCTTTGCTTACTGCTCATTAAGGAAGCAATGAAACACCAAAAACAAAGTAATAATGCAGTGTAATGATTCAGTATTTTGTAAATCAGTAAATCAAACATGTTACTTAGAAAAGGCAAAAAAAAAAAAAAACTGCAACTATTTGCGCAGCAGTGAAAACAAACTGCAGGCATCAAAGTGGAATAACAAATAAAATATGCAAACATAAAGCATCTAACAAGTTCACCTGAACAAGCTTTTTGCAGAAGCTAAAGCTGAGACCTTCCTTAATTTCTCTACTGTTGTATCGCATGCCAGAAAAACAAGTCATGGATGTTGAATCATCCAATTCAGAACCTCCATCAATGATCTCAATTTCAAACCTGATGCCCACATATCCATCAGTCATGTTTTGCCACATTCCCCACATTTTATCATTCTTACCTGCACTTCCGCCACCTGGAAACACCCGAAACATGACAGAACCTACTCCTTCATATACATTCAATAGATACCCAACCATATGTAGAATAACTTGGAAAGCCCTTCTCTCATCCCCCATTACATGATCAGGCAAAGCGCTCTGCACATCAACTGCAAAACCAAATCCTTTATAGACACATAAGCATTTGACAAGACAAGAAGCTTCCTTAATCATGGAATGTAGCTGAAAAGGCTTGATCTCTAGTGGAAACCTTCCATTGTCCTTTGCTGAGATCTCCATTACATCATTTATCAAAGTTGAGAGAACACTGCTCGTTTTTACCATTGTGTCAACAATGATCTTCTGATCAAAACTCATATTCTCTTCTTGAAACAAGGAAAGCAAGCCCAAGATTGAGTGCATTGGCCTCCTCAATCCATGGCTCATTACTTTCTGAAACGAATTCCTTGCCTGGCTTGCCATCATTGCATTCTTTTTAGCCTGTTGTAATGCACGGTTTTGTTCTCTGAGTTTATCTCTCATTAGCTGAGACTCCTCAAGAAGATCAGCATGGGAGAGAGCCACAGCCACTTGATCAGCCACCACTTCCACTATCTCCATTTCTGGATAACTCCACATTCTAGAATTTTCACTAGGAAGAACCAAAACCAGAATGGCGTAACATGTCTTGACCAACTCAGGAGTGCCTCCTTTGAAATTTGAAACACGAAGCATCGGCATTCGAATTGCTGCCACAGCACCTGACCCACTGTCCCGACCGCTACTTGCAGCCCCAAGTGCCGAATCAGGCCTCAAAATCCTCACTCCCTTGCTCTTTTCTATCTCTATAACATCCGGATCATCTATTGGGATAGAAACGTGGTAATTTTTTGAAGAACTTGATTTCAACTCATGCGTGAGGTTCATGATTGTTTTACTTGCATTTGGCATCCAAACTGCACAGTTCTGTAGATCCAATGTCTTTGAAAGCTCTACCAAAGTAGTATACAAGATGGTGTGCTTATCTAGCGACTTCCTAATTTCCCTGGTCAGCATTCTAACATGCCAGCTAGCTTCCTTCTGCTTCTTCATCATCCCAACCTCTTGGCCAAGCTCCAACACATTTTGCTTCAAGAAAAGCTCTCTCACTTTCACCTTGAGAAGCAGAGGAATTAGAGTTAAAAGGGTTATCGCTGTTGCACACGACACCAATGCTGTGAGGAATTTGGCAATGGTGAGAGCCAGCATTAACTGGAATGAATGAGGGCCATAGTAGGTCCAGCCATTGAGCAGATGGGTCAACCCACAGAGGACTATGAAGGCGACGAATTGAAGGAGGACCCATTTGAATGGAAAGTTGGAAAAGCTAACGAAGTATAAAAGTTCAATGGGGATTGAAAAATAGGCTACTGCTATCAAGAAATCGCTCACTTTCTGGCACTCTAAAATGCTGTGCAAGCTCCAGAGGCTCTCATCCTCGCAGTTACAATGGGAGAATCCATCATCAATGGCAGAAATACAGACAACAAAAGAACAAATAAAAAATCCAAGAGCTAATACTCTGAACATTGCACCCAAAATCAATCGTCTAAACCATCTCTCTCCAAGTAGTTCCCCCTTTTTCTCTCCGTGTTCACAAAAGGGTTTTGATCTCACAAAACCGAAGTAAAGATATTCAATTTTTTGAAAACAAAAATCTAGAATATTCAAAGAAACACGCGCCCATTTGAAACCATACAAATCATCTGCAGATTTCAATATCTAAGAAGTCTATATGCTTCCAGATCTAAAATACCCACCTCGCCAAAACCTCAAAATTTTCAATATCCATCTTCTCTTCACCTTTCTAAATAAATCATATTCAATTTTTCAATTGAATTTACAAAATATCCTCTGCACTGTGATCTCTTCAACTCATCCAGCCTCATCCCAACTATCATTTCTCTAATAAAAGCAGCAAAAAATTGACGACAGTCCATCTGCAGTGTTGAGAGAGAGAGAGAGAGAGAGAGAGAGAGAGAGAGAGAGCAAAGTGAAAGGAAAGAAACAGGGTACCTACCAGAAAGAGCAGCCACTTCCGGCCTCCTCAACTTTCCCCCCTTCACATTTTACTAGTCAACAGTGCTGCCTATATTATATGCGTTCTAAAAAAGCCACACCTACACCAAACTTCCATAACTGGCAGAAGACCCACCACAGAGAAGTACCAAACAAAAACTAAACAGTGATCTCTGATCCTACGCCATATAGATTAAAAAACAGAGAACCCCATTAAAAAACTAGTCTTGGAAACACTAGCAGATCATCCAGAAAAAGAAAAAAAAAATGCAAACAAAATCAAGACTGCAAGTTGAGGAGGGCCTGGCTCAGATTCTCAACTGCAGAAGAAGAGAGAGAGAGAGAGAGAGAGAGAGATAAAGAGTACGAACTCACATCTTCTCATCCAATACTCTCTCTCTCTCTCTCTCTCTCTCTCTGAGTCTGAAGAAAGTGTGATAGGACAGCAATGGGAGAAAAGGGTGTGACTTTTATACATTAATTATTATATGCATTCAATTTACAGAGGACCAAATGGGCACATCGAGATGAGAGAGGCGCTGGGGAATGGAGGGGGTGGGGGCTCGCATCTACGTGAAGAGAACCTGGACGCAGTTTGGTGTGTGGACTCCGCATGCCAGAACACATATAATATTAAAAAAGGCAAGGGGGCGTGAATCTACCTTTTTCAGACATCCCCGCCCTTCCATGCTCCACGTGTGCCATGTGGTGCGGACGGGCGCTTCATTATTATTTTCTTTTTCTTCGATTTCAGATTTTAACAAATACAGCTTTCAGATTTTATTTTATTTTTTTAATTCTCTCTCTAGAAAACCTTTCTAATGGTAGAGTTATTTTCGGTTTCAACCTATCAGCTTTCACTTCTTCTTCTTCTTCTTTTAAAAAAATTGTCTTTGTATAAAACCTTTCTAATGTTGCCTGTATAAGTTATCAATGAAGTTATAAAAAAAATGATAATAATTATCTTAATTGTGAGTTGCATAGTGATTAATGAGATAAGAATTAAGAGTAAAAGAATTAAATGATTAAAGACAAATTTAATACGGAGCAAAGGTTTGTTGAGGATAACAAAACAATAACTAAATGTGTTTGTGTATTTAATATTGTCTCCTTTCACTTAAATAAGTTGAGATATTAATAAACTTGAGATAGATTGGGTTAAATTGAATGTGAATGGAAGTTGTAGAGGTAATTCAGGTATTTGAGGTGGTAGATGTATGATAAGAGATAAAAGATGATTATTTAAAACAGTTTTTTTTTCTTCTCATTATTGGGTTATGGAACTAATAATATGACTGAATTGAAATAAATTATTATAGGGATTAATGTGTGCAAAGATCTCGGATTTGTTCAAGTGGAGATTGTTTGTCTCTGCTTTGTTGGTTCAGTGGATTAATTTTGGGAAGTGTTCGGCTTGAAACTTATAAGAATTGTGGAAAGAGCTGATATTAGCATTGAGAGGCATACATTACAAAGTGGAACATGTTTACAGGGAGGGAAATCAAAGTGCGGATTTTTTTGCCAAGTATGGTGAATCTAGTATATCTCGATTATATAGTTGTCAGGATGAGCTTCCACAGCAAGTTAGGGGAATGATTAGATTGAATTTGTTTGGATTTCCTTCATTACGCTTGTAATGTGTTGTGCTAGTATTTGTGAAGGTTGGAGTGGTTGGTTTATTTCTCGAAAAAAAAAATTGAGATATTAAGAAAAAAAAACAATTTAATTAATTATTATTTGGTAATGGGTATTCATTTGCAGCACCCAATTAATTGGATATGGCCATTTGATATTTTTTTTTTATCATATATAAATGAGTTAAATAAGAACTCTTTTAGCCCTTATTTTATTTTCTATATTAGAGAGAGAGAGATAGTAAAATTTTAGGAACAAAATTTTCATTTGATACAACTAAACATCCACATGAAAGAATGCAGTATTTGCCCACATGGACATGGTGTGGTGGAAAGGCATCAGCAAGTAAGAAGGAGTATCGGGGGTTCAATTTCAAGTAGATACACTCACGGAACCAGCGATACCTATGGATGGTGAGAGTTTACTCTGTGAGCCAGTGGGGAACGTGGATGGTGAGAGTTTGCTCTGTGAGCCAGCGGGGACTGTGGATGGTGAGAGTTCTCTGTGAGCCAGCGAGGACCGTGGATGGTAATGGAGATGTGTCTCGGGGGTCGGGTTGGCCGAACGTCCAACTGATGCATAGAAGTCGTATCCGCATTCCAGATTTTGCCTTGATCAGTGAGACCTGGGGGTGGAGGACACTGATTCGTAGGTTTAGTGCCACACCAAGGGGTTCGAAGGGTTCGTTGGTCGCTGGATTTCCTATGTAATAAAAAAAGAAAGAAAAAAAATGCAATATTTTCATGATTCCACCTTAATATGTTTTAATATTAATAAAATTCATTATAATTTAATTATGGGTGCCAATTTGCAATCCATTAATTAATTAATTGGACAACATTTTTTATTCAACTAATTTTAAATGGTTTAAATAAAATATGTACCTGTTTAACATTGTCCTTAAGTTGATGGAGAAAAGTGTCTTTGATCGAGTGAATTGACAGATTAGGATTGATATAATTGACCCCCCATAGTACGACTTAATGATTGTTAATGTTGTTGTTGTTGTTGTTGTAATCCTTTAACACTTTTTGGTAGAGCCTAAAATTATAGACGCATATGTATATGACGGTTTCCATCTAGGTGTGTTGTGGTGAGGATCAAGGAGGAATGAGAAAAAGATAATAATAATAATAAATAAATAAATAAATAAATAAAACACAGAGTTGTTACTTTATTTTTGGGGAAGGAAAAAAAAACCCTAATAGTTTATGAAAAAAGATCTTCAAGAGTCTGATTATGTGTAAGGATTATACCTTGAGATATCTGTTTTTCTAAAATAAGTTGTCGTCACCATGTGAATGTTTCTCTTAAAAATGAAAAGAAAATCAAAGGGAAATTAATGGAAAGGAAAAGAAGGAATAATTATCTTGTATGCCTTAAGATGGTGTGAGGAAGGATAGCCAAAGGACCATTCTTGTAAAGCTTTATGACTTTGAAAGGAAAAAAACTATAAAAAAAAAAAACAGCATAGAAAGAGGGCTTAGAAACCCTAATTTTGAAATTTGAAATACAAAAAAAAAAGAAAAAGGAAACGTCAATATTTTTTGTCAGAAATGATAGTTTGGGAAAGAAATCAATTTTTTAATATGGACCGAATGGAATGAAAGAATGAAAGCTTTTGAATGCAATTCGCCTAAAAATGTATTTTCAAAAATAGATGGAGTTTTTGCGAGCATCTAAGGACATCATCATCGTCCAAATAGAAAAAAAAAAGGATTAAATTTGTGAAAAAGAAAAGATGAAAACCTAACTTGAGCACGAAAACCCACTTCAAGCATGATTTTTTTGGTTTCTAAACCCTTTTTTTCTATTTTTTTCTGTATTTTTCTATATTTTAAAGCATTTTTAGGATTTATTTGAATATTGGGGTGAGTTGGCAATTTTTTTAATAAATAAAATGAAACAACAAAAAAACTTAAATTACTAGCCAATAATAGTTACTAAACTAACTAAACTATAATAATAATAATAATAATAATAATAATAATAATAATAATAATAATAATAATAAAATTATTATTATTATTATTATTATTATTATTATTATTATTATTATTCTTCTTCTTCTTCTTCTTCTTCTTCTTAATGGGAGGATCTCCTCCTTTAATCCCCCCATCCTTCATAGGCTTGGAGATTGACCATTAAATGTAAAAAATTTAAAAAAAAAAAAATTGACATTTGACATAGTATAATGCATATGAACTCACCTTTCATAAAGAATTGAATCATTTTGCAAGTTGAATGAAAATGAAAAATTTGCAAATAAATCACATGCAATCAACTTCCCCAACTCCACCTAGCGTCATAAACTCTCAAAATGAAATGTAATGCAAACCTACCATTACCATTTGTTGCACCTACAAGACTATCAAACTTAAAATTAGTAAGTGTTTATAGATATAACCTAATCTTATAGAGACCCAGAAAATAATAATAATAATAATAATAATAAGGGGAACCCGATTTGGTACAGTACCAAATCGTTGACGGTTTTGTAGGTTTCAGAAAAACCATCAACGGTTTTAGTCAGGCAGAGGTTTGGCACAAGGCCAAATTGTCGATGGTTACAGAAATCTCAGGAAAACCGTCGACAGTTTCAAACAACTGAGACGCTCTGAGGAGGAAACACGAAGAAACACGTAGAAATTCGACCCTCCCACTTCAGAACACCCAAATTCTTCACTCTCTCACTCTCCTAGGTCCTCCAGAAGCTCCATTATGGCCACCAATTGTCTCTCACCCTTCTCCAAACTTGTAGGCATCCCTCTCCTCGTCAGGTTTAGGAAGCTAAGGTTTGTTCCAATGAACATATTAGGCGTATTTTCAGGATAAGGTAAGAGAAATAAATTATGTCAACTTATTTTTGAAATTTAACCGATTAAAACTAATATTATGAGTACAGAAATGTCATATATGATATCTGAATGATTTAAGCATATGGAAATTGATTATTATATTGGTATTTGGGAAAAAACCAAGTGAGTAAGGTAACCATCTCATTTTCCCTGAAAAAATACATATTATGGGTTTAAGTAAAATTTGGAGATGATCATACCCTTATTTTCAACAAAATATATTTTTCCTAGGCAGTTTATCAGATTATGATTTAAGCATTTAAATTGTGTGGCATGAGAATTAATGGTCACAGTTGTAAAAATAAATTAGATGGAATATCTTGTGTGATATAATATAGATAAAATGTGATTGTTTACAGTAATGTGATTTTATACTGAGATATGATTCTATGCAGACATGTGATACTGAGTTATAATTACATGCAAAGTTGAGAATTTATACTGAGATGTAATTATGTACAGAAATGTGATTTTTATACCAAGTTATGATAATGACGATTTGATACCGAGTTATGGATTTGATAGTTTGGTACGATTATGTGAATGAATAGAAATTGTGGAAATATTGATGTTGTTAAAGTAATATGGAAAAGGGAGGGGGGGGGGGGAAAGCGATACGAAACGCCTTGATGAATTATGGAAAAAAGGGGGGGCGGCGAAACGAAACGCTCCGATAATTATAAAGAAGGGCAAAGGGGGACGGCGTCACGAAACGTCCTGATCCTTAGGACTTTAGTCCGAGAGCTTGTTGATTGGGGGACGATGATACGAAACACCTCTCAGTGAGTGGTTATTATGAATGGCTGAATTGGGGGATGGCGACAGGAGACCCCTCAATTTCAGTGAATGCTAGTTATGTATGGATTATGTAAAGTGTGGGTTTATGTGAATGGGGCTTTTGAGTCGAATAATGAATTGAAATGATATATATGTATTATGCAATTATATAGGTGTGAATACTGTTTATAAATGCTATCACATTTAAAGTTAATCAAGGAATGTATAATGTTACATGATAACTCATTTGCCACACACTGATAATAATTTATTTCGTCTTACTAAGAGGTGTCTTACCCTAAATAAATAATTTCACTTTTCAGGATCATCAGGAAAGCTAGCCTAGGAGCCTAGGGTTGGGGTGTGGACATTACAGATAGGGTAAGTGCTGATATGGATCAACATATATAAATGTTCTTGGTAATTTTTGGGTTATAGTTCTATAATGATCCCAAAAGTTGTATGCATGGAAATGTAAAAAATTTAAATTTAAATTAAAAAAATAATAAATAAATTAATTAAAAATTATTATTAATTAAATTATATAATATAATATACTATATTATGTTATAAGTAAAAGATATATACATATATACGTTTCATCCTGAAGGTTCTTTAACCTTCAGGAACTGAATTCACGCCGGAAGCAGAACGCCCCCTGGCCTCTCTCTTCTCTCCCTCGTCTCCTCTCCCACTCTCCTCAATTTTTTCTCCAATATTTGGCTAATCGGAAATCTGAAGATATCGTTGGGTTCCTACCTCCGCCACCGACATTCCTATTGGAGCAGATTTGTCGTGGGAGCGGCGTAAGCATATCTCTTGGGGTAAGGCCAATTTTCACACTTACCTCAATTTTTCTTAAATCTGAAGCCCAATTAACGAACGAAAATTGTCAGGAGATTCTTGGGGAGATTCTCTACAATCTAGTTGGAGCGTGTTTTCGAGTTGGAGTTTCCGGGGCACCAATCCTAAATCAGGGTCAAGTTTAATAATTTATGCTTTATAAGGCTATTTAGGGTATTCAGAATTTAGGGGAATTTTAGGAAAAGTTACTCTGGGGATTGTGACGAGGAATATGGTGAAATTTGAATTTCAGGGTTTTAGGGGTTTTGAACCCCGTGGGGCCTAGGTCGGGGTTGTATCGGGCTTTTCAGGAATTAGGTAAGGGGATTAAGTTAAGTCAGAAATTTTGTTTAATTTGAACCAATTAAATTAATGTATATATATATATATATATATATATTTATTTATTTATTTATTTATTTAAGAATTTGAAGGTTATTTCGAAAACCAATCTTTTGAAATGGATTTTACAAACCTGGGATATATGGTATGGTATTTTGAATAGAAACGAACGGTGGAAAGCTTAGTTGTTTATATGGTTATGTTTAAATGTTAAAATCGTGTGGCCGATGATTATTTGGTAAGATTTATTATTTAACTAGATTTGAGTCTGTTTGTGAAATAATGAACTATTTGTGAAATACTGGAATTGTTGCAAAAAATACTGGAACTGCTTGTGAATAATGCAGAAATTTGATATGACGGCCGAGGGTCGGGATTTTGTTTAAATGACTGTGAGCCGGATTGTATTTGTGGTCAGGGGCCAGGTTTTTGGAATAACAGGAAATATATGTGAATTGATATTTTAAATGGTTATTTCTATTATCTAAATTGCATGATATGCTTTAGGAACCTTGGGGACTAGTGTATTGTGAGCATGGTACTGTTGCTAGTTAAATCATGTGCACCCACACTGTTCTGGATAGAAGTGTAGGGGGTCCTAGTCGACTGCCTGCGTGAGGTTGAAGTAAAGGTGTCGGACCTGCAGTTTTGCTGTGGATGCCTGCAAACGTACTTGCAGAGGATGTTGTTTTTTGACTTTGTTTGGGCTGATCACCCAGGCTTAGTCTAGCCTTCGGGCCGTACAACCCGTGCTATGAAGGAAGTAAATGACATGTTTTTCACAAGGATTGTCTTATATGCATATCTATTAATTTATGTGAATTTGGATCATTAATAAGATAACTTCAAGGGCTTACTGAGAAAGGTAAGTGCTCTGATAGCTGTAATGGTATTAGAGCAGAGGGAAGCTACTTGCATAAGCGGGTAATCTTCCCTATCCTCGGCTAATTTTGTGTGTGAGTGTAAAATAAGAATGATTTCATAAATGTGTTTATCTACTTAGTGAATTGGTTATTTTCTGTACACTAAATGCATGCTGCTGGCCATACACTGACATTAACTTAGTTTTTCCCTTACTAAGTTGTGCCTCACCCCTACTTTACAAACTATCTTTTCAGGAAATCCTAGAGATCGGGTCTAGCAGGCTAGAGGAGCCGGACTAGTGGTGTAAATTTATGTAAGTGGTGTGTATAGATAGAAATTTTATTTTTATTTAGTTTTATGGAATGTAATTATGAGAAAATGGATTTATTTGTGTATAAAGGTAGTATAGAACTTTGGTAATGGATTTTTGGAGATTGTATCTTTTATATTCGCTACATTTTATATGATGAGTTTGGTATCAGGTACACAGACGTCACTAAAGTAGCACCCCGAACTCACATGGCGGGTCGGGGCATTACATGTGGTATCAGAGCCTAGGTTTGCTAGGTTCTGTAGACTTTGATGGTTGATAATTACTAGAGCATAGGTTGGAATAAGATAAGGATGTGAGTGGGTAGATTAGGTTGGGTTTTGGTCTGGAAGCTTGGAGGCAGAGATCCTTGATGGTTTTCTGTATTTTTCCTAAAATGACGATTTTAAGAAAATCATGGTAAATCCATTTGTTTCTAGGTTGAGAGACTGGAGCTCAGAAATTTAGGTTGGAACGTTAGGGCGGTCGAGTACGTGTATGGAGTCAGTGTTATGTTGGAGACTGGTATCTTGTTGATTTTGTGACAGAACTAGAGGAATGAATCTTTAAACTGAGAATTCATATGTATTAGTAATCTCTTCATTTCATACTTGCTTCAATTAGGATAAATGAGGAGTTTTTAAGTCGATTTCTATCCGATCTTCGGGATGGATTCTAGGGGAAATGACATCGTAGCTGAAGGGGATAATCACGTGGATACTTCCAGTAAGGATGATGTCGATGCTTTGGCAGTGCTGCAAAGTATAGCACGACAGACTTGGAAGGGGAACCAGATGGACTCTAGAGAGCAGGATTAGCCACCGGTTGGTCAAGGCTGCACTTTTTAATAATTTACCCAAACGAATTCGTCGGCTTTTGTAGAAGGGGTGAACTTGATCGTGGTTGAAGATTGGGTTCAAGAGATAGTGAAACTACTAAGTGTGCTGGAGTGCACGGAGGAGCAGAAGGTACAGTATGCCACCTATAAATTAGTAGGGGGAAGCAAATAGATGGTGGCGATCTGCCAAACTGTTGGAGGAACAGTGTCCAAGCATACATCTATTACCTGGAGTCGTTTCAAGGAGATCCTATTCGACAGATACTTCCCTACTACCACCTGAGAGGCAAAGGCTCAGGAGTTCCTATATCTAACCCAAGGACCCATGATTGTACCGCAGTATGCAGCCAAGTTCGTGGAGCTATTCCGTTTCGCTCCTTATATGGTCCTAGATGAGCCAAGGAAGGCTCGGATGTTCAAAAGAGGTCTAAGGCAGGGGATACGCGCATAGGTGAAGGCGTTGTTGATTCAGAGTTTCTCCTGAGCTAATGGAAAGGGTCATGGTAGCTGAGGCTAGTATTTAGGAAGAGGAGAGAGCCGCAAACCAGAAGAAGAGGCCCTTGCCTTAAGGGTTCAGACTAGCACTAGTCAGGGCTCATGGAGGTGGCCTAGTAATTTCTTGGGCTAGCCATAGGATACGGGATCTCAAGTCCATTAGGGGATTTTGTAGCATCCTATCTATTCCAGATGCCAGCAGAGGCATTGGGGTGAGTGCAGGGGAGGACCAATTGTTCTCTAGCAGTGTGGTGGGGCTAGACATATGGTGCGGGACTGCCGCGCGACATTGACTATCCACCTCCACAACATCACTACCGATGAGGTAATCAGGCACCCCGAGGGGGTCACCAAAAGGGGAGTTGAGATTAGAGGATATCCCGGTAGGGAGGGATTTTCCTAATATATTCCTCGAGGATTTGTCGGGACCACCTCCTGATCGTGAGGTAGCCTCCTGATCCCAAGGTAGAGGTTACTATTGATCTAGTTCAGACGACAGCGCCGATTTCTAAAGCCCTGTACGAAATGGCATCGGCAGAATTAAAAGAGTTAAAAGGAACATTTACAAGAATTATTAGATAAGGGTTTATTAGGTCCATCGTGTAATCCTAAGAAGTGCCGGTATTGTTTGTGAAAAAGAAAGATGGGTCGATGAGAATGTGCATCAACTACATATTTTCATATTTCCATAAGTCGGCCAAAATAGTGGGGACAGTTTAATCCTAAAACTAAGATGCCCATAAGAATGTAAGATACTAAGTGGGCAACAATTGAACTCCTATGTTTTGGGGGAATTCTTTATTTTCTGGAAAGTGATGTTATTACCATAATTTGGAAATAAATATGAGAATAAGATGTCATGGGCAGCACATTGCCAAGAATTCTGAAGGATCCTGTGAACCAAATAACACCTAACAGAATCATCTTTTGTAACTTACTTAGAAGAAAAATCATAATGATACTCGGACCTTTAGCAAACTTCTATCTAGAGGCAAAACCATACATGTTAGGACATGGAGTTTTATCTTTTTGCTTTATCCTATGCGAATCCTACTTGGCAATGGGACACTAATTTAACCGCTTATGAATCAGCTCGGTTGGGGTTTGATTCATATATAGCTTAACGTGAAATCTTCTGTGGTGATCTGCAATTGATTGTAGCTTTTGAAGCCATCTTCAGAATCTGATCCTTTTATCATTAGCAACTCTCTAGTACAAATAAATGTCACCCCTTTCCTTCCTGGTCCATTTCACACAAGATTTATGCTGTCAGATAATGTTCGATCACTGATCATAGATGACTGAACAACTTCATTAGTATTGTATTCTGTACCAAAAACCAAGACGCATGTTTATTTTATATTTGTCTAGTCACTAGAGCAAGATCAGGGTAGGCTTGAGTCCGTATACCAGGACTTAAACTTTCCATAATTACAATTCATGTTTTTCATTGAGGATATTTTCCAACTATATTTTGATATTCAACGTTTACCAACATAGGCTAGAAGTGGAATCTTAAAACTGTTGGAAGCAAGGGAAAATAAAAATAAAAATCTAGAAGCCAATTTGGTACGAAAATGATACTTTACCCTGATTTAAAAGTGTAAGCCAGTGTATTAGTTTGGCATTGAAAATGAATTGGGTGATTAGAATTACGAAGAATGTTTAGAAGCTCATATAATTTTACTCAAACAAATCACAAGTTATGATGATTGTGTGAAGTGCCTTTTATTCATTTGATATGACAGGCTAATGATTACACATCCTGGTCTGAGATGCCCCGGCAGGTATGGTCCTTGATGAGTATGAGTCATCATTGTAAGTTCTCTGTTTAAAGATGAGGCTAATCATCGGTGGTTATTCATTGATCATACACCTAGTTGATTGTTTTCAAAAGAAAATAGTACTCAGAGATCCAAATGGAGTGAGAGTTTTCTTTCTAACTAACAAGCTCTCATATTTGACATCTTGAGTGCTTGTGAAAGGATAGGATGTGGGCACATGTCTGTGGTTGTTACAACAATGAAAGAAATATTCAAGTTAACGAATCCCCAAATTTCTTTACCCATAGGAGATGAATTTTCAGATATTTTTCCCAGGTGATTTATCGGGGTTACTTCCAAAAGGAGATTGAAGTTAATATTGATTTGGTGCTAAGAACAGAGCATATGTCAACTATTTCATATAGAATGACATTAATTGAACTAAGGCAACCTAGGGTGCAACTAGAAGATTTCTTAACAAAGAATTTGTTTGACCTAGTATATCATCATAGGTTGCACCTATGTTATTTACTAAGAAACATAATGGGACCTTGAGACTATGCATTAATCATTAGAAGTTGAATCACATTATAGTAGGAATTGGCATCGACTTCCAGGCATTGGTGGATTATTTGATTAATTGGTAAATCCGAAAATTTTTTAGGGTTGATTTGCAATTAAATTATCACTAATTAAGATTTGGGAATTACACTTTCCAAAGATAGAATTGAGTACACAATAAGATTGCTATAAGTTTCTGATGTTACCAATTGGGGTTACCAATGCACCTTGCATTTTCATGGATATAGTGAATCAAGTTATTCAACCATACTTGGATCAATTCATTATAATTTTTATGGATAATTTTGGGGGTACTCAAAGACTCAAGAAGAGCATGAACAACATTTGCGGTTAATTTTACAAACATTACAAGAGCATAAGTCATATGCTAAATGGTAAAGGTGAGTTCTGGACAACTAATACGAAATGTTTGGGTCATGTTATAATCAAAGAATAGTTATCTATTGATTCTTCTAAGGTTATACTGGCGTTAGGTTTTGGAAGACTGGAGATGAAAATTGAAGTTCTTGAGTGATGGTGCTGATGTAAGGTGTATTAGGACAAAATGTATAATCTATCAATTTATGTTATTTATCAGTTCTAATAGAGTTGCTTAAAAGATTAACTCAAAATTTATTGGGTTAAAGATGGAGTTGACTTGGGGTTGTATCTAACAAATTTCGAGGACGAAATTTTTATAAAAGGGGGGAGAATGTAATGACCCCAAAAATTGTATGCAAGGAAATGTAAAAAAAATAAATTAAAATTAAAATTAAAATTAAAAATTTTAAAAAAATAATAAATTGATTAATTAAATATTTATTTTTAATTAAATTATATAATATAAAATATTATATTATGTTATAAGTAAAAGATATATACATATATACATTTCATCTTGAAGGTTCTTTAACCTTCAGGAACTGAATTCACGCAAGAAGTAGAACGTCCCCTGGCTTCTCTCGTCTCTCCCTCATCTCCTCTCTCATTCTCCTCAATTGTTTCTCCAACATTCGGTTGATCGAAAATCCGAAGATACCGTTGGGTTCCTACCTCCGCCACTGACATTCCTACTGGAGTAGATTTGTCATGGGAGCGGCGTAGGCATATCTCCTGGGATAAGGCCAATTTTTACACTTACCTCAATTTTTCTTAAATCTTAAGTCCAATTAATGAACGGAAATTGTCAGGATATTCTTAAGGAGATTCTTTACAATCTAGTTGGAGCGGGTTTTCGAGTTAGAGTTCCGGGGCACCAATCCTAAATTGGGGGTAAGTTTAATAATTTAGGCTTTATTAGGCTATTTAGGGTATTCAGAACTTAGGGGAATTTTAGGAAAAGTTACTCTAGGGATTGTGACGATATAATATGGTGAAATTTGAATTTCAGGGTTTTAGGGGTTTTAAACATCGTGGGGCGTAGGTCGGGGTTGTATCGGGCTTTTCAGGAATCAGGTAAGGGAATTAAGTTAAGTTAGGAATATTATTTAATTTTAACCGATTAAATTAATATATATATTTATTTATTTAAGAATTTGAAGGTTATTTCGAAAACCAACCGTTTGAAATGGATTTTACAAACTTAAGATATATGGTATGGTATTTTAAATAGAAACGAATGGTGGAAAGTTTGGTTATTTATATGGTTATGTTTAAATGTTAAAATCGTGTGGCCAAAGATTATTTGGTAGGATTTATTGTTTAACTGGATTTGACTGTTTGCAAAAGATTGAACTGTTTGTGAAATATTGGAACTGTTGTGAAAAATACTAGAACTGCTTGTGAATAATGCAGGAATTTAATATGACAGCCGAAGATGGGATTTTGTTTAAATGGTTGTAAGTTAGATTGTATTTGTGGCCGGGGGCCAAGTGTTAGCTTTACCGTAATCCCAAGAGGGGGGTGAATTGGTATTTTCAAAAAATTTATATCCTAGGTCAATCCCCTAACAGTAGTATTACACAACCTTATGGTCAATCTAATGCAGATAAATTAAATTAATTTAAATATGCAAGGGAAATTAAGTCGTGCGATAAAATCAACCAAGCATGCACCAGAAAGCGGTAAATAAGAAATAACACCCAAAAATCTTATCGAGGTTTGACAAACTGCCTACATCCCCGCCTTGGCTAACAACCATAAGGATTACCACTATAAAGCTCACTTAACGGGTGGAGCGGCACCTAAACAAATTGGTCAATTAGCACAGGGCTAACCTCAACCTTTACAGATAATCCTTACCGGGCTCGATTACCACCCCCTCAGGCCACGCCTAGAATACAACAGTATTTCTCAATAATGAAACCGGTACAGTGATTATGCTTCTCAGTAAAGCAGATATGTACCCAATCTAATCAATACACCACCGAATGATATAATGAAGTAAGCTCAATGTGGTTTAAATGTCTACTCTCAAATATTTATGCAAATGTTGCAATCAGTGCATGAGAATGAAAATGATGTGATCTTTGTGTCAAAATTATGATTTCAATCACAATGCTCAAACAAAGATCCTTAGCACACTTTAAATATCTCAACAAATATTTTTGTACAAATATAAAACTCAAGAGATATTTAGATTTAATTTATAAAATGATTTCATCTTTGTGTTCAATAAGATAAAATCAATCAAAGGATATTTCAACAAAGATCTTTTTGCATATGCACAAATATCTCAACAAAATATTTCTCAAAGTAAATCACACGAGAGATTTGAAGATGATTTGAAATATGTTTTAGCAATCAAAAAGCAATGTGAACTCCTTGAGATATTGCGATGAGAATGTAATACTCACAAGCTCAAATGAAGTTTCCCTAAGAAAGACTTATCAATAAAGTCTCCTAGGAAAAACTTAAAGCTTTGCTCCCAAAGAAAATAATTTCAATCAATCAAGCATGGGAGAGCAATAGCCTAATAGCAAGAACACTCAAGCACACACTTACGAAGGGATTTTTGCAATAAGAACTAGCAATAGTGAGTGTGGGAGGCTTCAAAATGAGTATATGAGAATTTTGAATTTCAGAAAATTTTGCTAGTCAAGATTGCTAATTAGGTGCTAATCTTTTCAAATGAGGTGGTATATATAGACTACCCCATAATTATAACTATCCAGGACACATAGGGTACTATTAGTAATTTTTTAAAACATTTTAGCATAATTAACCTCGTTTAAGAAGTTTAACTGTTGTAAAAAAAATTTTCAACCCAAGAGAACTGGTCGACCGGACTTGAGGTTCTGTTGACCAAGTGACGAAATTCGGTCGACCGGGAGAAATTTGAACTGAGAGTTCGATCGACCAGACTAAGGGTCCCAAAGGCGATTTTTCCATTTTCGTGCGGTTCGGTCGACTAGGTGATTTTGAACTATGAAATTTAGTCGACCGGGAAGTTGGATTCTCCCACGTGAGGGTTGGGTCGACTAGGGCGTTGTCCTTATATTTCTGGTCAGTCGACTTAGGAGTCAAATGTTGACTTGGTGGGAGTTCGGTCGACTAAGTTATATGAACTTGGCATGGCACGGTCGACCGAGCTATGGTCAAAATGTTGACTACTTAACCGGTTCGGTCGACCAAATATGCATTTTTAATGCATTTCGATTCCAACTCCCCTATACAATCACTCTATCCATACAAGCATATATGTTAGTGCATGCATGTGGATCCTAGGGTCATTTTAGGTCTTTTTAAGCTTATCATATCATGCATGTAATGCATTTGATTATTACAGACCAATTTTCTCCTATTTAATATTACAGACCCGCAATACATAAAATGAAATTAGAGTATAATACAAATATGGTCTTCTGGGTCTTCAACCTCTACTTTTTGTGCCATCATTTTAATTTGCCAATATATATCTGCATATATCCTCAGATAGCCGTCAAATACAACAAGTATTTGTCATTATCAAAATCGGGTGTGGACTATAAGGTCAACACCAGGTTTTTGGAATAACAGGAAATATATGTGAATTTATATTTTAAATGGTTATTTCTATTATCTAAATTGCATGATATGCTTTAGGAACCCTGGGGACCAGTGTATTGTGAGCACAGTACCATTGCTAGTTAGACCATGTGCACCCACACTGTTCTAGATAGAAGTGTAGGGGGTCCTAGCCGACTGCCTGCGTGAGGTTGAAGTAAGGGCGTCAGACCTGCAATTTTGTTGTGGATGTCTGCAGACGTGCTTGCAGAGGATGTTGTTTTTGACTTTGTTTGGGCTGATCACCCAAGCTTAGTCCAACCTTCAGGCTGCACAACCCGTGTCATTAGGGAAGTAAATGACATCTTTGACAAGGATTGTCTTATATGCATATGTGTTAGTTTATGTGAATACGGATAATTAATAAGATAACTTCAAGGGCTTACTAAGAAAGGTAAGTGCCATAATAGTAGTAATGGTATTAGAGCAGAGGGAAGCTACTTATATGGGCGGGTAATCTTCCCTATCCTTGGCTAATTGTGTATGTGAGTGTAAAATAATAATGATTTCATAAATGTGTTTATCTACTTAGTGAACTGGTTATTTTCTGTACACTAAATGCATGTTGGCTGCACACTGACATTAACTTAATCTTTCCCTTCCTGAGTTGTGCTTCACCCCTACTTTACAAACTGTCTTTTCAGGAGATCCTAGAGATCAGGTCTAGCAGGCTAAAGGAGTTGGACTAGCGGTGTAAATTTATGTAGGTGGTGTGCATAGATAGAAATTTTATTTTTGTTTAGTTTTATGGAATGTAATTATGAG
Organism: Malania oleifera; assembly: GCF_029873635.1. NCBI lineage: Eukaryota > Viridiplantae > Streptophyta > Magnoliopsida > Santalales > Ximeniaceae > Malania > Malania oleifera. The sequence goes on from NC_080420.1 coordinate 101,906,731, forward strand.
AAAATGGATTTATTTGTGTATAAAGGTAGTATAGAACTCTGGTAATGGATTTTTGGAGATTGTATCTTTTATTTCCATTACATTTTATATGATGAGTTTGGTATCAGGTACACAGAAGTCACTAAAGTAGCACCCTGGATCCACGTGGCGGGTCAAGGCGTTATAAGTTCTATTTGGGAAAATGGTATAGAAATGGTTGTGAGATAGTACTCTAGTATGTATAGTTTTAGAAAGGTCTATTTTTGCTTCCGCAAGCGGTGAATGGATATAGATGTAATATTCAAAATATTATGAATATATATGTTTTATGATTATTATGAAAGATGAGGAAATGAAAAAAAAAATGGGGATGTGACAGTATGATATCAAAATGTCATATAATGACGTTATTATTATGATTATTATTGTTATTATATCAGAGCCTATTTTTTGGGGTGACACAGTTGTGGTATCAAAGTCTAGGTTGCTAGGTTCTGTAGACTTTAGTGGATAATACTACTAGAGTATAGGAATGAGTGGAGATGGGAGTAGAAATGGGATAGGCTATGTGTTGTATGGTGAATTGGGTAAAGGATACATAGCAAAGTGGAGTAACCTAAGTAGGTTGAAATTTTGAGTTTTGTTTCGCAACCTGGAGGCAGAAATTTCGTGACGGTCTTCTATGATTTTCCTAAGGCAACCGTTTCAAGAAAATTATGGCATACCATCAACAGTTTTGTTTTTGAGCGGTAAGATTGAACCTAAAATTAGGAAATTGCAGGTTACATTGATTATTTGTGTGGGTAAAGTCCACAAAGGAAAGTTTAAGTGCTTTAGTATGAGTATATAGTGTATTTTATAGTTTCTTAGTTAATCGTGTTACGATATTAGGATTCTAAAATTAGTTCTCTTGTCCTTTTTAGGGACGGGCTCCAGAGATAAGAACGTGGATGTTGAGGAAGGTAACAGTTTGGGGGCTTCCAGGAGGATGATATTGATACCTTTATTATGTTGCGAGGTTTAGCCAGTCAGGTTATGGCGGAGATTAGGCGGGATTCTAGGGGGCATAACTGCCCACCTGCAGATCAGGGATGCACCATCGAACAATTTACCCGCATGAATCCCCTGACTTTTGTGGGAGGAATTGACTCGTTTTAGGCAGAGAACTGGGTTCAAGAGATGGAGGAGCTGCTGGCAGTCCTGCGCTGCATAGAGGAACATAAAGTTTAGTATTCTACTTTTAAATTGGTCGGGGAGGCCAAGCGGTGGTGGAGATCAGTAAAGTTGCTTGAGGAGTAGAGACTAGAGCCCATGGCTATGACTTAGAACCATGTCAAGGAGATTTTCTTCAACAGGTACTTGTTTGCTGCCACAAGGGATGCTAAGGCGGAAGAGTTCATGAACTTGACTCAGGGGCATTTGACTGTACAATAGTATGAGGCCAAGTTTGTTGAGCTATCCTGTTTCGCCCCATATATGGTTCCAAATGAGGCAAGGAAGATGAAAAAATTTGAGAATGGCTTGAGACAAGAAATATACAAGCAAGTAGTGGCTTTTCAGATACAGAATTTCTCAGAGCTAGTAGATAAAGCCACGATTTTGGAAACTAGTTTGTAAAGGAGTGTGGGGATATACAAGCAGAGGAAAAGGTCTGTACCTCTTGGTTTTCAAGCCGGTAAAAGTCAGAGTAGATGGAGAATAAATAGGAATAATGCAAGCTAGAGATTTGAAATGGAGAATCGAGCAAGGCAGAGTAATCTGTTGCACCCTCTTTGTCCCAATTATAGAAGGAGACATCTAGGGGAATATTAGGCTGGGATAAACGTTTGTTTTCAGTGCGGTCAGCTCAGTCACATTGCACGAGACTGTCGTGCGCCGTCAATCAGTGCACCCCTATTAGACAATTTCGAGGAGATAGTCAAGCATCCCGAGGTAGCCATCAGAGAAACACACTCCCCCCCCCCCCCAATGTGGGTCTATTCTCTTACACTGGGAGAAGCAGAAAATGCAAGTGACGTGGTGACAGGTAATGTTTTATTTTTCACAAATAAAGTTGTTGTATTATTTGATTCAAAGGCAACATCCTCATTTGTATCTCATGAGAATATCAAATTATGTGGGATAAAAGCTCAGCTGTTAGATACAGACTTATCAGTGGTTACACTAATGGGGACCGTGGTGGTGTGTAGAAGGGTTCTCAAGGACTATTCAATTAGTGTTCAGGGGAGGATGCTACCTACTAATTCAGTGGTTTTTGATATGCATGAATTTGATGTGATTATGGGGATACACTGGTTAGCCTCTAATTATGCCAGTGGTGACTGTTATAAGAAGGAGGTGGTGTTTAGACCTTCAGAGGAGTAGGAGTACAGATTTGTTGGGTCGTGTGTGCATGCCTTGCCGCAAATATTGTTGGTCATGCAGGAAAAAAGGCTACTCCTGGATCGTTTTCAGGGATACTTAGCTTGTGTGAAAGAGGCACCAGAGGGAGAAGTAAAGCTCGAGGATATTCCAACAGTGAGGGATTTCCCTAATGTATTTCTAGAGGACTTACCTGGGTTGCCTCCTGAGTGTGAAGTTGAATTTGCCATTGATCTACTTTTAGGAACGACACCAATCTCTAAGGCTCCCTACATAATGACTCTAGGTGAATTGAAGTAATTAAAGGAACAGTTGCAAGAATTACTGGATAAGGGATTCATCAAACCTAGCGTGTCACCTTGGGGAGGACTAGTACTTTTCATGAAAAAGAAAGACGGGTCAATGAGAATGTGCATTGATTACCGGGAAATAAATAAGGTGACCGTTAAGAACAAGTATCCACTTGTAACGCTCCAAAAAATAATATGCATATAAGTGTATATAAACATAATTACTCTATGTGAAAGCCAAAAATTAACTAGATAATGTTTAAAATTAATTCCCTTTAATGAGAAACATTATGTATATTACAAGAAAGGAATACAGTAAGATGTAGTGATCCTAAAAAATAATAATAATAATAATAATAATAATAATAATAATAATAATAATAATAATAATAATAATAATGAATAAATAAATAAATAAATAATTAATTAATTAATTAAATAAAATAAATAATAATAATAATTAAATAATATAATATACTAATATAATATAATATAATATAATACTATTATATATATGTTAAACATTCCCCAAGCTTTCCTAAAGCTGCAAGAATCTTCGATTTCATTCCCACCCAATCTCTCAAAACCGTCTCTCTCTCCTTCAATTTCTCACTCTCTCTCCTCCATTCAACTCTCTCTCTCTCTCCTCAATTTTCTTGGTAAAACGTGCGCTGATTGAAAAACGAAAAATATCCCTGGGTTCCAATTTCTACCACGAACATTTTAACCAGAATGGATTCATCGTTGGGACATCATAGGTACCACTCCATGGCTAACATAAGGAGAATAAATTTCATCAATTGTTTTTAAAGATTTACCCATTAAATTGGAAAATAAGAATATATGGATATCAGGTTAGCTGTTATTTCAAAATCTAATCGGTTAAACGGGAGTATGTGAACCTAGGGACATTATAATAGTTGTTATTCCAAAGTTGAACTGGTTAAACTAAAGTATATGAATATAGGGCTTTGTGCTCCAAACGCCGTAGTCATCGTTTCGGGATCCCTGCAGGCATATCTTTGGTAAATAGGTAAGGGGAATAAATTATGTCAGACATTTTGAAAATTAATAGATAAATTTAAAGCATTAGAATATGAAAATATTGTATATGATTTTCTGACTTATTAGGCATATGAAAATAGTGGTTTTGGATTATTATATATTTTTCTAGGCAATTGTTATATTATGAAATATTACTCAAAATTTGTGTGGCATGAGGAATGGTTTTATTACTGTACAATAAACATGTGGGAATATTTTATGATACTGGTTTATGAGAAATATTGAAAATGCGGCAGATATTGTGAAATGATGAAATATGATTTTATATTAGAATATGTGATGACAGTTTTATACTGAAATACAGACATGATATTTTTGATACTGAGATATGTGATGAGGGTATTATACTGGGAAATGAAATGACAAAAATGACAGTTTTTATATTGAGATGTGGAAATGAGAACCCTGATGAACCAGTGATGTTCATGAAAGCACGATACTGTTGCTAGTGAATGAGTTAGTGCAACCACACTACTCGGGGAGAGTGTTGGTATTGGAAGTCAATTGGGCCTGCGGAGAGATGTTGACCGCCCTTGGGTCCGGACCAGGCTACGGTAGGCTAATCGTACTATAGACACGTACAGTTTGACTTAGCCTAGTAGGCCAAGCATGGTTAAGTCTCACCTTCGGGCCGCACAACCTGATCATGTGGGGTTATTACATGACAGTGATATAAGTATGTTCACTCAGGTTGGTTCCTCATTACAGACATGATGATTCTACATTAACAGATATGTTGTGTTTCGTACACAGAGAAACTTATTGAGCACGAGCATTTTTTATAAAAATATATGGTTGCAAATGTATGTATATATATATGGTTATGAGTACAGTTTTTGCGATTTCTCAGTTAAATTAATTATTAAATGAATATGTTATGATACATTAAAACTCATGTTGTCACACACTGACAATAATTTATTCCGTCTTACTAAGAAGTGTCTCACCCTATGATTATCCAATATTTTTCAGATGTCACATGGAGTATCATGATCAGAGTAGCACAGTGAAGCGTGGGTGGGATAGAAGGTCGTGATTAGAATTATATTTTTTATTTATGTGTTAATGAGTTCAGATTTTATTGTGATAATGAGATTGATATTGTTATATTGAGATAGTTTAGTACTCTGGTAATTTGCATTTAAGGTCCTTCCGCTGTTTGTATCAGTGATTGTTATAATATAAGATATTTAGGTTATTTTCAATTAGTATCAGAGAAATTGAACGAAATTTTCGGGTCGCCACACCACTTCCCCGTATAAATGATTTGCTTGATCAGCTTCAGGGAGCACGAGTTTTCTCCAAGATTGATCTTCGATCCGGGTATCACTAGGTGAAGGTTAAGGTAGAGGATGTTCCAAAGACTGCATTCCAAACTAGGTATGACCATTATGAGTTCTTGGTTATGCCATTAAGACTAACCAATGCTCCTACTGCATTTATGGATCTTATGAATAAGGTGTTTCATGAATATCTGGATCGATTTGTGGTGGTATTCATTGATGACATTCTAGTTTATTCAAGGAGTCCCGAGAAGCATGAAAATCAGTTGAGGATGGTACTTCAGGTGTTAAGGGAAAGGAAGCTGTATGCTAAATTCAAGAAAGTTCTGGCTGGAAAAGGTTACATTCCTCGAGTATGTGGTATCCAAGGACGGTATTTCTGTGGACCTAAGTAAGATAGAGGCAGTAGTAAACTAGGCAGGGTCAAAGAATGTTCACGAGGTCAGTACTTTTTAGACCTGGTAGGATATTACCGTCGATTTGTGGAAGGCTTTTCTAAATTATCAAGTTCACTCACAAAGTTGACAAGAAATAATGTAAAATATGAATGGATAGATGAATGTGAACAGAGCTTCCAGGAGTTAAAGCAGTGATTCAGGATTGCGCCAGTATTGAAATTCCTTTAGGAGAAGGAGGTTTTGTGATTTACAGTGATTCATCTAGGAAAGGGCATGGGTGCGTACTGATGCAATGGGGAAAAGTTGTTGCGTACGCTTCTCGGCAACTCAAGAAGTACGAGAAGAATTACCCGATGCATGATTTGGAATTAGCAACAATGGTTTTCGCACTTAAAATTTGGTGACACTACTTGTATGGTGAGAGGTGTGAGATTTATATAGATCATAAAAGTCTTAAGTACTTCTTCAGGCAAAATGAGTTGAATATAAGGTAAAGGAGATGACTAGAACTGATAAAAATTATGATTGTACCATCAACTACCACCCAGGGAAAGCAAATGTGGTAGCTGATGTGTTGAGTTGGAAGTCAGGGAATGCCACAGTCTCGCCAGTGGTAGTTCAACATCAAATCAAGATGGATCTGGAAAGATTTTGTGTGGAAATAGTGGAAGGGAATCATCAAGCTTTCATTGCTAATTTGGTGATCCAAACAACCTTGCGGGAATGAATTAAGGTTGCACAAAAAAATGATGCAGAGTTGGTAAAAGTTATGGATAAGGTACGGAGTGGACTAGGGGCGGATTTTAATATAACAGATGATGGAGTTTTAAGGTTTCATGCCCGATTATGTGTGCCTGATGATATAGAGATCAAAAGAACAATTCTAAAAGAAGCTCATCGCTCTCTTTATACAGTGCATCTAGGAAGCACTAAAATGTATTAAGATTTGTGAGAGTCCTTCTGGTGGATCAATATGAAGAGGGAGATTGCCTAGTTCATAGAATAGTGCCTTACATGTCAGCAGGTGAAAGCTGAACACTAGAGGCCAACAATATAGAGACCCAAAAAAATACAATAATAAAAGTAATTGAGAAAATGAGGTTTTTGGTTGGAAGGAGAGAAAATCGATGACAGTTTTCTGGAGGGAACAAAAAAAGGCCGACGGTTTTGGAATTACCGCGCAGTGCTAACGAGTAAACGGTAAAAATCAGGCCGATTAAATAGAAAACCAGTGATGGTTTTCTGAGGGTCAAAGAAAATCGACGACGATTTTCTCTGCAGTGGGTGCTATAAGGGAAACGGTTGACTTTTTGAGTCCGATCCCTATTTTGATTATGACAAACCATGACATCTTATGTGTGCATTTAGTCCTTGAACAAATTTATAATGCAGAAGGCACAAATGAGAGATGCAATATGGAAACCTTGAATGCATACCAACGATTATATTCCAAGGCGTATTCCATGGACAACCAAAGGAGTAGAAGACTTGAAGACTTTATTTATTATTTTCTAAGTTGTAATAATTATTTAGGTTTAATGTGTGCATGCATATCACATGATCAAAATTGAAGTTTAACCAATACCTTAGATTGACCATAGGACCTCCAAGTAACATGAAAAACCTTTTTGTATAAAATTCCTAACTTATGCAAAGGTTTTAAAATGGTTTTGAAGTTAAAATAAGGCAAAAACTAATTTTTACAAAGAGGTCGGTCGACCGGCCAGCCGATTGGATAGTAGAAATAAGCATGTTTTTCTCTATCCATAACTTCTTATCTTAAAATTTTTTTCAACATGAAAGTTTTAGAATTTTCTCTTAGATTTCTATTGATACCAATAACGTTCAATTTGGAGTCGTATAGAAAACGTTATGGCTAAAACATCGAAAGGTGTCCGTAGTAGAAAAATTCCCTTCATGTTTCTTCCGTATCAGTGATGGGCGTTTTTCTCAATCCAAAAATTCTTATCTTAAAACATGTTCAACATAAAGTTGTGAGATTTTCTCTTCGTTTTCTTTTTATACTAAGAACATTTAATTTGGAGTTGTATAGAAAACGTTATGATGAAAACATCGAAGGGTGTCCGTGCAGAAATCTCCCCAACGGCCGAAAAACGATTAGTTTTAAAATTAAATCATATTTTAATACCTTAACGGTCATAAAATGGCTAGTTTTGATTTTTGCCTATAAATACAAGCCAAAGACACTTGAAAAATTAAGGAGAGACATCTTAAGAACATATCTACACATTCTTTGTTTCCCCCTCATTTTTCATACCCCCTTTGTGCATTAAATTTCATATTTCTCCTACTCTTTCACTTTGAAAATTCCCTTTGGGAGAAAATATTATGGGTTATTGAATGAAGCTTGGAGCATATATCCACTCATATATTTCTACTTCAAATGCTTCTTTTTCTTGAGGTAATTTTGAAAAGGTTTGAGCATATATTCAAGTTTATATATATTGCTTGAAGGCCTCTACTATTTATTCTTGTTGTTTTTCTAAGATCAAATTTCTCCTACTCTTCTTGAAAATATTTTTTGGAGAAAAATATTTTGGAGGTTTTATTTAGAATGACATAAGCTTATATTCTTGTTTATATATAATGCTTGATTGCCTTTTTATTTACATCATTGATTTTAGAAGATCAAAATTTCTCCCATTCTTTTTATTTGAAAATTTATTTTTGGAGAAATTTTTGGTTATTCAAATAAGGCTTGAGCAAATGTTTAATCTCATATATGTTTTGCCTCAAAGCCTTATTGAGTTCGATTTTTTAAGGTCAATCATTTAGAAAGAAAATTCAACTTCTCTTATTTTTATTTGAAAATATTTTTGGAGAAGAACTTCTTGCGTTATTCAAGAACTTTGAGCATATATTTAATATATTGGCTTGAAAAGGTTCTTGAGAAAAGCCTTGAGCATGTATTTAATCATATACATATTTTCTTGGAAGCCTTGTTGATTATTTTTTAAGGTCATTTCAAAAGAAAAAATCATTTTCCATGCTCTCACGTTTTTTATTTGAAAAATATTTTTAAGAGGAAAAACCATACTCTATTGAGCTTCATGTTCAAATTATATGAGAGTGCATATAGTATTTTAATTTGTACACATTTGCTTTTTGAGAAGCATTTACTTGTACGTAAATTTTATTATTTGTTGTATTCTAGGCATGGCCTGAAGAGGGAGACTCGCCTTGTCAAGAGTCTCGGATAGACTTAGACTCGGTTAAGAAAGTCCTGGATTGGTCTAGACTTGGTTAGGAGAACTAGGAGCACCGTCCTGTAAGGTGTATTGGTTGTGGCTTAGCCCCATAATTTGAGCTGGGGAGTGTCCGCCTTGTAAGGACAGTATAAATGGCGTCGCTCCGCCCAATTAAAGTGAGCGCTTAGTGAATCCTTGGGCCGCTGGCTTAAGGCGAGGACAGAGGCTGGTTTGACTGAACCTCGATAACAAATTCGGTGTTCTTTCTCTTCCCTATACTCTTTACATTCCAGCATGTGCATGTTTATGTTTAAATTTATTGTGCATGATTTAAATATTCACATATTCTTAATACCTGTGAAATTGGTGAATGCTTAGAAAGATCCTAAGTTGTACTATACTGATTGTGATTTGAAGTCAACCTACGAAGAAATTTTTAAATACCCAATCCATCCCCCCTCTTGGGCATACACCATTCCTATCAATTGGTATCAGAGCCCAGTTGCAATAAGTTTAACCGTATTTGCATAAAGATTATAACGACTCTTCTTCGGTGTATCCTTGTTTTGAGGGTCAATCCTTTGCAAATCCTCATCTATTGTTATTTTTAGATTTTGCCGTGTGAAAATTGAAAATGAGAATCTTTGTAAAATCATTTGATTGGAGGTATTTGGAAAAGTTTTTGTCAAAGGAATTTTATCCCAATGGAAATGTTTTTAAATGCATAGTTTCCCAAACTTGAAAATGAATTGAATGAGCATGACATAATTTTAATGCATATATTTTTAATGCCATGCATATTTTATATTGTTCCTTAACTACTAATGTTTTAGAAAAGTTCATGACTTGTAGTAGTGCTAAGGATATTTGGGAACATTAAGGGATATGGAAAAAACCAAGAGAGAGGAGAACTCCACTCCAAGGATTTCAGGCTTAAACGATTAAGAAGGAGTAAATTGAAAAGGTACATCTACCTCCTTCTACTTTATTAGATATTTAAATGTCATGACTCGTATAATGTATATCTTGTGTTAATTTTTAAATCATATGAATCTTGTTGTAATTACATGTCATCTTATGAGAAGCTTTTCAAATAATTTTTTTTTTACTCATAAGATTTTAAGTTAGGATATATTATATAAGGGGAAGTAATAATTAAATACTTTAATTTTGGTTAGTGCTTATAATGATAAATCTTAGTATACTTTGCTGTTATACTAAGATCATTAGGGAAACAAGCCAATATGAAAATTTTAATGATAATATCCAATCCAATTACTTAACATGCATATATCATAACGATTAGTTATATTATGAAACATTGGCTATAGCATGTTTAAATAAATCCCCTTCAAATGGACAAATGAGTATTTATTTGTTAAATTTTTTTTTAATGCTATATATGCTTTAGTATAAATATCTAAAATATAGCATATATTTGTCCATCTTTAATTTTAAGAATGGAGCTTAAATGAACAATCTCCTGGTTAAAAATTATTAGTTAAATCTAAACATAAAAACCCAAATGTAAATAAATTGAATATATAATTCTCTTGGCTTGAAAATTTTTGTTGTGCCCTTTCACATAATGAAAATAGAGTTATTTAAAATTGAAGGGATATTTTCTTTTAAGAAATATTGTTTTAATTTCTTATAATCTAAGTATAAATAGCCAAAGTCGAGTTTATTGAACATTTAAAACCTTTGGCTAAAATATTAATGTTTCGGCTGCATTTATTGAGGGGGAGCAACATTTTAAAATTCATCCAATAAGCAATAAATTGTATTATGCTAAATTTAAAAATATTTTATTGTTTCATTTATACTGGATGGCTTAAGAGCTGAATGCTTGCTATCCATCCTTAGCTTAATGCTACATCAATTGATGGATGGTTAATTATAATCCTTTGAGAGCTGAACGCAATATCCATCATTGCTAAATGATTATATTATGGATGGATAACTCATAACATAAGCTGTTATTTGAGCTTAAATAGATCGCATGCTATTTGAATTGAATTCTACATGTCAATTCTTGTTGAATGCTTATATTATCTAATGAATGGATATTTGTAGCATAATCTTTTACTTGACTTGCATGCCTGAACTGAATGCTCCTTGCATGACTGATGCAGTGATATGAATTACATGTTGGTAGTTTTCCTAGGTTGTTGCATGCTTAAATTAAATTATTTGTTGTAAACAACTAGGTTTTTTTGTGCATGAAGTTTTGGGAAAATTTTCCTATTTACAGACAGCATGCTGCCGAAACTTCGTTAGACTTTCCCAACATAATAAAAAAAATCATAAAATATGCACTAAGATAATTATGACTTGCTGCACACTAAAATTTTTTGAAATGATGAGTGAATAATAGAAGAATATTAATTCTCATTTTTAGTAGAAAATGCATGCAAAATAATTGAATGGGTTAGTACATGTTAAATCCTAAATGCTATATAAATTGAAAGACATGTACACATTTCATTGTCCTAGGAGGGGCTAGTTCATGGACACAATTTGGTCCAAATCTTTGGGTTATGCACTTTCACTCAGGACCTAAATGGTAAAACATCATCCTTGTAATCAAAAGTCACATGTTTTGATGATGGTCCATAAACTAAAACAATTGCATGACTTAGGGGGAGTTTTTATATTGCACACACTCATTGTGAACCCCTATTGCATAAAATTTTTAGTATAGCCTTGATTGGCTTTCGTGCTTTAAATTGAAATGCAATATGTCATGTTTGTGTGCTGAATGATTAATATTTGCTGCATACTAAAATCTTTTAAAGGATGAATATATGTTGAATGATCTTAAATGAACATCATCCTTGAACTATAAATGCAAATATGTATGCATGCAAATATACAGGGGAGCTTAAGCCCCATCCTTAGGAAAAAAAATTCAAATCACCTGCCCCATGGACTTATATGCATCCTTGCTTTTGTTTTTGAGTCCTGAAATTTTTTTAGGTACCATGAACATCATATCATGTCCCTTATGGATTAATATTTTGATATGGATTGTTCTCGAGGTATATAAACACCATGCATGACTTAATAATAATGTTAGATTCTTGAAGCATGTGTGTTCTATGGAAATAATATTACAGGTTGGTTAAAATGCTTGATCTATAACCAGTAGAATTGATTTGAACAATATTTTAAAATGATTGCTTATACTGATTGATATGCTTAGAGAAATTAATCTTGATTAGTATAAGCAATTCATTACATCTAAGCTAGCATTCAAATCTATAGGGGGAGAATTCATAAAATTTCACTTGTTGTGCTCACCCATTCTTTTGCTTAGATCTATATTAAATTTTCTATGCCATGTGGATTAAAGTATGATGATTGTATTGAAAATCTTATAAGAAAATATGTTATTTAGCCATAATCATTTGTTTTGTCATATGATCTTGTATTTAATTGTCTGAACTATTTTAGGATCTATATGGTTGGTTTTTCTAGTTATAATTTGGGATGTGCTTAAATGTTTACCAGAAAAACATAGCTTGCTGGAACTTTCATGTTAAAGTTTCTTTTTCAGCAAGCATTATCTCTAGAACTTATTAGTAATATCCAAGGGGGAATTTGTTTTAAAATTTTTATGGCAAGAATAATCTTATAATTTCTAAATTTTATCTCTTACTTGTGAGCTTAAATGCATTCATGACATGTTTTACTAAAATTTGTTTGTGTCATGAAATTTTACATTTTAAGGTCTTTACAGTTTTAAATGGTCTTCTTTTCAAAGGTGATATTTTTTTTGACCCTTTTGCTGATGACAAAAGGGGGAGAAGGTTAAAGAGCAAAATTATATTTCACTCTCCTACCTTTATGTTTCTAAAATGGAAAATGAACTTTGTGCTTAATTGAGTATTTTTTTTTAAAAGAAAGCTTCAATATATAAACTACACATTAACCCATTGAGCTTAAATGCATAACTTAAAAATGATGAAGTTTTCATGTTTGAATTGAATTATATTGAATATCTTTTTGAATTATGCATAATGTGAGGGGGAGCCTTTTCAGGCTAACCCAATTTTGCTCATGTGTTTGTCATCATAAAAAATGAAGAGATTGTTGACTTTTTGAGTCCGATCCCTGTTTTGATTATGACAAACTATGACATCTCATGTGTGCGTTTAGTTTTTGAACAAATTTATAATGCAGAAGGCACAAATGAGAGATACAATATGGAAGCCTTGAATGCATACCGACGATTATATTCCAAGGCGTATTCCATGGAAAATCAGAGGAGTAGAAGACTTGAAGATTTTATTTATTATTTTCGAAGTTGTAATAATTATTTAGGTTTAATGTGTGCATGCATATCATATGATCAAAATTGAAATTCAACCAATACCTTAGATTGACCATAGGACCTTCAAGTAACATGAAAAACCTTTTTCATAAAATTTCTAACTTATGCAAAGGTTTTAAAATGGTTTTGAAGTTAAAGTAAGGCAAAAACTAATTTTTACAAAGGGGTTGGTCGACCGGCCAGCCGATTGGACAGTAGAAATGAGCATTTTTTCTCTATCCATAACTTCTTATATTAGAATTTGTTCAACATGAAAGTTTTAGGATTTTATTTTAGCTTTCTATTGATACTAATAACGTTCAATTTGGAGCCATATAGAAAACGTTATGGCTAAAATACCGAAATGTGTCCGTAATAGAAACATTCCCTTTATGTTTCTTCTGTATCAGTGATGGGCATTTTTCTCAATCCATAAATTCTTATCTTAAAACGTGTTCAACATAAAAGTTGTGATATTTTCTCTTAGATTTATGTTGATACTAAGAACATATAATTTGGAGTTGTATAAAAAAAGTTATGATGAAAACATCGAAGGGTGTTCGTGCAGAAATCTCCCCAACAGCCGAAAAACGGCTAGTTTTCAAATTAAATCATATTTTAATACCCCAACGGTCATAAAACGGCTAGTTTTGGTTTTTGCTTATAAATAAAAATCAAAGACACTTGAAAAATTAAGGAGAGACATCTTAAGAACATATCTGCACATTCTTTGTTTCCCCCTCATTTTTCATACCCCCTTTGTGCATTAAATTTCATATTTCTCATACTCTTTCACTTTGAAAATTCTTTTTGGGAGAAAATATTGTGGGTTATTGAAGGAAGCTTGGAGCATATATCCACTCATATATTTCTACTTCAAAGGCTTCTTTTTCTTGAGGTAATTTTGAAAAGGCTTGAGCATATATTCAAATTTATATATATTGCTAAAGGTCTCTACTATTTATTCTTGTTGTTTTTCTAAGATCAAATTTCTCCTACTCTTCTTAAAAATAATTTTGGAGAAAAATATTTTGGAGGTTTTATTTAGAATGGCATAAGCTTATATTCATGTTTATATATAATGCTTGATTGCCTTTTTATTTACATCATTGGTTTTCGAAGATCAAAATTTCTCCCATTCTTTTTATTTGAAAAATTATTTTTGGAGAAAATTTTGGTTATTCAAATAAGGCTTGAGCACATGTTTAATCTCATATATGTGTTGCCTAAAAGCCTTATTGAGTTTGATTTTTTAAGGTCAATCATTTAGAAAGAAAATTCAAGTTCTCTTATTTTTATTTGAAAATATTTTTTGAGAAGAACTTCTTGGGTTATTCAAGAAATTTGGGCATATATTTAATTGATATATATTGACTTGAAAAGGTTCTTGAGAAAAACCTTGAGCATGTATTTAATCATATACATATTTTCTCGGAAGACTTGTTGATTATTTTTTAAGGTCATTTCAAAAGGGAAAATTAGTTTCCATGCTCTCACGTTTTTATTTGAAAAATATTTTTGAGAGGAAAAACCATACTCTATTGAGCTTCATGTTTAAATTATATGAGAGTGCATATAGTATTTCAATTTGTACACATCTACTTTTTGAGAACATTTACTTTTACGCAAATTTTATTATATGTTGTATTCCAAGCGAGGCCTGAAGAGGGAGACTCGCCTTATCAAGAGTCTCGGATAGACTTAGACCCGATTAAGAAAGTCTCGTATTGGTTCAGACCTGGTTAGGAGAACTAGGAGTAACGTTCTGTAAGGTGTATTGGTTGTGGTTTAGCCCCGTAATTTGAGCTGGGGAATGTCCACCCCGTAAGGACAATGTAAGTGGCGTCGCTCCACCTAGTTAAAGTGGGCACGTAGTGAATCCTTAGACTGTTGGCTTAAGGTGGGGACGTAGGCTGGTTTGGTTGAACCTCGATAACAAATTCGGTGTTCTTTCTTTTCCCTATACTCTTCACATTCCAGCACGTGCATGTGTATGTTAAAATTTATTGAGCATGGTTTAAATATTTGCATATTCTTAATACCTGTGAAATTGGTGAATGCTTAGAAAGACCCTAAGTTTTACTATACTAATTGTGATTTGAAGTCAACCTATGAAGAAATTTTGTAATATCCAATTCACCCCTCCCCCGCATGGGCATATACCATTCCTATCAGAAACCGAGAGTATCATTTTATTTAACAAAACAAAATCTCTCTTTCTCTCTTCCAAACCCACAACTCTCTCTCCCTTCTCTCTTTGATTCCAACCCCGATAAAACCCTGATTGACGATCAGTAACCACCACGAGGTTCGTAGGATCATTCTCTGCAAAGTAGCTGAAGTGGACCGTTGAGTTGGGATTTTGGGGCACCATCCCAAAATCAGGTAAGTAGGGTGTTTTGAGTTTTATTGTTAATATGGAATATATATATATATATATATATATATATATATATATATATATATATATATATATAGGGCCTAGGGAATGATAAAATAGCATTTTAATAAGATTTGAGTTGATAAACTAGGGTCTTTGAATTAGGGATCGAGTGAGTGCCGCAGACATTGTTTGGGGTATTTGCGAGCGTAATTTAGGAAACCAGGTAAGGGGCATTAATTATAGCAAGGTTTTTATTAATTTTAACCTTTTAAATTTGATTTTACAAATTTACATATTTAGGTATGATTTATTTGAACAGTTAGGTATTTGGAAAATAATGATTTTTGATATAATATATATATATATATTATATCAAAAATCATTTATATATATATGGGATAAAATTGCATGGTAGAAATACAACTTTCATAATTTAACTAGACACGAATAAGGGTTGTTGTGAGTACTGATTGATGAGAAATACTATTGGATTGTGAATATTGGCTAGTTGTGAATACAATTTATTTGTGAATAAAGATTGGTTGTGAATACTAGCTGCTTGTGATTATTGTGTGATGAATAATGTGATGTGTGTGAATGGATCATTTTGTGTGGTTATTCATGTGTATCACAATATAACGTTGGCAGGCCTGAGGAGTTCGTTATATTGCCTAGATATAATGACGATATACGTTGGTAGGCTTGAGGAGTTTGTATATTGTCATTATATATTGGGGTATAGCATTGGCAGGCCTGAGGAGCTTGTTTTACTGACATACTACGTGTAGTTCATGGGGATTGGTACTGATGAATAGTGGTGTCTGTGTGAGCCACGTGTTGAGGAAGCCGAAGTGGTACCTGTGTGGGCCACGTTATTACCTGTGTGGATATGAGTCATGTGTGGACCATGTATTTTGTATGGATGTGAGTCCTATATGGATGGTATTCTCTTATATGGATAATTTACGTGGAATGTGATCTAATAAGATAAATGGTATGTGAATTTTATTATATGTATATTTATGGGAAAGTAAAACTTTCTGCTGAGGGCTTGCTGAGAAAGGCGAGTGGCCTAGTAATTTTCAGTTTGGTACCAGAGCAGAGGGAAGCTACTTGTATGGGTGGGTAATCTTACCTATTTTTGGAGACTTTGCTTATATACATAGCCTGAGGGCTTACCAAGTAAGGTGAGCGCCCTGATATTAGTATTAAAGTAGAGGGAAGTTATTTGTATGGGCGGGTAATTTTCCCTATTCTCGGGAATTATCACTAAAAATAATTATGTATGCGTATGATTTCAGATGTTAGCGTTGCTATTAATGATGCATTTTCTTAGTTACTATTGATAGTGAAATACAAATGAATATATATTCTGCATTAATTTAAACTCTCTGCCACACTCTACTATGATTTATTCTTCCTTACTGAAATGTGTCTCACCCTAGTGGATGATTATATTTTCAGGTCCATCAGGCGATCGAGCTTAGAGCTCCGGGTAAGGTAGTATTTTTGGTAAACTTTGGAGTGTTTGTGATAACAATTTAATGTTTAGTTTATTTTTTTAAATACTGGGATGTAATACAAACAGATGGATGCAGTTGTTTTCAGGGTTTATAGATAGACTCAGGTATTTAATTTGAGGTTGTTTATTTTATTTCCACTGCGTGATTTTAGTTTGTGGTATCGAAAACAGGTGGAAGAAACACATAACCTTCGGGCCGCCCTTGGTGGGCTCGAGGCATTACAAGTTGGTATCAGAGCCTAACACTTTTGTAGACTTTAAGGAATGATTAATACCTGAGTATAGGCTTGAGTTATGATAAGGATAAAAGTGGGTAGGTTAGGTGGAATGGTGGTCTAGAAACTTGGAGGTGGAGATCCTTTGATGGTCTTTTGTGATTTTCTAGAGATGGCGGGAAAACTACGGTAAACCCATTAATGGCTTCGTTTCTGGGTTGAGAGACTGGAACTTGGGCACGTAAGTCGGAACATTGGGTCAATTGAGTATGTTTGTCGTGTTGGTGTTATAGTTTTGTAGTAAAACGGTATGAACGAATCGTAGATTGGAACTTTATGCTATAGTAGTTTTCGTTTTAAACTTGTTTCAGTTATGATAAATAAGGAGATTCTAAATTTGTTTCTATTCTATCTTTAGGATGGATCCTAGGGGAAAGGACATTGATATTGAGGGAGATAAACATGTGGATACGTCCAATGAGGATGACATTGATGTCTTGGCAGTGTTGCGTAGCATAGCACGTCAGGCTAAGAAGGAAGCTCGGAAAAGCAGGGTCAGCCATTGGCAAATAAGGGCTGCACTTTTCAGCAGTTCACCCAGACAAGTCCACCGGCTTTTGAAGGAGGTGCGCAGACCCGATTGTAGTTGAGGACTGGATTCAAGAGATGGAAGAGCTTTTGACTATCCTACACTGTATTGAGGAGCATAGGGTACAATACGCCACCTTTAAATTGGTTAGGGAGGCCAAGAGGTGGTGGAGGTTAGCAAAGCTAGTGAAGGAGCAGTGTCCAAGGTATACATTTATTACATGGAGCCATTTTGGGGAGGTTTTCTTCTATAGATACTTCTCGGTTGCCACCCGAGAGACAAAAGAAGAAGAGTTTCTACATTTGACCCAGGGGTCCATGATTGTGCAACAGTATGCAGCCAAGTTTGTGGAGTTATCTCATTTTGCTCTATACATGGTCCCAAATGAGCCGTTGAAAGCCCGAATGTTTGAGAGAGGATTGAGGTAGGCACTACTGACTCAGAGTTCCTCTGAGCTGGTGGATAGGACCATGGCAGTTGAGGCCAGTAATAGGAGAGTGAGGCAGAAGCGAAATAGAAGAAAGGATACATGCCTTATAACTCACATACCGATGTTCGACAGGATTCTTGGAGGGGAGATTGAGATGCTGGGGGTTAGAGGTCGGATAGGGTTGATCAAGATTACCGAGAGAATTCATCCTGCCCCCTTTGTGCCAGATGTAATCAAAGGCATTGGGGGGAATGTCGGGGTGGGAATACCGTGTGCTATAGGTGTGGCAAGTATGGCCATATAGCTCATGACTATCATGCTGCATCGAGCAATGTACTCGCTCCTGATCAAAATAGGAGAAACAACCCAGTACCTTGCGACAATGGTGGCCTGACGCATGTTTATATGCTTGGTACAACTAAGGGGGACAATGCTAGAGGCGCAAGTAATATATTTATGATTGCATAAGTGATAGTCTTGATTGATTTTAAGTAATTTGATGGTTTATATGTTAAAATAAATTGAACTGTGTAAATGTGGTTAATTAGCTTTTAAGTTGTGAAAAATGATGGATTAACGAATTTCGAGGACGAAATTTTATGAAGAGGGGAGAATGTAGAGACCTAGGAAAATAAATAATAAAAATAATTGAGAAAAGGAGGGTTTTGGTTGGAAGGGGAGAAAACAGGCGATGGCTTTGGAATTATCGCGTAGCAGTAACGGGTAAATGATAAAAATCGGGCCGATTAAATAGAAAATCGGTGATGATTTTTTGAGGATTAGAGAAATCAGCGACGGTTTTCTCTGCAGTGGGCGCTATAAGGGAAGCCGAGAGTATCATTTTATTTAACAAAACAAAATCTCTTTTTCTCTCTTCCAAACCCACGACTCTCTCTCCCTTCTCTCTTCGATTCCGACTCCGATAAAACTCGGATTGACGATCAGGAACCACGACGAGGTTTGTAGGATCACTCTTTGGAAAGTAGCCGGAGTGGATTGTTGAGTTGGGATTTTGGGGTACCATCCCAAAACTAGGGTAAGTAGGGTGTTTTAAGTTTTATTGTTGATATGGAATATATATATAGGGCCTAGGGAATAATAAAATAGCATTTTAATGAGATTTGAGTTGATAAACTCGGGTTTTTGAATTAGGGATCAAGTGAGTACTGCAGACATCGTTTGGGGTCTTTGCGGGCGTAATTTAGGAAACCAGGTAAGGGGAATTAATTATAGTAGGGTTTTTATTAATTTTAACTGGTTAAATTGGATTATACAAATTTATATATTTAGGCATGATTCATCTGAAAATTTAGGCATTTGGAAAATAATGATTTTTTATATTTTATATTATATATGGGATAAAATTGTGTGGCAGAAATACAATTTTCATAATTTAACTGGACACGATTATGGGATGTTGTGAGTACTGATTGATGAGAAATACTATTGGATTGTGAATATTGGCTAGTTGTGAATACATTTTATTTGTGAATAAAGATTGGTTGTGAATACTGGATGCTTGTGATTACTGTGTGATGAATAATGTGATGTGTGTGAATGGGTCATTTTGTGTGGTTATTCGTGTGTATCACAATATAACGTTGGCAGGCATGAGGAGTTCGTATATTGTCATTATATATTGGGGTAGAGCATTGGCAAGCCTGAGGAGGTTGTTCTACTGACATACTACGGGTAGCTCATAGGAACTGGTACTGGTGAATAGTGGTTTCTATGTGAGCCACATGTTGCGGAAGCCAGAGTGGTACTTGTGTGGGCCACATTATTACTTGCGTGGATATGAGTGTAGCATGGACCGTGTATTCTGTATGGATGTGAGTCTTGTGTGGACGGTATTCTCCTATGTGGATAATTTACATGGAATGTGATCTAATCAGATAAATGATATGTGAATTTTATTATATGTATATTTATGGGAAAGTTAAACTTTTTGTCAAGAGCTTGCTGAGAAAGGTGAGTGCCCTGGTAATTTTCAATTTGGTACCAGAGCAGAGGGAAGCTACTTGTAACGATGGGTAATCTTCCCTATTCTTGGAGACTTTGCCTATATACATAGCCCGAGGGCTTACTGAGTAAGGTGAGGACCCTGATATTAGTATTAGAGCAGAGGGAAGCTACTTGTATGGGCGGGTAATCTTCCCTATTCTCGGGAATTATCACTAAAAGTAATTATGTATGTGTGTGTGATAGTAGATGTTAGTGTTGTTATTAATGATGCGTTTTCTCTGCTACTGTTGATAGTGAAATACAAATGAATATATATTCTGTATTTATTTAAACTCTCTGCCACACATTGCTATGATTTATTCTTCCTTACTGAGATGTGTCTCACCCTAGTGGATGATTATATTTTTAGGTCCATCAGGCGATCGAGCTTAGAGCTCCGGATAGGGTAGTATTTTTGGTAAACTTTAGAGTGTTTGTGATAACAGTTTAATATTTAGTTTATGTTTTTAAATACTGGGATGTAATATAAACATATGGATGTTGTTGTTTTCGGGGTTTATAGATAGACTTTGGTATTTAATTTGAGGTTGTTTATTTATTTATTTATTTATTTTTCTATTGCGTGATTATAGTTTATGGTATCAGAAACAGGTAGAAGAAACACGTAACCTTTAGGCCCCACTTGGCGGGTTTGGGGCATTACAAGTCGGGCCATTGCAACCACTCCGCATTCCTGGGTGGAAGTGGTAGCACATCTCGATGGATTTTGTAATGGGGTTACTGTCAGCATTGCCTGGACAAAACGCCATTTGGATAATTGTTGACCATATAACAAAGACAACACACTTCATTCCAATCAAAATCAAGTATTCCATGAATAGATTGGCAAAGTTGTATGTACATGAGATAGTTAGACTCCATGGCGTACCATTGTCCATCATATCAGATCGAGACGTATGGTTCACCTCATAGTTTGGGAAAAGTTTGTAGGGGGATGATGGCCATGTGGGTGTGTGAAGGTGCTGGCCGTGTGGGTGTTTGATGGAAGGTGGTCTTGTGGTGTGTGGGGAAGATAATGATGGAGTCACTAGATTGAATAGTGTTCTCTCACCACTTGATCTCCGGAGAGAATGACATAGCCTCATGCTACACAATCGAAAAATTGGACATGCAGTAATCCTAAAAAAAAAAATTATTATTATTAAATTAAAATTAAATTAAATTTAATTTAAAATTTAAAATAAATAAATAATAATTATTAATTAAATAATATAATATAATATTATACGGATATATATATATATATATATATATATATATATATTCATAAGGTATAGCTTCTTGAAGGTTATCTTCAGGAAGCAACTGGAGAAAAGAATTTCTAGAGGACGCTCTGAGCTTCTGCGCCCCTGATCTCCTCCGTCTCCTCTCTCCTACTCTCCTCCATCTCGTCTCTGATATCTGACCAATCGAAAATTCGAAAATACCATTGGGTTTCGCTCATTGCTGCCGACATTTCTACCAGAGCGAATCTATTGTGGGAGAGGCATAGGCATATCTCTTGGGGTAAGGTCAAATCTCAAACTTACCTTAATTTCTCTTAAACTATAAGCCCCATTAACGAATAGAAATTGTTAGGAGACTCGTGGGGAGATTCTCTTCAATCTAACTGGAACGAGTTTTGGAATTGGAGCTCCAGGATACCAATCCTAAATCGGGGGTAAGTTTGATAATTTAGGCTTTTATTAGGCTATTTAGGGTATTTAGAACCTAAGTAAATTTTAGGAAAAGTTACTTTGGGAATTGTGACGAATAATGTAGTGAAGTTTGAATTTCAGGGTTTCAGGGGATTTTGAACGTCGTGGGGCATAGGCCGAGGTGTTAGCAGGTTTTTTTTATGAATCAGGTAAGGGGATTAAGTTAAGTTAGTAATTTTATGAAATTTGAATCAATTTAATTGTTATGTATATATAAATATATTTATTTATTTATTCATTTGGGAATTTAAAGGCTATTTTGGAAACCAATCGTTCAAAATAGATTTTACAAACTTAGGATATATGGTATAGTATTTTTGAATAAAATGAACGGTGGAAAGCTTATTTGTTTATATGGATTTGTTAAAATGTGGAAAATCGTGTGGCAGATGATTTAATTTGTATGAATTATTGTATATTTGGATTTCGAATTTTGAAATACTGAATTGTCTGTGAAATACTGAATTGTCTGTGAAATACTGAATTGGTTGAGAAATACTGAAAATGCTTGTGAAAATACTAGAACTGTTTATGAAATGCAAGAGTTTGAACTAACGGCCAATGGGTAGGTGTTATTTGATTGGCCAAGGGTCAGGATTATTATTTGACGGCCGAGGGCCGAGTTTTAATTGATGGCTATATGCTGGATTGTATATTGTGGTCGGGGGCCAAGTTTTTGGAATAACAGGAAATATATGTGAATTAATGTTTTAAATGGTGATTTCTATTATCTAAGTTGCATGATATGCTTTAAAAACCTTGGGGACCAGTGCAATGTGAGCACGGTATCGTTGCTAGTTAGACCATATGCACCCACATTATCTGGATAGAAGTGTAGGGGGTCTAATTGACTGCCTGCGTGAGGTTGAAGTAAGGGCGTCGGACCTACAACTTTGCTGTGGATGCATGTAGATGTGTTTGCATAGGATGTTGTTTTTGAATTTGTTTGGGCTGATCACCCAGGCTTAGTCCAGCCTTCGGGCTGCACAACCCGTGCCATGGGGATGTAAATGGCGTGTTTGTCACAGGGAGTGTCTTATATGCATATTTGTTAATTTATGTGAATACGAATAATTAATAAGATAATTTTAAGGGCTTGTTGATAAAGGCGAGTGCCCTAGTAGCAGTAATGATATTAGAGCAAAGGAAAGCTACTTGTATGGGCCGATAATCTTCCCTATCCTCGACTAATTGTGTGTGTGAGTGTTAATTAAGAATGCTTTCATAAATGTGTTTATTTATTTAGTGAACTGGTTATTTTCTATACACTAAATGCATGTTGGCCACATGCTGACATTAACTTAGTCTTTCCCTTACTGAGTTGTGCCTCACCCATACTTTACAAACTATCTTTTTCAGGAAATCCTAGGGATCGGGTCTAGAAGGCTAGAGGAACCGGACTAGTGGTGTAAATTTTATGTAGGTAGTGTGTAGATAGAGATTTTATTTTTGTTTAGTTTGTGGGATGTAATTATGTGAAAATGGATATATTTGTGTATAAAGATAGTTAGAACTCTGGTAATGTAATTAGAGGATTTTCTATTTTATTTCCGCTGCGTATGTGTGTTTTATATATGATGAACAAGGTATTAGGTGCATAGACATCACTAAAGTAACACTCCGGGTCCACGTGGTGGGTCGAGGTCTTTACAGGTGGTATTAAAGCCTAAGTTTGTTAAGTTCTGCAGACTTTGAGGATTGATAATTATCAGAGTATAGGTTGAGATAAGATAGGGATAGGAGTGGGTAGGTTAAAATGAGTTTTAGTCTGGAAGCTTGGAGGTAGAAATCTATTGACGGACTTATGTGATTTTTTGAATCAGTCGCGAGTTTCAGAAAACCATTGTAAATCCATCGATGGTTTCATTTCTAGGTTAGGGGACTGGAACTCCGAAAATTTCGGGTGGAGTATTAGGATGAGTGGGTATGTGTGTGAAGTTAATGTTGGGATGATGATTTTTTTTACCTTAATGGTTTGTGATAGAATTGGAGTATGAATTATTAAATTAGAACCAGTATATTATATTAATTTCATATTTTCAGATAGTGCCATTGTATTATTTGATTTAGGTGCAACCCAGTCGTTTGTGTCTCAAGGATTTGTTAAATTATGTGGGTTAGAAGCTCAACTATTAGAGACTGAGTTAGTAGTGGGCACACCGATAGGGTCAATGATAATATGTAGCAAGGTGATTAGGGTTTATCCAATAGAGATTCAGGGGAGAGTGCTGCTTGCTAGTTTGATAGTCCTTGATATGCATGTTTTTGACATTATTCTAGGCATGGACTCGCTAGCATCTAGCTACGCGAGCATTGATTGTCATAGGAAGGAGGAGGTATTCAGACCTCCTATGGAGCAGGAGTTTATATTTGTTGGGTTGTGTGTGCGTTCGGCACCACAGATCCTTTCGGCTATCCAGGCAACGAGGTTACTTTTGGGGGGATGCCAGAGTTACCTTACAATGGTGAAGAAAGCGCCAAAGGAGGAACTCAAGTCGGAAGATATCCCAGTGATAAGGGAGTTCTTTGATGTTTTTCCAGAGGATTTACCGGGATTGGCTCCTGATCGGGAGGTGGAATTTGCAATTGATCTGATCCCAGGGGCAACACCAATCTCCAAAGCCCCATATAGAATGGCTCTAGCTGAATTAAAGGAGTTAAAGGAGCTTCTAGACAGGGGGTTTATCAGAACGAGTGTATCGCCCTGCGGTGCACCGGTGTTGTTTGTGAAGAAGAAGGATGGGTTGATGAGGATGTGCATCGACTAACAAGAGATTAATAAGGTAATGGTGAAAAACAAGTATCCATTACCCTGAATTGACGACCTATTTGATCAGCTTTAGCATACGGAGATTTTCTCTAAAATTGATTTGCGATCTGGATATCATCAAGTGAAGGTTAGATTAGATGATGTAGCGAAGATTGCTTTTCGAACTCGATACGGCCATTATGAGTTCTTAGTTATGCCGTTCGATTTGACAAATGCTCCAGTGGTATTAATGGATCTGATGAACAGGGTATTCCAAGAGTACTTAGACCAGTTTGTTATTGTGTTCATAAATGATATTTTGGTCTATTCGAGGAGCCTTGAGGAGCATAAAGCTTATCTGAGACTAGTACTACAGGTGCTCAGGGAAAATAAGTTATTTGCTAAACTTAAGAAATGTGAATTCTGACTAGAGTAAGTTGCATTTATGGGTCATGTGGTATCCAAGGAAGGGATTTCAGTGGATCCGAGCAAAGTAGAGGTTGTGGTTGACTGGGCAAGGCCGAAGAAGATGCAGGAAGTATAAAGTTTTCTAGGTCTTGACGGATACTACCGCTGATTTGTCGAGGGGTTCTGCAGATTATCAGGGTCTTTGACACAACTCACGAGGAAGAATGTGAAGTTTGAATGGACCGATGAATGTGAGCAGAGCTTCCAAGAGTTGAAGCAGTGTCTAGTCACTGCCCCAGTGTTGACCCTTCCATTAGGTGAGGGTGCATTTGTAATTTATAGTGACGTATCGCAGAAGAGACTTGGTTGTGTTCTAATGTAGTAGGGGAAAGTCATTACGTATGTGTCTCGCCAGTTGAAAGAGTACAAAAAGAACTATCCTATGCATGACTTGGAGCAGGCAGCAGTTGTATTTGCGTTGAAGATCTGGCGACACTACCTTTATGGTGTAAGGTGCGAGATCTTTACCGACCATAAGAGTCTCAAGTACTTCTTCACCTAGAAGGAGTTGAATATGAGGCAGCGCATATGGCTCGAGTTGATAAAGGATTACGATTGCATTATTAGCTATCACCCAGGAAAGGCGAACGTGGTAGCCGATGCATTGAATCGGAAATCTAGGGGTATGTCAGCCTCAGCAGTTATAGGTTCGCACCAGATTGTGATGGACTTGGAGAGGTTGGGTATAGAATTGGTAGAAGGGAATCATCAGGTGTTCATTTATAGTTTTGTGGTTCAATCGACTTTACGAGAGAGAATCAGAATAACTCAACTGAAAGATGCAGAGTTGATGGAGATTGTAAAGAAGATACAAGATGAGCTGCACACGGACTTTAATGTTGTTGAGGATGGAGTTCTCATATTTCACACTCGATTGTATGTGAGAGATGACGCAGAGATAAAGAGGATGATTCTAGGGCAAGCTCACCGTTCTCTCTACACTATTCACCTAGGTAGCACGAAGATGTATAGAGACTTGCGTGAATCATTCTGGTGGAGTTACATGAAGAGGGAAATTGCTAAATTTGTGGGTCAGTGCTTGACATGTCAGTTAGGTGAAGGCAGAACACTAGAGGCCAGCGGGACCACTTGAACCACTAGACATCCCTACGTGGAAGTTGGAGCATATCTCGATGGACTTTATATCGGGATTGCCTTCAGCATTGCATAGACAGAATGCCATATGGGTAGTGGTTGATAGATTGACGAAGACTGCCCATTTCGTTCTGGTTAGAACTAGTTACTCTATAGATAAGCTGGCAGAACTCTATGTTTAGGAGATAGTTAGAATACATGGCGTGCCTGTGTCCATCGTTTCAGATCGGGATCTGCGGTTCACTTCCCATTTCTGGAAGAGTTTGTAGGGAGCGTTGGGTTCTCAACTCACTTTCAGTACTACATTTCACCCTTAGACGGATGGACAGTTCAAACGAACCATTAAGATTCTTGAGGATATGCTACGGGTATGTGTGTTATATTTTGGGGGCAGTTTGATCCGATATCTGCCGTTGGTTAAGTTTACATACAATAACAGTCAACAGGCCAACATTGGAATGGCACCATATGAGGTTTTGTATGGTCGTTGGTGCAAATCTCCATTGTACTGGGATGAAGTAGGCAAGCGACAGATTTTGGGACCAGAACTTGTTCAGTGGGCCTTTACAAAGGTCAAACTTATTAGGGAAAGGATCAAAGCAGCCCAGAGTTGGCAGAAGAGTTATGCGGATACTTACCGACGAGAGCTAGAATTCGAAGTAGGTGATATGATATTCTTGAGGATTGCTTCGATGAAGGGAGTGATGTGGTATGGAAAGAAGGGTAAGTTAAGCCCTAGATACATTGGGTCGTTCGAGATTCTAGAAAGGATTGGTTCAGCGGCGTGCAGAATGGCACTACCCCCAGCGCTGTCCAGGATACACGACGTGTTCCACGTGTCCATGTTGAGGAGGTACATTCTAGACCCCTCACATGTGATCAGTTTTGAATCGTTGGAGATCGAGGATACTCTGGCATACAAGAAGGTACTAGTTTAGATTTTGGATCGAAAAATACAGAAACTGCATACTAAAGATATACCATTAGTGAAGGTGCTGTGGCAAAATCACACTTTTGAGGAGGCTTCTTGGGAGTTAGAAACGGAAATACGCCATAAGTACCCACACCTGTTCAGCGAGGGTTAGTGCCAGATGGGTAAGGGTATAGTTGTATGTAGAGGGATTAGAGTAGGTTGTGTGGTTAGTTGTGTATAATTTTAATTATGGATAGTCTTTGGAAAATTTTGTTATGATTATTGTAATTTCCCAAAGGCAGTATTGTAACCATGGTATTCCTCCGCCATAAGTGAGGGTAGATAATAAACGTGGGATGGGGCTGTTATGTGGGTGACTACCCACTCTTCTGCAGATAGGGATTGTGAATTAAGGAGATAATTGGTAATAGTTAACAAATTTCGAGGATGAAATTTTTGTAAGGAGGGGAGAATGTAGTAATCCTTAAAAAAAAAAATTATTATTAAAAAAAATTATTATTAAATTAAAATTAAATTAAATTTAAAATTTAAACTAAATAGATAAATAAATTATTATTATTAATTAAATAATATAATATAATAATATAATATTATAAGGATATATATATTCGTAAGGTACAACTTCCTGAAGGTTGTCTTCAGGAAGCAAGTGGAAAAAAGAATTTCCAGAGGACGCTCTGAGCTTCTGTGCCCCTGATCTCCTTCGTCTCCTCTCTCCCACTCTCTTCCATCTCATCTCTGATATTTGGCTGATCGGAAATTCGAAAATACTATTGGGTTCTACTTGTCGCCACCGACATTTCTACCAGAGCGGATTTGTCATGGGAGCTGCGTAGGCATATCTCCTGAGGTAAGGCCAAATCTCAAACTTACCTCAATTTCTCTTAAACTATAAGACCCATTAACGAACGGAAATTGTTAGGAGACTCGTGGGGAGATTCTCCACAATCTAGCCGAAGCGAGTTTTCGAATTGGAGCTCCGAGGTACCAATCCTAAATCGGGGGTAAGTTTGACAATTTAGGCTTTTATTAGGCTATTTATGGTATTCAGAACCTAAGGAAATTTTAGGAAAAGTTACTCTAAGAATTGTGATGAATAATGTAGTGAAGTTTGAATTTCAGGGTTTTAGGGGATTTTGAACGTCGTGGGGCGTAGGCCGGGGTGTTAGCAGGTTTTTCCAAGAATTAGGTAAGGGGATTAAGTTAAGTTAGTAATTTTATGAAATTTGAATCAATTTAATTGTTATATATATATATATATATATATATATATAAATATATTAATTAATGAATTTATTCATTCATTTGGGAATTTAAAGGCTATTTTAGAAACAAACCGTTCAAAATAGATTTTACAAACCTAGGATATATGATATAGTATTTTTTAATAAAATGAACGGTGGAAAGCTTGTTTGTTTATATGAATTTGTTAAAATATGGAAAATCGTGTGGCAGATGATTTAATTTGTATGGATTATTATATATCTGGATTTGGGATTTTGAAATACTGAATTGTCTGTGAAATACTAAATTGGTTAAGAAATACTAGAAATGCTTGTGAAAATACTGGAATTGTTTATGAAATGCAAGAGTTTGAACTAATAGCCAATGGTTAGGTGTTATTTGATTGGCCAAGGGCCAAGATTTTTATTTGACGGTCGAGGGTCAAGTTTTAATTGATGGCTATATGCTGGATTGTATTTTGTGGTCGGGGGCCAAGTTTTTGGAATAATAGGAAATATATGTGAATTAATGTTTTAAATGGTGATTTCTATTATCGAAATTGCATAATATGCTTTAGGAACCCTGGGGACCATTGTAATGTGAGCACAGTACTGTTGCTAGTTAGACCATGTGCACCCACACTGTTTGGATAGAAGTGTAGGGGGTCCAGCCGACTGCCTGCATGAGGTTGAAGTAAGGGCGTCAGACCTACAGCTTTGCTATGGATGCCTGCAGATGTGTTTGCAGAAGATGTTGTTTTTGACTTTGTTTGGGCTGATCACCGAGGCTTAGTCCAGCCTTTGGGCCGCACAACCCGTGCCATGGGGATGTAAATGGCGTGTTTGTCATAGGGAGTGTCTTATATGCATATTTGTTAATTTATGTGAATACGAATAATTAATAAGATAGTTTCGAGGGCTTGCTGAGAAAAGCGAGTGCCCTAGTAGCAGTAATGGTATTAGAGCAGAGGGAAGCTACTTGTATGAGCGGGTAATCTTCTCTATCCTCGGCTAATTGTGTGTGTGAGTGTAAATTAAAAATGTTTTCGTAAATGTGTTTATATATTTAGTGAACTGGTTATTTTCTGTACACTAAATGCATGCTGGCCACTCATTGACATTAACTTACTCTTTCTCTTACTGAGTTGTGCGTCACCCCTACTTTACAAACTGTCTTTTCAGGGAATCCTAAAGATTGGGTCTACCAGGCTAAAGGAGCCGGGCTAGTGGTGTAAATTTTATGTAGGTAGTGTGTAGATAGAGATTTTATTTTTGTTTAGTTTGTGGGATGTAATTATGTGAAAATGAATATATTTGTGTATAAAGATAGTTAGAACTCTAGTAATATAATTTGAGGATTTTTTATTTTATTTTTGTTGCGCATGTGTGTTTTATATATGATGAACAAGGTATTAGGTACACAGACATCACTAAAGTAGCACTCCGGGTCCACGTGGCGGGTTGGGGTCGTTACAGGACAAGCTTTCAAGCTCAACAAAGGAAATTCTTTTCAATATTCATTATTCAATATTCAAACTTAGCTTAACTTTTAGTTCTTACAATAAAGGGATATATAAAGCTAGCATGGGGGGAACAAAGCATTAATAAGCTTAGCTAGCATTGGGGGGGGGGGGGGGGCAAAGTATTACTAACTTACACTTTCAACACAAGCATGGGAGACAAACACAATTAATGCTAACACAACTTACTAACACAATACAACTTATTAAGTACACATATGCAAGCTTAGTTTTCTTGTAATATTACAAATTAAATATAGAACTTAAGTATGTGCCAAAAGGGAGGCCCAAATCCTATGGGGCCCATATGGGTCTTAAGGTGGAACTTACTTCAATACTTCACTTGGGTCTTCAAGCACCTAATTAGTCTTGAAATAACATGTCCAAGAAAAATAATAATAAAGTCTTTAAACAAAGTATTTCATAAAAAAGTCTTCAAATAATCCATGTGTACCTACAAAACAAATTTAATGATAGAGGTCGTCCACCTGTCACCATATCGGCAAAGGAGAAGACATCGGGAGGTCGTCCACATGTCACCATATCTGCAAAGGAAATGGGTAAGGCATGTTGATTGTAACGCCCCGAACCCTTAAACCTGGGTTCAGCGCGTTATACCTGATAAAATCTTGATAATCCATAATCCATAATATACGCAGCGGAAAACATAAACATAATCTCCATATCACATAACACCAGAGTTTACTAATTCTAACTATAATCCATAATATGTCATCCATCACCTGCATTTCCATAAATCTACATAACTCCCAAAACATTTCAGTATTTTTACAATCATTCCTTTCATAACTGACTTAAAACTTAACAACATAAAACATAAATATTCTATATCCCAAAATTAACATAGAAATATACCCTTTACTTTTTCTATTTTCCCAATAATGTTATAGAACCTCGAGCTCTCTAAGCTCGATCTTGATGAAATCTTAAAAAAAAAAATAATCATATTCGGGTGAGACATATCTCAGTAAGGGAAGAAACATACATATTAAAACAGTGTGTGGCCAACATGAGATTATAATCAACATAATATTCAACATTTGCAAATCATTAATGAAATTTCTAAAATCATTCTCTGATCTTAACCAAACACATGCAAAAGATTTAACCTGCGAGATTTCTTGGGGATATGGGTGATTACCCGCCCATACAAGTAGCACCCCTCTGCTCTGATACATTTAGCAACCCGAAGGTCACAATTTAAGCATACTAGGACACTCACCTTACTCAGTAAGCCCTCAAGTGATAAATTGATCTCGTACTCACACAGTTCATACAAAAGTTTATCGGTGAAGGCCCTAAGGATAGGGAAATCTACTTGCCCATACAAGTAGGTTCCCTCTGCCCTAGTACGTTATGCGGCTACTGGCACATCTGTCGCTATTAGTGCACTCGCCTTACTCAGCAAGCCCTCGGGCGAAAGGTACGCCTCGCCCAATCGTAACATGTTCTACGTACATATATACTTCTAATATCATAATACATCATTCTTTCTATCATTATTCAATCATACACATCTATTCATATTCATAACTTAACATTGCATTGCATTTCACTTTAAGTGACTCTTTCCCATTTGTATCATTCACGTTTCACATTTCATTTCATTGCATTGTCATTTCATTGCATAACGTTTTCATTTCATCCCTTTGTACTACAGCCGCTCTTTAGCCGTCATCAGTTAGTCCACATAGAAATGCGCTAGAATCTACTACAGTTAGTCCACATAGAAATGCGCTAGAATCTGCTAACCTAGCTTTCAGCTGTTGTACCTTTACATGGTTGCATTTAACATACACAGACAACATTGTCCATATCATATTTTATTCTTAATACTTTACTTACTTAACCTGCATCTCATACATTTAACATATATTTGCACAGAATCTCATGCCACACAATGTAACAGTAAAAATTCATACATATTCCTGTAAAATAGGTCAACCCACATTTAACATTTATATGCTGAATATACATTTCTTTTCTTACATAATTATCCAGAAAATTTCTTCTACTTTGTTCAGTTCATTTCCACAAATACATAACTAAATAAGTGGTCTTAGGCTCAGAAATCATAATTTTACATGGTTGGCATTTTAATATTTCACACCAAAACATACATATAATATAACATAAATTATTCCCTTTAATTTCATAAAATCTGATTTAATATATAATTTCCCCTTACCTGGTTTCTTGAACTACGCCAACAGGGACCTCAAAAAATACCTACGACGCTCACCCGGACCCTGAAATAAAATCCTAGTTCCATGTAATTAATCCTGAATAAAATATTATTTAAATATTT
This sequence comes from Malania oleifera, assembly GCF_029873635.1. NCBI lineage: Eukaryota > Viridiplantae > Streptophyta > Magnoliopsida > Santalales > Ximeniaceae > Malania > Malania oleifera. The sequence continues at coordinate 101,938,810 of NC_080420.1, forward strand.
CCTAGGGCCATAATTCCCAAATAAATAATAATGCCTGCAAATATAACCATTTTTCCAAATTTCCCAAATCCCACTCTTGCTTTGGAGTGAGGCCTAGAAAACCCCAATTGGAAAATTACCTACGCCAAAATGACAACGATGACGACTAGGACCCTGTGGTGGTACCTGATCATCGATTATATAACAGATTTAATGAGAAATTAGGGGAAAAGTACCTTACCCCAAGAATGGTGCTTGCGCCGCTCCCACAACAAATTCGCTCCAGTAAAAATGTTGGAGGCGGAGTTAGCAATCCAACGACACTTTCCGATTCCCGATCGGTCGAATATCCATCGAGAAATGAGGGGAGAGAGAGAAGCAGAGATGGAGAGGCGAGACGACGAGAGCGCAGAAGCTCTCTGCAATTCCAATTTGCAAAAGCTTCAGTAAGCTTCTTTATCCTTTTTTTTTTCTTTAATTTAACTTTTATGTATATATATATATACATTAAACTAACATATTACATATAAATATATATATATATATATATATATTATACTTTATATATATTAAACTTACATATGTATATATATATATATATATATATATCTTTATTCCAATTTTTTTTTCTATTCTTTTATTTATTTATTTATTTATTTTAATAATATTTAATTAATTCATTAATTAATTAATAATTACTCTCTTTTTTTCATACTATTTATTTTTATTTTTTTATTTAATACATTAATTTAATAATGTTTAACTAATTTTATTATTATTATTATTTTTAAAAATTTTTAATTAATTTTTTTTTCGGGTTATTACATTGATCCCCATCAAATTCTAGGATCCCAAAGTCCGTAAGGTGATCTGACCCCAATAAAACTGAAAGTATGTCACCATCATTGCATTTTGAATTTCCTTTTTCAGCTAAATTTTTTGATTTTGAAGTGCCTTCTTGCTTTTCAGCATTCCCTTTCTTCGAATTTCACATTAATCTGCATTAAATCATTTATGATTTGATTGAATTTGTTGATGTGTTGGTTCAAATCCAAACCCTCCACCATCTTAAGCCAATATAGCCTTTTCTTAAGAAAGAGTTTATTTTTAAGAGACTTAGACATGTATCGGCTTTTCAACATTTTCCATGCAGCCGCACGAGAATCCTCTTTCATGACGTGATACAGCACGTCATTGGCCAGACACAATCTGATAGCAGCCATTGTTTTTGCCACCAATTTCTTACAATTTACTTCTTCCATGCCTTCCAGTTGAACACCATACAAGGCCTTTACCATCCCTTGTTGCATAAGCAAATCCTTTACCCTTCTCTGCCATTAACTGAAGTTCCCTGTTCCATTAAACTTGACAATGTCAAATTTTGCAAACGAAGTACCTGAAGCCATTACAATAATTGCTCTGATACCAATTTGTTGTATGAATTGTACTTGCATAGAGGAATATTAATGCATCAATCGATTAAAACCAAGTACAGAATACAACCACGCAATATATATGAAAGCAATAGAAACAACACAAGGAATTATGTGGTTCGGCAATGCCTACATCCACGAGAGCAATCGACAAAGTACTTTTATTATCTTGGTGTCAAAAGACACTTACAATGATCTTCTTATAATACAAATACACCCAAAAAATGTAAATATAAAGTTCCTGGAGGGTTTCCCTCCAAACCCTAACCAACTTAACGTCCACTGTTCAAAATTCAAAAATATGCGCTGGGTTCCCGAGGCAAACCGTTGACGGTTGCAGACAAAATGTAAATTGTCTAAATTCTGGTGCCAAACCGTCGACGGTTTCCCTGCTGCTCCTTAGCACTTTGATTTTCCACTATACCTTCTCCTTGTACATGCATCCCATCAAGTATATAAGCCACATATCACAACAATATGTTACTGCACAACTTACCTCCATAATGAGGTGTGGAACATAAGATCAAAATGTTACTGGGGATGAAGCCTCTTGCTAAAGGACATAATGGATGATGCCTTTAGATCTAGAAAATTTGAGGAAGCAACTTAATGAGTTTAAGCGAGTTATATACTTCCTTTCAAAACATCATTTGGAGCACTAATGTTGTTTAAGAGGAAACATGATGGGAGTATGTGCATATGCATGGACTACAATGTGCTCAACAAAGTGATTATGTGTAGCAAGTATCCCATTTCTTTGGTTGTTTTGGTTTGATTAGCTAAGTTATGCCAAGTATTCACCAAACTTGATTTCTAGTCAAGTTACTATTATGTGAAGATAACATGTGGTGATGAGCTGAAGACTACTTGAGTGATGTGGTATGAAACACATAAATTCTTAGTGATACCCTTCAGGTTGCTGAATACGTTAGCAACTTTCTACGCACTAATGAATTAGGTGTTTTATGACTACCTTGACAAGTTTGTCATGGTATGCTTGGATGATGTTGTTGTCTATAGTTCCATGTTAGAGGAAAATGAAAAGCATCTATAGAAGGTTGTTAATAGGCTAAAGGAGAAGAGCCTTGATATCAAGAAAGAGAAGTATCTTTCACTTAGAGTAGCATCAAATCCCTTAGCCATATGGTTAAACAAGGTTATATTTGGATGGATATGAAGATGGTGAGATCAATTTATGATTGGAAGATCATAATTACCGGACTTGCCAATTACTATTGCAAGTTCATAGAGGGGTTCATGTGGTGGATTGCTCCATCGACATAACTCTTAAAGAAAGGTCATAACTGGAATTGAACAAAGGAGTGTCTATGAACCTTTAATAACTCAATGGAAGTCATGATGTGAGATCTAATACTTGATCTTTTAAACATTATGAGGCCCTTTGAGGTACAAACAAATGCATGAGGCTATGCCCTTGTTAGATTTTTATTATAGAATGGATGACCAATTATGTACAAGAGTCGTAAGTTTAACAAAGTTAAACAAAAGTACAAACTTTGAGAAGTAAAGGTTGGTTGTGATACATTATATATGTGTGTGTGTGACATAACCTATTTGGGTCTAAATTTGGGGTGAAGATAGATTGCTTAACTGTCAATCATTTCTTTACAAAACTTGAGTTGTTCCGCGAACGTCATTGGCAAGAATTGTGGAGTTTGATTTCTCTTTTGAGTACAAGGTTGGGTAGATGAATCATGTCATGGATGCATTAAGCAAAAAGGTTGAGCTTGTGGCCTTATAACTAGTAACACACCTAATGGTAACTAAGGTTACTATGATAATGTGGGAGTGCATTAAGCAGAGCCTTGCAAAAACTCAGCTGCTCAAATCCTATGGTTTAAATCATCGCAAATAATGGCGTGTAATGGTCGCAGGTGTCGTGGGATGCAGGAGAAGTGGACATTACGTAACATGAAGCAGTCGTAATGGCTGTGAATCTTTTTCATGCATGCACAACCATGCCAAAATTGAAGATTAAGTATGGAATCTTTAAAAACATTATTTTTAATGAATTTTGGCCACTTTTATTCAACAAACAAACACTTTTTAACATGCAACATGATTTTTATACTAATTTTAGCACACTATTTATAGGAAAATTCATTTTTTTTTTTATACTTTCCATTACTTTAACAATTAAAAAATTTAGAAATGTGATTGAAAATCAAAACCAATTAATTAAAGACATAAAATGAGTCAATATACAGTTATGCATACACAATAAAAATCATTAGTATCAGTATGTGAAATAGTTACATTAGTTGCATTTAATAATTCCATAGTGGAGGTTCAATTTATAATTTTGATTTTGTATGAAAATAGAGGCAAAATTTTTTATTTTTAGTAATTTTTTGGCCTTTTTTTACACTCCTATAGCTTTTTTTTGTAGACCCCACTTTTTTTTCTTTAATTTAATCAAATTTCAATTTTTTAAAATATTATAATATTCTAATATTTAGTTTGTTTAAAAAATATGAATGAAAATTAAAATAGTTTTTCAAAAAAAAAAAAAAGGCTAGCACGTGTAAGCATGCACCCAAGCGCGTGCGCACACGTGCCTTGCCCAAAGAGAATGGAACCATTTGGTTAAAAAAAAAAATTCATAAGTGGAACGACGTCGTTTTGAAGCCTCTTCCCTACCGGAGCTACCATTTTTTACCAAGACCCCTCCTTTTTGTAAAAAAAAAAAATTATCTTTTTTTTTCAAAGAATTCTTCTTCTCCTTCTTCTCTTCTCTTCTCTCTCTCTCTCTCTCTCTCTCTCTCTCTCTCTCTCTCTCTCTCTCTCTCTCTCTCTCTCTCTTCCTTACCCCTGTGCATTTGTGTGTTGTGTGGTATGTGTGATGTGTGTGTGTATTCAGGTGTGTATATATATGAGGAATGCATGCATATATGTATGATGCATGTGGATGATCCATGAGATATGCATATGCATGAATGCATGTAGGTGCATATGTGCATGACATGATGCATGTATCGCTTACATGCAAATATGCATGTGAATGTATGTTATGCATGAATAATATGCATGCATGTATATATATGAAAAATATTATATATTTATGCATTATTTTTGTCACGACGTCCCGGACCCGCCAAACACGCACGGGTGCAGCTGCGAACTGGGAAAAGGGATGAATTTTGAAAAGAATATTTTCGTGAACAACATGGTGTAATGAAGTCGCCACTAACCTTTTGAAGTGTGGTTAGAACACTTAATTGCTACCTAATTAAGGGTAGAATCGGTCTATACTGCCAAAGTAGGGATCGAGAGTACAGTTATGTGAAGGGAAGGTATTAGCATCCCCTACGCGCCAGTTCTTACGAACGGTACCAGATTAATCAAAAATTATCCCACAAGTTAAATGTAATAAGCATTTAAGATTAATCCTTTCCAAAAATTGAAAAAATGAAGGTACTATATAGGTATTCCCTCAAAATTAGGGCATATCATACTTCGAAGAGTTTATGCCTCCCTTTGAAATCATCAGGATCAAAAAATTGAGAAAATGGGGTACAAAATACACTCCCGACTTTTTTGAAATTTTGTAGGATTTTCCTAAGTATGAAAAGTAATACTCTGGGAGGTTTTTGGACACATTCAAGATTTGAGTCCTCCAAAATATTTTCTACGACCTCTTCTGAAATTTTTTGTGATTGGAAAAACATTTTTATGATTTTTTAATATTTTTCCCGCATATTTAAATAATACAAAGACAATTAAAGCAAAAATCATGAAAATATGTGTGAAAGTATTTTCAAATTTTTTTCCAAGTTTTTTGAATGATTTTTCTGAAATTTTTGTGATTTTTTCGGACTTTGTGAATTTATTTAATTAAAATATGAAACGAACCAAGAGATCAAACTAGTCCCATGCCGGTTCAAAGGACCCAATCGGTTCAGGAAAGAACCCGTCCCAGAGGGGTCGACCAGTTTTAGGCCCAGTCAAGGCCAACGTCAACACGTGGTGCCTTCCACGTGGGTGGTGCATGTATGGAATGCGTGAGTTCGTGTGTGTTAGTGTGTATTTTGTGCGTGCATGAGTGCGTGTTTTGGTGTGTATTGTGTACGTGTATGAGTGTGTGGGCATGCACATGGGTTGTGTATATGCATGGGTGTGTGTGCATGTGCATGGGTGGGTACGTGCATGAGTGGGTTAGTTGGCGTGTGTTGTATGCATGCATGAGTGTGTGTAAATTTGTGGTATGTGAGTTGGTGTGTGTGCAGGTTGTGCAGTGATGTGCATTAAGTTAGTGTGTGAGATGTGGGAGGTAGTGTGTATTAGAGTGCGTGTCGATGCATTTTTTTGTGTGTGTGTTGGTGTGTGTATAAGTGTATGTTGGTGCATTTTTTAGTGGGTGGAACAGTATGTGTGCAATAACCCGGATAATTATTGGAATTAAATAATAAATAAAAGGGAGCGGACAAGAATTTTTTTAGGGGGACGCAGCAGGCCTCGTCGTCGAACGTGGAGTCTTCATGGGCTTGTCGACGTGGACGCGTGTCTCATTGACGAGAGTTTACCAAGGAGCTATTTTCAGGGCTTGAAATTCGTCGACGAGGACTAGGTGCTCGTCGACGAACTTCCTTCTAGAACTCGTTGACGAGGCCACGTGGAAAAGGTCTATAAATAGTAGAAATAGGGTTTCAGCGAGAGAATTTCATTTCTCTCTTTTCTTCCTCTCTTTAACTCGGTTCTCTCTCCTTCTCTCTACGATTCTCGCCCCAATTCTCCTCGTTTTGATGATCAGAAGCCGGCACGTTGATCTTGAGGAGATTCTCTATAAGTCTGCCGGAACAGATTGTTGGTTTGGCCAACTTGGGCACCATCCCAGAATCAGGGTAAGTAGATTATTTGGGTATTTTTAGTTTTATTAGGCTTATTTGAGTTTAAATTTTAAGTAATATGGGAATACACTGGAGTTTTGTGAAATAAATTAGGATATTATATTTTCAGGAATAAGGTGTTTTTGGGACCCTGTAGACATGGGTTGGGGACCCCAGTGAATATTTTTAGGATCCCAGGTAAATTATAATTCAGAAAAATTACGTGTATGTAAGTTCGGGGAAATATAGTTGATTTATTGGAAATATGCATATATGTATTATTTTAGGATTTTGGGGATAGTACGTTGTGAGCGTGAAGATTAGGTTGGAGGCGAGCCTCCCAGCCAGTTAGGTAAGGGAAATATGCTATGCTAGAAAAATCAGAAATATTATTAGAAAAATTATAGCATTTTTTTATTAAGGTATAAAATATAAAATTATACAGTTTCACAGATTTCAGAATATGAGTTGTATTAATTGTGTGACCTGAGTAGATATTTGTCTGATACAGAATTTATGTAGCTTTTAAGAATATCATGATTTACAGTGCATATATATAGAAAAATATGTTTACCAGATCGATATTTTACAGATATTATATAGACCAATATTTTACAGTAATTACAGAATGTCATGCTTTCCAAAACCATAACACTCAAATATTACAAATTATTCAATCAGTTATTACAGTCAGTCACTACAGTTATAACAGTCAGATACTACAGTTATTTTAGTCAGATATTACATTATTTTTATATCAGATTTATAGTGTTATGGTTATTTTGGAATCATAATGAAAACAGTAGGATATTTATAGAAATAGTATATACAGTATTAGACCCTGAAGAATCAAGTTATGTTCAGTTAGCAGAGCACAGTACCGTTGCTATTTTCAAATTAGAGTGCAACCACATATCTCAGATAGTATGTGGATTTCGTCAACCGTGCTAATGGAGAGATTGTAGTCTCCCCAGTATTCTGGGTTGAGGAGGCCAGTTTGACGAGGTAGTTACCAGTTTCGAGCTTAGGAGAGGATGTAGTTTGGCCAGACTGAGGATTGGTAGAGTATAGTTGACTTACCTAGTAGGCCAACCAGTATTAAGTCCCGCCTACGGGCCGCACAATCCTGTCATAAGGGGTTGAATCATGACGTACAATTTTCTAGGGTAAACATCTCAGTTATGTATATGTATACAATTTTACAGAATATCATCAGATATAGTATAATACTAGAAATATGAAAAAGTAGAAAAATCGGATATTATAGTTACATTTGAAACTATGATCATTACAAGCTATACTATATATTGATTTTCTAGCTTTTACAGTTTTAGATATCGTCATTATAATATTTATGAAACTCAGATGCCACACACTAGTAATAGCATATTTCCTCTTACTGAGCATTGTCTCATCCCAATGGTTTAACATTTTTCAGGTGATCTAGTTAGGCGAGCAAATCAGGCTCGCGGATAGAGAGATCTTGTGTACTGCTCTATTTTATAAGGTAAGTGTATGTAGAGGATTATATTTTTGAGCAGATGATACTGGGGTGATGTGTAATATGTATATATGGTTTAGAAACACTAAATTCTGGTATTGTAAATATTGATGTATGACTTTATGTTTTCCGCTGCATAGGCATGTCGATTTATGTATAGGGATACCTCAGTGTCATCTGCGTCTTGAGACGTTATAGTAAGTATTATAAGGGTATCAGAGTAAATTATATTTTAAATAGAAAAAAATGGTGTAATTGTTGGGTCATTACAATGTGTGTATGTGAGTGTTGTGGTGGTGGAAGTACTTGACGAGGCAATCCGTCTTGTGGGTGGTCTTGCCGAGGAGGTTCTGGAACATGTGCACCCTCGTCACGTACAAATTGCACGGCTGCACCGCATACTTCTTGTCTCTTCGGATCCTTTTCTTCACATCCCTATACACTAGCTTCTCCATTCCTCATTTCCTGTTTGACTGACCAGCATCGGCGGAGAGGCAGAGCTGGCTCGACGTGGGCATCATGAATATTGATGTACTCATCCAAATCAAAGAAGAACATCCATTTTGCAACAAATTTATAACGATGCAAGCAATCGTTCACCACCAGAAATTGATTGTGATAGTAACCATCAAATCGTTCATGCTCTGTGATATCCTGTAGAGTCACATACCCCAACTCCATCCATGGCTTCCGAACCTTGAGAACTTCCCTGTGAATGTCATCGGCATCATGGATAACGATATGATATTTCTAAAAAAACAACCTCACGTGGTAGGCAATCCATTCCCTCATCCTCTGCGGACTCAAGTTCCCGTACAGAGAAGACCCGTAGTACAAATAATCGTATTTTGCCCAAGGCTTCGAATGTAGCAGTTAGGTTGAAATTTTGGTCACTACCACCGGTCGTGGAGGCATGGAGGACCAATTTCCTATTAGATTCGTTGGCTGCAACGTGTTCCGGGAAGGTACAATTCACAACGACGACGATGTAGACCCGTCCATAGCCCCAATCAAAGAGGATCTTGTAACTGGCGGTGGAGACATGTTTAGAGGAATTGAGTGTGGGGAACCACTCACATTGGTAAGTGGGCTTTTCGAAGACGAGCAGAGGTTTGGAGGCGAGGCCAACAATGGCGAAACTGTTGACTCCACCTCTGTAAGCACTCATGAGGATAAAGTTGTAAGCGAAGGCACCAAAGGGGTTGAACACACACTTGATGATGCCGTAGTGGATGGTCTAATCTTTCTCGATGGATGGTGGTGGCTGGGGAGACGGAAGTAATGGCAGCGGCGGCGTTGGTGGCGATGGGGTGGATACCTTCGGCAGTTAAAGAAGAGGCGATGGAGCAGATGATAGAGAGATCTTGTGTACTGCTCTTTTTTATAAGGTAAGTGTATTTAGAGGATTATATTTTTTAGCAGATGATACTGGGGTGATGTGTAATATGTATATATTGTTTAGAAACATTGAATTCTGGTATTGTAAATATGGATGTATGAATTTATGTTTTCCGTTGCATAGGCGTGTCAATTTATGTACAGGGATACCTCAGTGCCATCTGGGCCCTGAGATGTTATAGTAAGTATTACAGGGTTATCAGTGTAAATTATATTTTAAATGGAAAAAAATGGTGTAATTTTTGGGTCGTTACAATTTGGTATTAGAGCCTAGGTTGCTAGGTTTTGTAGACTCTAGAGTACAGCGGAAAACAATACCAGAATATAGGAATAGAGTTTGGAGAAAGATAGAACAGAGTATCGGTGAATTAATGTTGGGGAATTAGGATAAGAATTTAGGGTTTTGTTCTGCGGTTTGGAGGTAGAGTTTCGGGGTGGTTTCTGTGCTTTTCCTGGGGTGATGATTTGAGGAAAACCATAGTAAACTATCAATGATTTCGATTTCCATATGGTAGAGCTAGACCTTAAATTAGTGATAAGAGTTAAGAGTTATTTTAGTTAGTATAGTATTGTAAGGTTCGAATTCTCAGAATAATTTGGTAATATTGCAAGATAGACCCCGGAGGTAGTAGCACTCACGTTAGTGGCGACGACGGAGCAGGGCCTTCTGGTGCAGAAGGTGGGGATTTAGATGCTGTGTTATGTAGTGTGGCTCAACAAGTCATGGATGAGATTACCTAGAGCTCCAGGGAGCAGGGAGGTCCATTTACAGCTCAGGGGTGTACGATAGAAAAATTTAAGAAGATGAACCCACCAGTATTTTCAGGAGCGGTTGATCCTGCAGTTGCAGAGAACTGGATGCAGGAGATAGAGAAGATTTTGATGGTGCTTCACTACACTGATGAGCAGAGAGTCCTCTATGCCTCGTATAAGCTGACAGGGGAGGCCGAGGGATGGTAGACGACCACTAGATTACTGGAAGGGCAGAGAACAATTCCAGTTTCGATGACTTGGGCCCGATTCAGGGACATATTCTTTGATAGATACTATCCTGCCTCGATCAGAGAGGTTAGAGTACAAGAGTTTTTGAGCTTGTCCCAGGGATCAATGACAATCCAATAGTACGTGGAAAAATTCATCGAGTTGTCGCGTTTTTGTCCTTATATTGTTCTAAATGAAGCTAAGAAGGCCAAGATGTTCGAAAGGAATTTGAAGCGGGACATTTATAGACAGGTGGCAGTACTAAAGATACAAAACTTTTCGAGGTTAGTAAATAGGGCCATGTTAGCAGAAAGGAGTGAGCAGGCAGATGTGGGAGTACCAAGCTAGAGGAAGAGGGCTACACCTTTGAGCTTTCAGATTGGGCCTAGCCGGGGTCCATGGAGAGGAGGCAGAATTGGTGAGGGACAGAGACAGACGACAGGACACAGTGGGTATCAGGGTGGGCAGACTTATCCCACCTGCCCCAGATGTGGATGGAGACATCCGGGTGAGTGCGAACTGGGGGAGAATTTCTGCTATCGTTGTGGGAGACCCAGCCATATGGCTCGATCATGTTAGGGACCTCCGATTCATGCACCGGCTCCCAGACCGAACTGGGGTGGGTATCAAGCACCCCGTGGAGGCTAGCAGAGGAATACGGCGCTGGCAAGGGTCTATGCATTGACGCCGGGAGATGCCGAGACTGCTAGAGTCGTTATCATAGGTATACTTACTGTATTATCATATAAAGTTATTGTTTTATTTTACACAGGTGCCACCCATTCTTTTATATTGGCGGGGTATGTTAAAGTAACTGGGGTAAAGGCACAGTTATTAGATGTTGAGCTATTTGTAGTCACACCGATGTTCTATGGTAAGGTGTAGGAAGGTGCTTTGGAACTTTCCAGTAAGCATTCGGGAGAAAGTACTACCAGCTGATCTCGTGGCACTAGATATGCAAGGGTTTGATGTAATACTGGGTATGGATAGGATGGAAGCTAATCACGCCAGCATAGATTGCCATAAAAAATAAGTGACTTTCAGACCCTCGGGTGAGCAAGAATACGGATTTGTGGGTTCACATGTGTGTGCCTCGCCACAGCTAGTGTCAGCTATTCAGGTAAGGAGACTACTACAGGGTGGTTGGCAGGGGTATGTTGTTTACATAAAGGAATTACCAAAAGAAGAATTAAAATAGGTTGATTTTTCAGTAGTTAGAGAATTTTCAGATATTTTTCTAGAAGAATTGCTTGGCTTACCACCAGACTAAGAGATTGAATTTACCGTGGATCTACTACCAGGGTCGGCATCGGTATCTTAAACACCATACCGTATGGCTCCATTTGAATTGAAGGAATTAAAAGATCAATTGCAGGATTTGCTGGATAAAGGATTTATCAAGCCTAGTGTGTCGCCATGGGGGGCTCTAGTCCTGTTCGTGAAAAAGAGAGATGGAACCATGAGGTTGTGCATGGATTATAGGGCGATAAACAAATTGACAGTTAAGAATAGATATTCTCCTCTTAGGATTGACTACTTATTTGATTAGCTCCAAGGAACCTAGGTCTACTCTAAAATTGACCTACGGTCAGGTTATCATCAGGTGAAAGTTAAAGCAGAGGACATTTCGAAAACAGCATTTCGAACCAGATATAGGCATTACGAATTTTTGGTGATGTCGTTTGGGTTGAATAATGCACTAGTAGTATTTATGGATTTAATGAATCAGGTGTTCCATCAGTACCTGGACCAGTTTGTTTTGGTTTTCATTGATGATATATTGGTCTGCTCGAGAAGTTTTGAGGAGCACAAGCATCATCTGAGGCTGGTGTTGCAGACATTGAGAGAAAGGAAGTTGTATGCAAAATTCAAGAAATGTGAATTCTAATTAAAGCAGGTTACTTTCCTAGGGCATGTGATCTCCAAGGATGGTATCTGGGTTGACCCGAGTAAGATAGAAGCAGTGGTGAGTTGGGTAAAGCAAGAAAATGTCTAGGAGGTCAAGAGTTTTCTAGGTTTAGCAGGCTACTACTGATAGGGGTGAGCAAACGGTCGGTTCGGTTAAATTCGGGTAATTAACCGAATTAACCGAAAAATTCGGTTAATATAAACCATTAACCGAACCGACCGAATTGACGAAATACACCGAACCGACCCGACCGAATTGCTCATTCAGGTAATTCGGTTAACTGATTTTAACCGAAATTATTTAAAATTAATTGTTAGAAATATAATACTATTATAAATTTTTTTTAAAACCAAATCCAATTTAATTAAATACCTTATTTATTAATTTTATTAATGAAAATAATATTTTACCATATAATAAAGAATCCAAATAGGTTAATTAAACTCCTTAATGAACTTACATAAGCAAAATTTATATTCATAAATTATATTTAAAATCTAATTAATTAGTAATTCGGTTAATTCGGTTAACCGAAATTTTTTTTACCCTTAACCGAACCGAAACCGATTAACCAAAATTTTGTAGAATTATAACCGAACCGACCGAACCGGGCTTTTTACCCGAACCGAACCGACCAATTTTGGCCAGTTAATTCGGTTAATTCGGTTTTCACCGAATTTTGCTCACCCCTAACTACTGATGCTTCGTAGATGGTTTCTCGAGATTATCAGGTCTACTAACACGATCATGAGGAAAAATGTGAAGTTTGATTGGATCAATGATTATGAGCAAAGCTTCCAGGAGTTAAAGCGGCGGTTCGTTTCAGCACCGGTATTGACTATTCCATCAGGGAAGGATGGATTTGTGATATATAGTGATGCATTTTTGAAGGGTCTTGGATGTGTGTTAATGCAGCATGGAGAGTTATTGCCTATGCATCTAGACAGCTTAAAGAATATGAGAAGAACCATCCCGTGCATGATTTAGAATTAGTTGTAGCGGTTTATGCTTTAAAAATCTAGAGGCATTATCTATATGGTGGGAAATGCGAAATTTTCATGGACCACAAAAGTTTGAAATATTTCGTTACCCAGAAAAAGCTGAATATGAGGCAAAGAAGGTGGTTGGAACTCATTAAAGATTATGACTGCACTATTAGTTACCACCAAGGGAAAGCGAATGTGGTAGCAGATGCTCTGAGCAGGAAATCAGTGAGACTAGTACTAGCAGTCATGGAGGTTCAGCATTCGATCCTGATGGATCTGGAGAGATTCGGTGTAGAGTTGATAGAGTGTAATCCTCAGGCATTTATTGCCAGTCTGGTTGTGCAGCCTACATTATATGAAAAAATTAAAGCCGCTCAGAGAGATGACGCGGAATTAGCAGAGATAATAGTCAGAGTACAGGATAGTCAAGGAGAGGAGTTCAGTATCTCTAATGACAAAGTTCTGAGGTTTTGCACTAGATTGTATGTGCCTGCATATGATGAAATTAGAAGAACGATTCTAGAGGAGGCTCACAGATCTCTGTACACGGTTCATCCTGGTAGTACTAAAATGTATAGGGATTTGCGAGAGTATTTCTGGTGGAGTGATATGAAGAGGGAGATTTTTGAATTTGTGCAACAATGCTTGACGTGCCAGCAGGTTAAGGCTGAGCACCAGAGGCTGGTAGGGCAGTTACAGCCACTTTTCATCCCTCGGTGGAAGTGGCACCACATATCCATGGATTTTGTCACTGAGCTACCTCCAGCACCGCATGATCAAAATGTCATCAAGGTAGTTGTTGATCGGCTGACGAAAATAACTCATTTTCTACCTATTAAAGTTAGCTACCCTATGAACAGATTAGCAAAGATTTACATTCAGGATATTGTACAACCCTATGGAGTGCTAGTGTCTATAGTCTTGGACCATGATCCACGCTTTACCTCACGATTTTGGAAGAGCTTGTAGAAGGCTTTGGGGTCTCAGTTAGCATTCAGCACCGCTTTCCATCCTCAGACAAATGGTCTGACAGAGAGAACGATTCGGGTACTTGAGGATATGCTGCAAGCATGTGTATTGGACTTTGGGTGTAGCTAGATCCAGTATTTTCCACTGGTTGAATTTGCCTACAATAATAGCTATCAAACCAGCATCGGCATGACAACTTACGAGGCACTATATGGTAGGAGGTGTCGTTCTCCTTTATACTAAAATGAGTTAGGTGAGAGGCGAGTTTTGGGGCTAGAAATAGTGCAACAGGCATACGATAAAGTCCAACTTATTCGAGATAGAATCAGTGCAGCATAGAGTCAATAGAAAAGTTACGCAAATACTCACCGCTGGGAATTGGAATTTAAAGTGGGTGACCATGTTTTTTCTGAAAATAGCACCACCGAAGGGAGTTATGAGGTTTGGGAAGAAGGATAAGTTGAGCCCTAGGTTAGTTGGCCCATTTGAGATACTTGAGAAGATTGGGCTAATTGCCTATAGGCTACCTTTACCACCAACTTTGTTCAGAAAACATGATGTATTTCATGTTTCTATGTTAAGGAAATACGTCCCAAATCCTTCCCATGTCATCAGTTATGCAAAATTAGAAGTCAGTGATCTCTAGCTTATGAGGAAGGTCCAGTATAGATCTTAGACCGAAAATAACATGAATTGTGCAGTAAGAAAATATCACTAGTAAAAGCCCTGTGGAGGAACCACGTAGTGGAAGAAGCTTCTTGGGGGCTTAAAGAGGAAATCAGACAGAAATACCCACACCTTGTTTAGTGGGTACAATAGTGGCTTGTAAAGTTAAAATAATGATAGTTTTATTTTATTTAGTATAGGGTAATGAATGTATAATTGTATTTTAGATTATAGGGTAGGTAATGTTTTTTTTTGGGGGGAATTTTCATTTATGAGTATATTTGTAATCTTTCAGAACCCTGAATGTAACCACGGTATTCCTTCGCCACAAGTGAGGGTAAATAATAAAATAAGTAGCCTATTTTCCTTAATAGATGGTGTTCAATACGGATAGTAAATTTCGAGGACAAAATTTTATAAAGAGGAGAGAATGTAATAACCTGGATAATTATTGGAATTAAATAATAAAGAAAAGGGAGGGAAAAAGAATTTTTTAGGGGGTCCGCGTTCATCGACGAAAAGTCTTCTTAGGCTCGTTGACGTGGACGCGTGTCATGTTGATGAGAGTTTACCGAGGAGCTGTTTTTGGGACTTGAAATTTGTTGACAATGATTAGGTACTCATCGACAAACTTCCTTCTTGAACTCGTCAACAAGGTGACGTGGCTCGTCGACACCTCGTCAACGAGGCCACGTGGCAAAAGGTCTATAAATAGTAGAAAATCGGGTTTCAGCGAGAGAATTTCATTTCTCTCTTTTCTTTCTCTCTTTTCTTTCTCTCTCTCACTCAGTTCTCTCTCCTTCTCTCTATGATTCTTTCCCCGATTCTCCCCGTTTTGATGATCAGAAGCCGCCACGTTGATATTGGGGAGATTCTGTACAAGTCTGTCAGAAGAGATTGTTGGTTTGGCCAACTTGGGCACCATCCTAGAATCAGTGTAAGTAGATTATTTGGATATTTTTAGTTTTATTAGGCTTATTTGAGTTTAAATTTTGAATAATATGGGAATACACTGGAGTTTTGTGAAATAAATTAAGATATTATATTTTGAGGAATAGGGTGTTTTTAGGAACTTGCAGACATGGGTTGGGGACCCCAATAAATATTTCAGGAGCACAAGTAAATTATAATTCAGAAAATTTACGTGTATGTAGGTTCGGGAAAATATAGTTGATTTATTGGAAATATGCATATATGTATTATTTTAGGATTTTAGGGATAGTACGCCATGAGCGAGAGGATTAGGTTGGAGGTGAACCTCCCAACCAGTTAGGTAAGGGAAATATGCTATGCTAGGAAATTTAGAATTATTATTAGAAAAATTATAGCATTTGTTCATTAAGGTACATAGTATATAAAACTATACAATTTTACAGATTTCAGAATATTACTTACTTGGTAGGCCAACCAGAATTAAGTCCCGCCTACGGGCCGTACAACCCTATCATGACAGGTTAAATCATGACGTACAGTTTTCTAGGGTAAACATCTCAATTATGTATATGTATATAATTTTACAGAATATCATCAGATATAGTATAATACTAGAAGTATGAAAAAGTAGAAAACTCAGATATTATAGTTACATTTTAAACTATGATCATTACAAGCTATACTATTTATTGATTTACTGGCTTTTACAGTTTTAGATATTGTCATTATAATATTAATGAAACTCAGATGCCACACACTAGTAATAGCATACTTCCTCTTACTGAACATTGTTTCATCCCAATGGTTTAATATTTTTTAGGTGATCCAGTTAGGCGAGCATATCAGGCTCGCAGATAGAGAGATCTTGTGTACTGCTCTATTTTATAGGGTAAGTGTATTTAGAGGATTATATTTTTTAGCAGATAATACTTGGGTGATGTGTAATATGTATATATGGTTTAAAAACACTAAATTATGGTATTGTAAATATTGAAGTATGACTTTATGTTTTCTGCTGCATAGGCATGTTGATTTATGTATAGGGATACCTCAGTGCCATCTAGCCCTGAGATGTTATAGTAAGTATTACAAGGGTATCAGAGTAAATTATATTTTAAATAGAAAAAAAATGGTATAATTTTTGATTCATTACAATGTGTGAATGTGAGTGTTGTGGTGGTGGAAGTACTTGACGAGGCAATCCGTCTTGTGGGTGGTCTCGCCGACGAGGTTCTGGGACATGTGACCCTCGTCACGTACAAATTGCACGGCTGCACCGTGTACTTCTTGTCTCTTCGGATCCCTTTCTTCACGTCCCTGTACACTAGCTTCTCCATTCCCCACTGGCATCGGCGGAGAGGCAGAGCTGGCTCGACGTGGGCATCAGGAATATATATGTACTAATCTAAATCAAAGAAGAACATCCATTTTGTAGCAAATAACGATGCAAGCAATCGTTCACCACCATAAATTGATTGTGATAGTAACCATCAAATCGTTCCTGCTCTGTGATATCCTGTAGAGTCACATACCCAAACTCCATCCATGGCTTTAGAACCTCGAGAACTTCCTTGTGAATGTCGCCGGCATCGTGGATAACGATATGAGATTTCTCAAAAAACAACCTCACCGTGGTAGGCAATCCATTCCTTCATCCTCTGTGGACTCAAGTTCCCGTACAGAAAAGACCCGCAGTACAAATAATCGTATTTCGGCGACGAAGTGAACAGAGACGCGTCTACGCTCCTTGACATTTTGACCAAGGCTTCGAACATATCAATTAGGTTGAAATTTTGGTCGCTGCCACCGGTCGTGGAGGCATGGAGGACCAATTTCCTGCTAGAGTCGTTGGCTCCAACGTGTTCCAGGAAGGTACAATTCATGACGACGACGGTGTAGAACCGTCCGTAGCCCCAATCAAGGAGGATCTTGTAACTGGTGGCGGAGACAGGTTTAGAGGAATTGAGTGTGGGGAACCACTCGCATTGGTAAGTGGGCTCGCCGAAGACGAGCAGACGTTTGGAGGAGAGGCCAACAATGGCGAAACTGTTGACTCCGCCTCTGTAAGCACTCATGAGGATAAAGTTGTAAGTGGAGGCACCAAAGGGGTTGAACGCACGGTTGATGATGTCGTAGTGGATGGTCTAATCTTTCTCGATGGACGGTGATGGCGGGGGAGACGGAAGCAACGGCGGCGGCGGCACTGGTGGCGATGGGTGGAGACCTTCGGCAGTTGAAGAAGAAGCAATGGAGCCATCATCACCACTGGGAAGCATTCTTCAAAATGGAGTGTATTTTTGGAGACTAGAAAGTGGCGAATATTGGAGGGGGAGAGGGAAAAGCGAGAAGGGACAAACTGGAGGAGAGTGGCTACTGCACCCAGCAAGGGAAGATATGTCAATAGAAGATATGTCAAGAAGATTTTGAGCTCGTTAGCGCACTTTCTTGCAAACCCAATAAACATCTTTTCTCTCTCTCCTTCTCTCTCTCTTTAGCCATTGATGGATAACTACAGTACGAAGGAGAAGAAGAAGAAGGACAAGATCAAAAAAGTGCAGCAGCTGGAGCAGAGCACCCGAAGAAGAACAAATTCTCTCTCTCACTGCCTCTCTTTCACTCTCACTCTCTTTCTCTCTCACACAGGAAGCCCCGTGGGCAACTCCATAAACGCCGTCACCGTCGAGCTCCCCTATGGCGACCCAATTCTCAAACAATTCTCCTTATCTCTCTTACTCAGCTGGAAATAGAAATAGCTAGAAGGAATAGAATCAACTGCATAATAAAGGAAAACGCCAAGTACCTAAACCAAAATGTAATGCTCTGTGATTTGCAGGGGTGGCTGGGTCGGAGTTTGGTTCAAGTCCAGTCACTGGTTCTGAAGGTTGTTCGCCGGAAAGAGAGGGTGGTGGCCTGAGATGGGAGTGAGTTGTTGGTGTAAGATGCTACCGTGAACATAGATTGGAGCTTGACGTGCTGCTAGCCGGTGTTGTTGCCGTGGTGAAACCGAGAGGGTGGAGTTTTGAGTTCTCGGCAGTGTACAGTGGAGGCCTATAAGGGTTCGGTGAGATGGAGATATGAGGATGGAAGTAGAGAGAATCCTAGTATGGAGGGAGATAGAGAGCTGAGAGAAAGATGGGATGCCCAGAAGGTGGTTGTGGCAGAGTGACGAGAGGTTGAGAGAAAAGAAATGTGCGGAAAAAGCTCTCCTGCGTGTGTGAATAGTGATTCCCTCCCTTCCCTGTTTCCTGTGCGCTGAGACTCTCTTTATAGAGAGTCCAGCCATTCATTTCGCGCCAAAAGGTTTGTTAACGGAGGAAAAATTTCCTGTGCGTGGCCAAAAAAAAAAAATACGAACAGAAGAATCTTCTCACCTTTTTGTCATTGTCATTTTTTTTTTTTTTTGGATTTTCTCCCTCAGGATGTACCCCCGAGTAGTATTGGGTGACCTATTGTTAGACGTGTACAAAATTTTTTTTCTAAAATACATACATACAAACATAACACACATATATACACACATACACACATTTGCCTTCTTCTTTATATATATATATATATATATATATATATATATATTATCTTTTGCTTTTTGTTTGTCCAATGTTATTCCTCCTAAAATGAAAATTAAAACTTAGTTCCCGAACATTGAAGGACCCAAACTTGACTACATTAAAAAAGGAACGGGACTCAATTGAAATTCAACGGGACTTAATTAAAATATTGGGACTCAATTAAAAATATCGGGACTCGATTTAAAATACCGGGACTCAATTTAAGACACCGAGACTCAAATAAAAATATTAGGACTCAAATAAAAATACCGGGACTTGATTAAAATTACTGGGACTCGATTTAAAATACCAGGACTCAATTTAAAATACTGGGACTCGATTTAAAATACCGTGACTCAACTTAAGACACCGGGACTCAATTAAAATTACTAGGACTCAAATAAAAATATTGGGACACGATCGGGACTCAATTTAAAACACCGGGACTCGGTTAAAAACATCAGGCTTTTCAAATAGGGTCCTCCAATTTTAGGGATTTGAAGTCAACTTTTATTACATCGGGTCTCCTCAGGGTAGCCTGCTTAAAATTGGGGTGTCGACAGCTGCTCCTCTTTGTAGGCTTCATTGCTTCAATGTAACAGTAGGAACTCTCCTATATTATTTGTAGTAACAAGCCTGCAAAGATAAGAGACACCTATTATAACCAGGTCGGACAACTATTCAGTGCCTTTGGGTTGATCAAGGAGGCTTACCTATCAAGGAGTGGAAATGGAAATGTCACATAGCTCTTTGGAAAGTTCGTAGCTAGCAATTTTTGGTTAGAAGTTAGCGGAGGTGAGTAGTTAGTGGTTAATGTGGGATCAAAAGGAATTAGAGATGACTTGTATTGGGGATGACTCGTACTAGGTATGGGGATGATCAATTGGATGCAAGTCTCGAGATCCTTTGGAAAATGTCCTTAGGTGCAGGGTTCTAAGTCCCTAAAAAATTGCTCTGCTGGGGATTATCAATCGGGTTTAAGATCCCAAGATCCTTTGGAAGATGAGTGTTATGTGTAGGATCTTAGATCTCTGAAAAATGGTTACTTCACTGGGGATGAACAATCGGGTGTACGGTCCCGAGATCCTTTGGGAAAATGAGCATTCAGGTGTAGGGTCCTGAATCCCTAAAAAATGGTTGCTCCATATGGGGATGATGAATCAGGTGTAAGATCCTGAGATATTTTGGAAGACAAGTGCTCAGGTGTAAGATCCTGAGAGTCTTTCAAAAGATGACTGTTCTACTAGGGATGGGTGTAGGATCCCAAAAGTTAGGTAGACACTATTTTAAAGATGAATGCTTAGGTGTAGGATCCCTAAGTGTAGAATTATGAGAGTCGGAAGATAATTCAGGTGTATGACTCCAAAAACTACTTAAGTGTAGAATCATGAGAGTCAGATGGTAACTCGAGTGTATGATCTCGAGGATTACTCACATGTAGAATCATGAGAGTCAGATGAAGGTTCGGGTGTATGATCTTAAAGACTACTTAAGTGTAGAATCTTGTGAGTTAAAATGATTGTTCGAGTGTAGGGTCTCGAGGACTTCTCAGATGTAGGATTTTGAGAGTCTGCTGATTGTTCAAGTGTAGGATCTCGAGGACTTCTCAGATGTAGGATTTTGAGAGTCTGCTAATTGCTCGAGTGTAGGATTTCAAGGACTTCTTAGATTTAGTATTCTGAAAGTCTGTTGGCTGCTCGAGTCTAAGATCTCGAGGATTTCTCAGATGTAGGATTTTGAGAGTATGTTGATTACTCGAGTTTAGGATCTCGAGGACTTCTTAGATGTAGGATTATGAGAGTCTGCTGATTGCTCGAGTATAGGATCTCAAGGATTTCTCATATGTAGGATTCTGAGAGTCTGTTGGCTGCTCGAGTGTAGGATCTCGAAGATTTCTCAGATGTAGGATTCTGAGAGTTTGCTGATTGTTCGAGTGTAGGATCTCGAGGACTCCTCAGATGTAGGATTCCGAGAGTATGCTAATTGCTTGAGTGTGGGATCTCAAGGACTTTTCAGATATAGGATTTCGAGAGTCTATTGATTGCTCAAGTGTAGGACCTTGAGGACTTCTCAGATGTAGAATTCTGAGAGTCTGTTGATTGCTCGAGTGTAAGATCTCGAGGACTTCTCAGGTGTAGGATTCCGAGAATCTACTGATTGCTTTAGAGTAGGATCTCAAGGACTTCTTAGATGTAGGATTCCGAGAGTTTTCTGAGTGCTCGAGTGTAGGATCTCGAGGACATTTCGGATGTAGGATTATGAGAATCTGCTGATTGCTTGAGTATAGGATCTCGAGACTCTTGGTGTCTACTTGAGTGTAGGATCCCGAGGACTTCTTAGATGAAAGATTCTAAGGCTCTACTGATTGCTTGGGTGTTAAAACAAATGGGTTAATTTTCTCCTGGGTCAATTGCCCCAGTTTCAAAGCAAATGTCTCAATTTGTTCTTGGGATCAGCTGCCCTAGTTTCAAAGTATGTCAAGTTGTGCCTGGGGTCAGCTACCCGAGTTTGCAAGTGAATCAATTTGTGCCTTAGAATCAGCTGCCCTAGTTTCCAGGTATACCAATGTGTGTCTGGGGTCAATTGTCCTAGTTTCCAAGCATGTCAATCCGTACCTAGGGTCAACTGCCCCAATTTTAAAGTAATCAAATTTATACCTGGGGATCAGCTACCCCAGTTTCCAGGTATGGCAATCTATGCCTTGGGTCAATTGCCCAATTTTCAGGTAACTCTTTGTGTGCCTAGGGTCAGCTTCCCCAGTTTCCGGAGATTTCTCAGTGAAGTATGCCAGATGACCGTTCAAAAACTCATTCAACCAGACAAGTATGAATGGTGCTCTATTTTATGCATGTTGCTACTGACAATGCCTAAATGTGGAGATGAGTGTGCATGTTTCTACTTATGATGCCTAAATGCGGAGGTAAGCATGCATGTTGATGTTATGTGCTTGCATTTGGTTTCTTTTCTATGCAATGCATGATAATGTATGAAATTTCTTTTTTCAATATGCCTATAATCATGAACCCAATCTCTGATCTTGGTCATATATTCGAATTCCAATTCGAGGTGAATGTCTCTGAACTGGTTCCCCTGAAGCTCAACGTGAAATTTGCCCCAGTTAAATTGGTCTATGCCTGCTCTCAGCGATGTTTTCAAATTTTACTTTGACATTAAGGCACCTGAATTGGCTTGATTGGAACTCAACATGGAATCTACCCCAGTTACATTTACTTGTCATTGGTTTTGGCCATGTTTTAACATTTCAATCTAGATGGAAGATTCCTAAATTGGCTTGACTAGAACTTAACATGATACCTGTTCCAGTTAGATTCATTTTCGTCATTAATCTTGGCCATGTTTTCAAATTCTACTTTGGTTATGAAGACACCAAAACTGGCTTGACTAAGGCTCAACACGAAATCTACCCCTGCTACATTTATTTGTCATTGGTCTTGGCCCTGTTTCCAAATTCTGCTTTGATATGAAGATGCAGGAACTGGCCTCATTGAAGCTCAACACGAGTCTGCCCCAATTACATTTATCTGTGGTTGATTATATTCACTTGGCATTCCTTGAATAGGAACATTCTTGGCGATTCCTTGCAAGATACCTTCTTTAACTATCCATTCCTCTTTTGGAACTTTTGAAGAGTGAGAAAGGGAGTCTCTTTTTTCATAGGATGAATGTCCATGCATTTAGGACATCAATTTGCTAAATCAAGAGATCAGATGCACAAAATAGATGTTTTACCATGTTCATGCTATTTCGAAAGGAAAAATTTTTATGTTAGTATTCAAAAGTCATGTGACATTGGTGCTAGTCTATTAGGCTGAATACCTAACTCTCTCCCTTTGTCGATTGCCCCTGTTTTATCATGGGAAACCTCTCCTTTTCTGTCTTATTTTGCTGTGAACCCACTGGAAATCTCTTGTTTAACTGTTGCTCCTAGTTTAGCCAATACGACCCATTATTTGATCTCAAAATGGTCTTTAAGACTCAGGACGAAACGTAGGCTTAGAGATTTAGGTTTTCAGAAGAGAAAGGAAACTAAGGCTCAAAAATCTCATCCCTTAAATGATATATTCTACCCTGCTTTGTGGCTAGGCGTTTTTACATGAGTTTGACCGAACTTGTCCTTTTGAACAAGATGCCTACGTACCTCTTCAAGATCAGGTCATTACATAGTTCAAACTCAATCATTGAGTCTGACAATTCATTTGAGACAACAATGTCTGCCAATCTAGTCAGATCTTTCATTTGGATTGTAATATAGGCTTAGGGTACTGGTTAGAGAAGAAAATGGTACAATACGGCTCAAGCTTTGCTAAATTTAAAAAGGGTAATCCTTGGTCAAAGATCACATCTTAAGCATGTCCCTTTTCATTTCCTTTCTTTTTTTTCTTTTTCTGCATTTTTTTTTTTTTTGCTTTCCCTTTTATGAAGGATTTTTTTTTTAGCATCATGTTCATTGGAAGCTCAATTGGGACTAACCTTTTTTAAAACTGCCCCAGTATGGGGTGTGATCATTTGACGAGTTAATCAAGAATTAAATTCTTTTAGGCTCAAGAAGGCTTGCAAGGGGTTTTTCTTTTTCTCAATTTTTCTTTCTTGGTAGCCAAAAAATGGCCTGCCGTCATTTTGGGTAACCAATTGTTGTCTCATATGATCTATCAGACCTTTGAAACCCCGAACCCAATTAAGTTTTTGGAAAATGACTTTTGAAGAAAATGGCTTAACATTCAAGCTCAAACGTATTAGCAAATGGTAAATCCACATTTGGGTTCATTTTAGGAGGACTGGTCGGCTAAAGATGGTCATGAATCATTTGATCAAAATGAGAGTAATGAAATGACATGAGATTGTTGGAACAACACAGTCATTTCATTGAGTTCCTTCGAGAGTAAAATACTCCTTCATAACATTCAAATTCAATGAGGTAAGGACAATTATTCCATCCTCCTATTCTTTCGCCTTTGGGTTAAATTTTCAAAATTAACATCTCTTCCTGACTCGTGAATGATGGTAATGTTACTTTCCCTATTCCCGCATAAAACACGAGCGAACAAAATTTTGCAATTGAACTCATGATGCAAATGATATACGAAAGTGCAAAACTTCATTTCATTGATGGGGACAAAATTCTCTGAGACGAAAATGTCACAGAATTACAAAGAGAAAATGAAAATAAAGAAATAAAGAAGACAAAAGCACCATATGAAGTGGATTGGATAGTCAAAAGTCTGTCTATTTTGTATTTCTGCTTTGACAGCAAAACGGTAAACTGATTCATTCAGGCCATATCTAATTATTCTTCTGTCTAGCCCTGGCTCCCAGATCTTCTTATAGCGTGTTAACCACTTCCTTCCCCATGATTGGGCAGGGGACCGTTCTAAATTCCTGACTATTTATCATCGAAATCCAAAAAACTGGCGTCTCTCAACGATTGTACCTTGTGCTTAAATGTCCAACATCGGTCAACGGTGTGGCCCAGTGAATTAGAATGATACGTGCAGCGAGCATCCGGGTCATACCATTGTGGTAGGGGATACCGTACAACTACTCCAAGGATGACCGAGATGAGATTTCTTTCAAGCAATTGGGGCAACAATTCCGAATAGGACATAGGAATTGGCTCGATCCTATTAGGACCCCTTCTTTGCGTCTGAACATTTTGCTGAGTGAGCATAGGCCCTGAGGGAGTGAGTTGGGGTCTTATGCCTGCATGCACTACCTGATTAATGGTGGGTTCGGCAAAAAAATTTATCCTTAACCCCCTATTCCATCTGCCTTGGTAATAACGCCCTTGAATCATGTGGGCTTCCTCATCTTTCTTCTTGTTAGTCCACTTCTTGCTCGAACCAATCTCGGCATTATCATCCTGGACCTGGCCTGCCTTTCGGCCTCAATCCTTCCTCCCATGGTCACAATATCCATGAAATCATAGGGAGTTGCTCCTAGGAGATGCCTTCGGTAGGGGTCTTTTAGTGTACTCACTAATAACGTGGTGGCTTCCCGGTCACCTATCGAGGGGGCCCACTTGGATCGCCACATCCTTCCACCTATAGGTGTATTCTTGAAAGGTTTCTATAAGCCTCTTTTCCATCTCTAGCAGGGCCATCCGATCTGGCTCCATTTCCATAACATGACGGTATTAGGTTACGAGCTTTGGCCAAATCTCCCCATGAGTGGATCCGGGTCCTGTCTTGCTGTATGTACCAATGGATGGCCGACCCAGTCAAACTACTCTGAAAGCAGTGCATCATCAGTTTTTCATTGTCTGAGTATGCTACCATCACCTGACAATACAATCGCAGATGTGTTCAAGGACACCAGGTTCCATCGAACTTCTTGAAGTCCGAGATCTTGAATTTTGGTGGTAGGACCACTTTCGGTACTAGGAAAAGGTCTGCCGGATTAACAGAATCGAATGAATTAGATCCTTCAATGGCTTTTAACCATTCTTCAAGCACGTTATAGCAACACTTGGTTGCGATTTTGCTTGCCCTCACATCTGTCAACATTATCAAGGGTACTCCAACCACTGGAATTCCTGGCACTAGTGCGGTAGGAATGAATGAAGCGCTATTTGGAAGTGGTTTTCCTACGGTGACCGGAGGTTGTGCCGATGTTTGCCCGTGGACTGGTGTGGACCCTAAAGGATGAGCAGGGTCTGAATCCTTCTCATTATCTTGCAACCACACCGTTTTCCCTTTACCTATTAGTAAGTTCAAAATCTTACTCATTTTGTCATTCAATTCTTCTTGCCCCTGTTCTATGTCCAAGATTTTGCTTTCCACTTTTTCAGCCATAATCCTTACTATAATTCTTGTATTGTAAGGGTGGGTAGAGGTGGGCTCAATGTTGGAATTCCAAGCTTTAGTTCGGCCTGATTTTACAAGAAATTGGAATATGATTACCGACCCATTGGAGAAGAACAATCATGCATCATGTGTGAACTTATGCATGTATGCATGTAATGCAACCTAAATAATCATTTGGCCAGAGTTCATAGAAAAACCTTATCCATTAATGATCCTAGGACTGATCCATTTTCCCCATGGCAGGGTACTTTGGGAAATAAAATTTGACTTCCCAAAAATGAATTGGGCTTTTCTCAAAACATTGGCTAAGTGATAGGGATGCCTAAGTGGATGCAGAATGTACAACACAAAGCATTTCAAAACATATATACAACAGACATGGATTACAACACGTGGAGAAGGATGTGGCTTTTGTCTCAACCCCGGGCTAAGGATGTACACAGGGTTTTTTGAGGCTCTATCCTAAGTAGGGGATTCCAAATGATTATGTGTGGTTAAGCTCTAATCCCCATAGACAAAAGGTCTCCAGATTGAAACTCCATCCTTCCTCACAAAGGTCCGGACAAAGCTCGCACTAAGCGGAGTGGTTAGCGGGTCCCCATAAGCTCTGCCACATGGGGACTGACACTATTACACTCCTTTCTAATCCTAGTAAGGGAAAGCCCGGGTATAAAGCTGTGAAAGTGTATGAACTCATCTTTTAGCCTAAACCCTTTACCCCACATTTATCCACATGTTTATTCAAACATAAATGGAAACAAAGTATTTACAATTAATCACTAACGTTTATTCAAACACTAATGGAAATAAATTTTCACAATTAACTATAATTAATCAAAGAGATGGGTGCAGCATGTATGACATGACACAAAGTATATACAAAGGACCAGAACAAGTCATGTGGAGAAGGATGAGGCTCCTGTCCTGACCCCAGGTGGCTTCATCTATCATATCGAGTTCTTCAAAGCTCTATCCTAGGTAGGGCGTCCTATGGAAAAGTACGTGTGGGTAGGCTCTAATCCCTATAAACAACAGGTTCCCAAATTGAAACTTCAATCCTCCCTCATAGTGGTCCGGAGAAAGTTCAAACCGAGCAGAGTGGTTTGCACTCCCCCAAGGACCATGTCCCATGAGGGCTAACGGTATTGTGCTCCTTTCTATTCATAAATGGTGAAGCCCGAGTAGAAGGCTGGTGAAAGTGTGTGAATTCATATGCTTAGCCTAAACCCACTATCCCAACATTTATCCATTTATTCATAATTAAACACATGCTTTATTTTAAAAAAAATTATGGAAACAAGTAGTCACATGCTTATCATCACACGCTAAATCAAGGTATTCACAATTACTCGCATGCTTATATAGTCAATAAAGCCATCACAAGCAAAGCCAAGCATTTATTCATTCACTTATAGTTACTGTGGTTATTCGCGAAGTACCTGCAAACAAATAAACATATGAACAAAATATACAAAACAAGGAAGGAGTAGACAAGAAGGCTTATTAGATTTGAATTTTGAGATAATCCCAAATAATCATTGGCTCGACTCTCTAATGTCCCCAACGGAGTCGCCAAGCTATCGTGACATCCCGAACCCGCCAAACATGCACGGGTGCAGCTGCGAATTGGGAAAATGGGTGAATTTTGAAAAGAATATTTTTTTGGACAACATGGTGTAATAGAGTCGCCACTAGCCTTTTTAAGTGCGGTTGGAACACTTGATTGCTACCCAATTTAGGGTAGAGTCGGTCTGCTTTGCTAAAATCAGGATCAGGAGTACGGTTACGTGAGGGGAAGGTATTAGCACCCCCTACGCACTTGTTCTTACGTACGGTACCAGATTAAACGAAAATTATCCCACAAGTTAAATGTAATAAGCCTTTAAGATTACTGCTTTCCAAAAATCGAAAAAATGAAGGTACTATATAGGTATTCCCTCATAACCGAGGCATATCGTACTCCGAAGAGTTCATGCCTCCCTTTGAAATCATCAGAATTGGAAAATCGAGAAATTGGGGTACAAAATACACTCTCAGCTCTTTTGAAATTTTGTAGGTTTTTCTTAAGTATGAAAAGTAATACTCCGGGAGGTTTTTTGGACTCGTTCGGGATTTGAGTCCTCTAAAATATTTTCTAAGGCCTTTTCTGAATTTTTTGTGATTGTGAAAACATTTTTATGATTTTTTAATATTTTTCCCACATATTTAAATAATACAAAGACAATTAAAGCAAAAATCATGAAAATATGTGTGAAAGTATTTTCAAAATTTTTTCCAAGTTTTTTGAATGATTTTTCTAAAATTTTTGTGATTTTTGTGGACTTTGTGAATTTATTTAATTAAAATATGAAACGAACCAAAAGACAAAACTGGTCCTATGTCGGTTCAAAGGACCCAACCGGTTCGGGAAAGAACCGGTCCTAGAGGGGTCGACCAGTTTTAGGCCCCGTCAAGTCCAACGTCAACACGCGATGCCTTTCACGTGGGTGGTCCGTGTATGGAATGCGTGAGTTCATGTGTGCTAGTGTGAATTTTGTGCGTGCATGAGTGCGTGTTTTGGTGTATATTGTGTACATGTATGAGTGTGTGTGCATGTGCATGGGTTGTATACATGCATGGGTGTGTGTGCATGTGCATGGGTTGTATACATGCATGGGTGTGTGTGCATGTGGATGGGTGGGTACGTGCATGAGTGGGTGAGTTGGCGTGTGTTGTACGCGTGCATGAGTGTGTGTAAATTTGTGGTGTGTGAGTTGGTGTGTGTGCAGGTTGTGCAGTGATGTACATTAAATTAGTGTGTAATGTGTGAGGTAGTGCGTGTTGGTGCGTCTTTTAGTGTGTGTGTGTGTGCGCGCGCGCGCGCAGGTGTGTGTATAGGTGTGTGTTGGTGTGTTTTTTAGTGGGTGAAACAGTATGTGTGTATTTGAGTGTTGTGGTGGTGGAAGTACTTGACGAGGTGATCCGTCTTGTGGGTGGTCTCGCCGACGAGGTTCTGGGACATGTGCACCCCCGTCGCGTACAAATTGCATGGCTGCAGCGCGTACTTCCTGTCTCTTCAGATCCCTTTCTTCACGTCCCTGTACACTAGCTTCTCCATTCCCCATTTCCTGAATGACTGATCGGCATCAGCAGAGAGGCAGAGCTGGCTCGACATGGGCATCGGGAATATAGATGTACTCGTCCACATCAAAGAAGAACATCCATTTTGTAGCAAATTTATAACGATGCAAACAATCGTTCACCACCAGAAATTGATTGTGATAGTAACCATCAAATCGTTCCTGCTCTGTGATATCCTGTAGAATCACATACCCCAACTCCATCCACGGCTTCAGAATCTCGAGAACTTTGTGAATTCCATTGGCATCGTGGATAATGAAATGAGATTTCTCGCCGAACAACCTCATGTGGTAGGCGACCCATTCCCTCATCTTCTACGGACTCAAGTTCCTGTACAGGGAAGACCCGCAGTACAAATAATCATATTTCGGTGGAGAAGTGAACAGAGACGCTTCTACGCTCCCTGGCATTTCGACCAAGGCTTCGAATGTATCAGTCAAGTTGAAATTTTGGTCGCCGCCGCCGCCGGTCATGGAGGCGTGGAGGACCAATTTCTTGCAGGAGCTGTTGGCTCTGAAAGGTTTCGGGAAGGTACAATTCATGACTACGACGGTGTAGACCCGTCCATAGCCCCAATCAAGGAGGATCTTGTAACTAGTGGCAGTGATGGATTTAGAGGAATTGAGTGCGGGGAACCACTCACATTGGTAAGTGGGCTTGCCGAAGACGAGCAGAGGATTGGAGGCTAGGCCGACAATGGCGAAAATGTTGACTCCGCCTCTCTAAGCACTCATGAGGATAAAGTTGTAAGTGGCGGCGCCGAAGGGGTTGACCGCGCACTTGATGATGCCGTTGTGAATGGTTTGATCTTTCTCGAGGGACGGTGGTGGCGGGGGATACGGAAGCAACGGCAGCGGTGGCGCCGGTGGCGATGGGGTGGAGACCTCCGGCGGCTGAATAAGAGGCGATGGAGTCATCGCCACCACTGGGAGGCGGTCATCAAACTGGAGTGTATTTTTGCAGACTAGACAGTGGCGAATATTAGAGGGGGAAAAGGGAAAAGCGAGAAGGGAGAAACTGGAGAAGGGTGGCTACCACGCCTAGCAACGGAAGACAGGTCGAGAAGATTTTGAGCTCATTAGCACACTTTCCTACAAACCCAATAAACATCATTTTCTCTCTCTCCTTCTCTCTCTCTTTAGCCATTGATGGATAAGAACAATAGGATGGAGAGAGAAGAAGAAGAAGAAGAAGAAGACGAGATAAAAAAAGTGCAGCAACAGTGAAAGTAGAATATGATTCCAAGAGGGGGATGAATTGGATTATTTAAAATTTTTAGGCTCTTCTTAAAACTTTTACTTGATTTAGTGTAACAACAAAAACATAAATAAATCAATCAAACCAAAACACACCACAAATTCTAATCAACCACAATATTGAAATCAATCAATCAAAACAAACAAAAACTCGATGCTTTTAGTCTTTGGTAATAGCCCTGTGATTATATGCAAGCCCTGTTTTGTTTTTGTTTTGTAATGTGCTCTCTTAATCAAGATTTCTACAAATTAACCAATGTACTGCTTTTAGGGTTTTCACAAAAGGCTAATTAAACATACTTTCTAAAATTAAGAGTCTTCTCTGAATTTTTACTTAAGCCCTACAATCAATCAATTTGCATCCAACAAATACAAGTAAAATGCAGCAAGTAAAGAGTAAGGAAGAGAGAAGAACACCGAGATTTTATGAGGTTCAGTTTATCCCTAGCCTATGTTCTCGCCTTTGGCAAACCACCAAATGATTCACTAGCTTCGTTCCTTTACCAAGCGGAACAACACCTTTTACAATCACTCCTTCAAGTAGGTTAGAGCCCGCCTCTCCAAACGATATTCCCTCGTTCGGTAAACAATCCAACAAGCCTGGAATTATCCATTAACTACAAGAGAAATAGCAAATAGATGTGTACAAAAAGTGCTCACACACAGAGCTAATTAGTACAATTTCAAATCTATATACTTCAGAATTTAAATATCAAAGTTGAAATACAATTCGAAGCTCAAGATTAGAATTCACCAAGTTCCCTTTTCTCCAGATGATAAATCAGTATGTAGAACTCAGGGATTGATGATCAACACTTTAAGAATATCAGCACTTTCAGATTGCAAGTGTTTGAGCAAGTAGTAATTTTGAATGCAAGAGAGTTTAGAGCAAAATTTTCAATTCTTGGTATTAATCAATTTATAAAACCATGCATTTATAGGCCAATAAAGTTAGTTTCGTGCTACCCAAGATTACTTGGAGTGTTTCCCAAGTTTTAGGAAAATTTGGAGCACAAAAAACCATTTTAAAACATTTAAAATATTTTAAAAAATTGACCGTTAACAGTGTTCAGATGACTAAACCTTCGAGGTCAGTCTTCTAAAGTTCCTTAAAGTTTTGAAAATCTTGAACTGGACACAGGGTCAAACGTCTAAAGTTAGGGCTCAGACTTTTGAAGTTTTCAGTTTAGACGACTGAAGTCAGAGTTCAGTCTTCTGATGTGCTACTGCATGTTTCTGTGTTTCACCAATAAATCTTTAGACGACCGAACTTAATCTTCAGACTTATGAAATAATTCTTCAGACAATTGAGCTTAAACCTCAATCTTCTGAAGTTATATCTTCAAACTTCTGAGCAGCAACTTCAGTCTTTTGAGTAATATACTTTCTGGCTTTTTTATTTCCATTTCAAAAAATCTGTTTTGCTCTCTTTCTTTGCTCTTTTATAAACTATTTTTTAGGGTTTTTAAAATAGGTCTCTAAGTCCATGAATTACCCCTAAAGAGCTTCAAATAATATTTCAATAGATATTCAATTTTGAAGTACTTACATTTCTCATCCTAAAACCTTATACTCTAAGCTTAAAATCTTCCATGACATGGTCACTTTGAAATCCCTTGGACTTTAGCTTGAGCTGGTTTTAGTTTCCTCATGCATTAATCAATCTAGTGTTGCTTTGAGCTTCGCTTGGATCACTTGTTGATGAGTGTAGCTTGATGGTCCATAATGATCCTTGTATTATTGTCAAACCTGAAACATTATTACTCAACCAATCCAAGTTAGATTATCCTTTGTTTGTTATCACCAAAACTAATTGAAAAACCCAGTTAGGCCAACAATCTCCCCTTTTTTTATGATGACCAATAAGGAGTAAAGATGAAAGTTCCTTTGAAAAAAAGCTCCCCCTTACAATAAGCATCCTTTTAACATTTAATAAGAGTAATGATAAAATTTTCAAGTAAACAAATAGCATATCATCCAACATGTAATAATATTTAACAAGTATGTCACACTTTATTCAATATGAATCTTTTAGCTCATAAAGTATGATTTCGTTAAATTCATTCACAAGATATGTATTACTTGAAAAATGATTTCTTATATTTGTATAACTTATTCACCTTTTCTTGTGCCAATTTTTATATTTGTATAACTTATTCACCTTTTCTTGTGCCATTTTTATATTTGTCATATTTACACTTTAGCTCATTTTGTATCATCTTTGCTAACAATTTTCTCCCCCTTTGTCATTATTCAAAAAGAAACAAGGGATAGGAAATAGGATCATATCATAAACGCAAAGATGTCTTTACACAGAGGGAATTACATTCAAAAAGTGTTAAAAAAAAACAAACAACTCATAAAACAACTTTAGCTAGTCAAACAACTCAAACAGTGTCATACAATTCAAACAACTTATAAATACAACATCAGCTAGTCATCTACTCTAGTTTCTTCATCTTCCTATTCTTCTTCTTCTTCTTGACCTTTTTCTTCTTCCTGACCTCCTTATTCTTCAGATCCTTTTTCTTCGTCCTCAGTTTCTTCTTCAGAACTATCAGCTTCACTGCAAGGAGCTGAGCTGATGTCCATGGGATCACCACCCCTAAAGGATTTTTTCTGATGTTCCTCAATCCGAGTTATGTGTTGATCAAGTGAGGTGACTTTCTCCTTGATACTTTGAATCCCAGATCGCACTTCAGATGAGAAAGTGGAGAAGTCTTGCTGAAAGGACAAAAACCATGAGGGTGCATCTTGTGAAGATCCCTGATCATGTGTAGGAGGAGCTGCTACTGAGGCTGTTGGAGCACGCTGAGGTCTACCGATCTTAAAATACCAACCCTCATTGCCTTTGTCGTACCCCATTTATTTTAAGGTGGAAAGATTGAAAAGATCATATCGGGTTCTTTTAACGAAGAATTCAGGAGCACTTGAGATATGAAGATGAGCAAAGAGAAGGGTGGGAACACCACCATACGGGAGAACAACCGTAGTGGATTCTAGTTTGGCCCACATCCATTTTATAATCAAGCTGGCCAAATCTAGTTTTTTACCTTTAAGAAGACACCAAAGAACAAAACATTCTATGTATGAAAGATGATCGAACGAACCTTGTTTGGGGAGAATATTATAGGAAATAATCTTATGTAGAATTTGGGCTTTTAAATTGAGTTGCTTATATGTCAGAGGATGCCCAAAGTATACGGGTTTGCTTTCCATAATTAATGGTAGAAAGGTTTCAAGAGTAAAACCTTGTTCCAAAATCCAGGATTGAGTGAGAGTGGGACATTAAAATTCTCTTGGAGTGATTTTGAAGATAGGAGAAAGTATTTCAAAATTTACAATAATTTTCTTCCCCTTAACTTTAGATGAAAAAATGTCATTTTCATAAATCAAGTTTGCATAGAATTTTTTGACAAGATGAGGAAAGATGCCTTTGGGTTGCTGAACAATGAAATCATACCATCTTATATTTTTAATTAACTGAAGAATTTCAGGAAATTCATCAGTGAAGAAGGAGATATCTAACACCTTACCCATAATAGGATCAATGGTGCCAAGAGAGGCATGATAACGGAGTTTGGCTTGTGGTGCAACAAGCCATTTTTCAATATTTTGTTAATCTCTTCCTGAAGAAGATCCACGATTTGCTGTTTGTTTGGTGCGAGTCATGATTGGAGTATGCGAAAGCTTGTTTGGAAAACCCTAGACTACGTGAGATTGACTTTTGAAAAGTGAAGCTTTGGATTGAAGGATTTTTGGTTAAGAGTGGAGGGAGATAGAGAGAGGTGAGTTCGGAGGAGTGATGGAACAGACTTCAAATGTCTAAAATTAGGGTTTTGAAGGAGTTGTTATATTTAAACTCCCCGACTTCAGAAGACTGAAGATTATCTTCAATCGTCTGAAGATATCCAAATCCTAAATTTTAAATGTCAGTAGCCACCTAGATGTCTAAAGTTCTAGGTTCAGTTTTCTGAACCTACAGTGTACAATGTTAAGTTGTCTGAGGATTTAGGTTCAGACGACCAAAGTTCAGAAAAAAAATTATAATTTTTTTTTTAAAACACTTCTCTGCTATGTATTAATCCAAGTTCTCTCCTTATAGTTATAAATCTTTCTTCACTGAGAGGTTTTGTAAATATATCTACCCATTGATCATTTGTATTGATAAATTCAAGTTTTATATCTTTTTTTTGAACATGATCTCTTAGAAAGTGATGTCTTATATCAATGTGCTTAGTTCTTGAGTGTGAAATAGGATTTTTAGAAATGTTTATTGCACTTGTGTTATCACACTTAATTGATATTGTTTGATATTCAAGACTGAAGTCTTTTAGTTGTTGTTTCATATATAGTGTTTGTGCACAACAATTCCCAACAAGTATGTATTCGGCTTCAGCTATGGATAAAGTTACAGAATTTTGCTTCTTTGAAAACCAAGATACTAGTGAGCGTCCTAAAAAGTGACAAGTGCCACGAGTACTTTTTCTATCTATTTTACATCCAGCATAATCCGCATCCAAATAGCTAATCATTTCAAAATCAGTCTCCTTGGGATACCACAATCCTAAATCAAGAGTACCTACCAAGTACCTTAGTATTCTTTTAACAACGACTTGATGAGATTCATTAAGTGTTGATTGAAATCTAGCACACATGCATATACTAAACATGATATCAGGTCTACTAGTTGTCAAATACAATAAACTTCCTATCATTCCTTGATAATGTTTTATGTCCATTGATTTTCCCTTTTCATCTTTATCAAGGCTTATTAAGGTTCTCATAGGAGTTCCTATGGGTTTACTTCCTTCCATGTCAAACTTTTTAAACATATCTTTAATATATTTTATTTGATTTATAAAAGTTCCACTTTTGGCTTGTTTGATTTGTAACCCTAGAAAATAATTTAACTCTCCCATCATACTCATTTCGAATTCTTTTTGCATGCAATTTGCAAATTCTTTACATAATTCTTCATTTGTAGCTCTAAAAATAATGTCATCCATATATATTTGTACTATTAGCATGTGTTTGTTTTTATTCTTTACAAATAAGGTGTTGTCAACTTTTCCTCTTGAAAAATCATTACTAAGTAGAAATTTGCTTAGTTTTTCATACCAAACTCTAGGAGCTTGTTTTAAATCATAAAAAACTTTGGTTAATCTAAATACATGATCAGGATGTTTTGTATCTTCAAAACCTGGTGGTTGTTTTACATAAACTTCTTCATTTATATATCCATTTAAGAAAACATTTTTTACATCCATTTGATATAGCTTAAATTCCTTATGGGCTGCATAGGCTAGAAGCATTCTAATTGCTTCCATTCTAACTAAAGGGACAAAGGTTTCATCATAATCAATACCTTCTTCTTGATTATATCCCTGTACTACTAGCCTAACTTTGTTTCTAACAACTACCCCATTTTCATCTTTCTTGTTTCTAGAGACCCATTTAGTTCTTATGATTGAATGATCTTTAGGTTTGGGAACTAATTGCCATACTTGAATTCTTTCAAATTGATTGAGCTTCTCTTGCATAGCCATGATCCATGAATCATCATTTAATGCTTCTTCTATATTTTTTTGTTCATCTTGAGATAGAAATGCATAATGGTTGCATATGCTATTCATTGATGATCTAGTGATTACTCCTTTCGATGGTTCTCCAATAATTTGATCTTTTGGATGATTTTTAACATATTTCCATTCTTTTGGTAATTCTTGATTTTCTGTGGGTTTTTCTTGTGAAGTTTCTTCATTGTTTTTTTTTTATTTCTTCTTTAGTTTCAATATTTTCAACCTTTTGAGTGATATCTTCTTTTTCAACATTCTTGATATCATTTGCAAAGGGATTTAATTCATCAAAAGTTACATGCATTGATTCAATGATAGTAAGTGTCCTTTTATTATAAATCCTATAAGCTTTACTATTTGTAGCATATCCTAAGAAAATACCTTCATCTGATTTGGCATCAAATTTTCCTAAGTCATCTTTGTTATTTAGAACAAAGCACTTACACCCAAATACATGGAAGTAAGTTATGTTAGGCCTTCTACCATTCCATAGTTCATAAGGTGTCTTGTTTAAGCTTGATATAATAGATACCCTATTTATCACATAACAAGTTGTATTTACAGTTCAGCCCAAAAATACTTAGGTAAATTGTTTTCATTTAGCATTGTTCTAATCATTTCTTGAAGGGTTCTATTTTTCCTTTTAACAACTTCATTTTGTTATGGAGTTCTTGGAGCTAAAAAATTATGATTTATACCATGATCACTACAAAATTGTTCAACGTCTTTTTTTTTGAATTCTCTACCTTGGTCACTCCTAAAGTTGGTAACATTATAACCTTTCTCATTTTGTAGTTTCTTGTATAGAGTTATTAACATATTGCAAGCTTCATATTTATTGGCTAAAAACAATTCCCATGTGTATCTAGAATAATCGTCAACAATCACAAAAGCATATTATTTTCTACCTAAGCTTTGAGTTCTAGTAGGTCCAACAAGTCTAAGTGCATGAGTTCTAAGGGCCTACTTGTTGATATGTATTTCTTCTTTTTAAAGTTTGTCTTGATTTGTTTTCCTAATTGGCAGGCATCACAAATTTTATCTTTTACAAATTTAGTATTTGGTAAGTCTTTTACTAGTTTCTTCTTAGATAATTTAGATAAAAGATCCATGCTAGCATGTCCTAATCTTCTATGTTAAAGCCAACTATTTTCATTTAGTGCTACCAAGCAAGTTACATCTTGAGATATTAAATTATCAAGATTTATGTAATACACATTGTTCATTCTATGAGTTGTGAATAGAATTTTATTATTCTTAGGATGTTGAATTATGCATTTGTCTTTCTTAAAGATGATTTCAAAACCTTTGTCACTAAGTTGACTAATACTTAATAGATTATGCTTCAAACCATCTACTAACAACACATCATCAATTGTAAGTGAGGGCTCCTTACCTACTTTGTCAATTCCAACAATTTTACCTTTGGCATTGTCACCGAAGGTTGCGTATCCCCCATCTTTTTGTGTTAATGTGGTGAACTTGGTTCTATCTCCGGTCATGTGTCTCGAACACCGGCTGTCCAAGTACCACTTTTCTTTTGATGGTGTTATCCTAAAGCACACCTACAATGAAAGATTTAAGATGTTACTTTTAGAATCCAAACTTTCTTAATTTTCTTTAAATTATATCTAGTTCTATTATTTTCTTTCCATTCATTTTTAACCTTAACATATTTCTTTTTAAGGGGGCAGTTAAACATGATAAGTCCTTTGTTCTTGCACATATAGCAAGTGGTATGTTCATGTACATTAGTTGAAAAAATACTAACATAGTGTTTAGCTTCTTTCACAAAGTACCCCATGAACAACTTCTTCTTTCTTTTATTTGTTATTCCATTATAACCGATTCCTTCTTTATTTCCATGCATTCTTTGTTGTCCAATCATTTTCTCAAAATTTTCTTTTCCTTTTGTGAAGTTGTAGATAATTTTCTCTTTATCCTCAAGTGCCTTCTTAAGATCAATTATTTCTAAATTCTTCTTATTTTGATCATCTACTTGTATTTTTTCTATTTCTTGTGACATATCATTTATTTTCTCTTTTAGATTTTCAATTTGAGATTTTTTCTCTTTTTCGATAGATTTTGAGGATTCAAGTTGTTTTATTAGATTTTCATTTTGTTCTTTCAAAGTTATATTTCTTTTAGAAACTTTGATAAATCTTTTATGTAGTACAAACAACTTGGCTTGAAGTTCTTTGTAGGAGGGCTTGCTATCACAAGATTCATCACATGATTCACTACTTGATTCTTCCGATGAGGAGTAGTAAAAATTTACCTCTTCATCTTATACCATGAAGCACATGTTAGCTATCTCTTGCCCGCTTGTCTCATCTTCTGTTTTGCTTGAACTTGTGTCATCCCATGTTGCTTTCATAGCTGTCTTCTATTTCTTCTTTTCCTTCTTGAGTTGAGGACAGTCCGATTTGATATGACCTAACTTTTTGCAATGATAACATGTAGGTGGATCATTTTTATTTTTGTTTTCCTTCCTACTTGTTTCCCCTTTTTCATATTTTGTTTTACTAAACTTTCTAGGGAACTTTTCGTTTCTTCTATAGAATTTGCCAAGTCTTTTAGTAATAAATGTCAATTCATCTTGGTCTAGATCACTTGAATCACTATCATCATCATTTAAGCTTTCATTAGCAGCTTTTAAAGCAATAGACTTCTTGTGCTTAGGTTCAAGATTCCTTTCTTTCAAGGCCATTTCATAAGTGAGCAATGAACCTATAAGTTCATCTAGTGAAGTGGTTTTAAGGTTCCTACCTTCTATTATTGCAGTAGCCTTTGGTTCCCATATGGGTGGAAGACCTCTAAGTATTTTTTGAATCATTTCATAGGTGGTATAGGTATTTCCTAAGGCATTGAGAGAATTGATTATGTGAGTAAATCTTGTATACATACTAGTAATGGTTTCATCCGAATTCATTTTGAAGGCTTCATATTCACTAGTTAGCATATCAATCCTATAGTCTCTAACATCAACCATTCCTTCATAAGTTACTTCTAGCTTATCCCAAATTTCTTTGGTTGTTTTGCAAGCCATAACTCTATTAAATTCATTAATATCTAAAATACAATATAAAGCATTTATTGC
The DNA here is from genome assembly GCF_029873635.1 of Malania oleifera. Taxonomy (NCBI): domain Eukaryota; kingdom Viridiplantae; phylum Streptophyta; class Magnoliopsida; order Santalales; family Ximeniaceae; genus Malania; species Malania oleifera. The sequence goes on from NC_080420.1 coordinate 101,977,839, forward strand.
ACTTGAATTAACTGACAACATTTTGTGATCTAAGTTGCTCATGTCCTTTTTCTCCTTAGGAACTTGTTTTTGGTCTACTAGTTTGAGGGGAATTAGGTCACCATCTGTGACAACTTCCTAAGCTTTTCAATCCATAGTTTGAAGATTCATACGCTATTTCCAAAAGATATAATTTAGTCCGCAAAAAATTGGTGGACAGGTTGAGGATTGTCCCTCTCCGAAGGGAGATATTCCTATGTGTGCCATTTGATATTTTTATAGCTTCTTGTTAAGACTTACTATAACTAGACTCTAATACCAATTGAAAGTAGAATATGATTCCCAAGAGGTGGGTGAATTGGATTATTTAAAACTTTTAGGCTCTTCTTAAAACTTTTACTTGTTTTAGTGCAACAATGAAAACATAAATAAATCAATCAAACCAAAACACACCACAAATTCCAATCAACCACAATATTGAAATCAATCAATCAAAACAAACAAGAGCTCGATGCTTTTAGCCTTTGGTAATAGCCATGTGATTATATGCAAGCCTTGTTTTGTAATGCACTCTCTTAATCAAGATTTTCACAAATTAACCAATGTACTCCCTTAAGGGTTTCCGCAAAAGGCTAATTAAAATGTACTTTCTAGAATTAAGAGTCTTCTCTGAATTTTTACTTAAGCCCTGCAATCAATCAGTTTGCATCCAACAAATACAAGTAAAATGCAAAAGTAAGGAATAGAGAAGAACACCAAGGTTTTACGAGGTTCGGCTTATCCCCAGCCTACGTCGTCGCCTTTGGCAAACCACCAAAGGATTCACTAACTTAGTTCCTTTACCGAGCGGAACAACACTTTTTACAATCACTCCTTCAAGTAGGCTAGAACCCACCTCTCCAAACAATATTCTCTCATTCGGTCAACAATCCAACAAGCTTGGAATCATCCAATAACTACAGGAGAAACAACAAATAGATATGTATAAAGAGTGCTCACACACAGAGCTGATTAGTACAGTTTCAAATCTATATACTTCAGAATTTAAATATCAAAGTTGAAATACAATTTGAAGCTCAAGATTAGAATTCACCAAGTTCCCTTTTCTCCATATAAGAAATCAGTATGCAGAACTCAAGGATTGATGATCAACACTTTCAGAATATCAGCACTTTCAGATTGCAAGTGTTTGAGCAAGTATTGATTTTGAATGCAAGAGAGCTTAGAGCAGATTTTTCAATTCTTGGTATTATTCAATTTATAAAACCATGTATTTATAAGCCAATAAAGTTAGTTTCGTGCTACCCAAGATTACTTGGACTGTTTCCTAAGTTTTAGGAAAATATGGACCACAAGAAACCATTTTAAAACATTTAAAATATTTAAAAAATTTGACCGTTAACAGTGTTCAGATGATTGAACCTTCAGCGTCAGTCTTCTGAAGTTCCTTAAAGCTTTAAAAATCTTGAACTGGACACAGGGTCAGACGTCTGAAGTTAGGGTTCAGACTTTTGAAGTTTCGGGTTCAGACGACTGAAGTTAGAGTTCAGTGTTTTGATGTGCTACTGTTTGTTTCTATGTTTCACCAATAAATCTTCAGACGACCGAACTTAATCTTCAGACTTCTTGAGTAATTCTTCATACAACTGAGCTTAAACCTCAGTCTTCTGAAGTTATATCTTCAAACTTCTGAGTAGCAACTTCAATCTTCTGAGCAGTATACTTTCTAGATTTTTTATTTCCATTTCAAAAAAATCTGTTTTACTCTCTTTCTTTGCTCATTTATAAACCATTTTTCGGGGTTTTTAAAATGGGTTTCTAAGCCCATGAATTACCCCTAAAGAGCTTCAAATAATATTTCAATAGATATTCAATTTTGAAGTACTTACATTTCTCATCCTGAAACCTTATACTCTAAGTTTAAAATCTTCCATGACATGGTCACTTTGAAATCCCTTGGACTTTAGCTTGAGTTGGTTTTAGTTTCCTCATGCATTGATCAATATAGTATTGCTTTGAGCTTCTCTTGGATCGCTTGTTGATGAGTGTAGCTTGATGGTCCATAATGATCCTTGTATTATTGTCAAACCTGAAACATCATTATTCAACCAACTCAAGTTAGATTATCCTTTGTTTGTTATCACCAAAACTGATTGAAAAGCCCAGTTAAGCCAACAAAATGGAGCATAGCACCCAAAGAACAAATTCTCTCTCTCTCTCTCTCACTCTCACCCTCTTTCTCTCTAATGCAGGAAGGTCCGTGGGAAACTCCAAAAATGCCATCACCGGCGAGCTCCCTAACGACGACCCAATTCTCAAAACAATTCTCCCTGTCTATCTTACTCATCTGGAAAGAGAAACAGCCAGAAGGAACAGAATCAATTGCATAATAAAGGAAAACACCAAGCACCTGAACCAAAACATAATGCTCTGTTATTTGCAGGGGCGGCTGGGTCGGAGTTTGGTTTAAGTCCAGTCACTAGTTCTGAAGGTTGTTCTCCGGAAAGAGAGGGTGGTGGCCGGAGGTGCAGGTGGAGACGATGCGACTGCTCTTCCCTAAGATGGGAGTGATCTATTGATGTAAGCTGCTACCGTGAACAGAGATCAGAGCTAGACGTGCTGCTAGCCGGTGTTGTTTCCGCGGTGAAACAGAGAGGATGGAGTTTGAGTGCTCAGCTGAGTACCGTGGAGGCCTGTGAGGGTTCAGCAAGATGGAGATGTGTGGACGGAGGCAGAGAGAATCCCAGTATGGAGGGAGATTGAGAGCTGGGAGAAATATGGGATGCCCAGAAGGTGGTCGCGGCAGAGTGACGAGAGGGTGAGAGAAAAGAGATGTGCCGAAAAAGCTCTCCTGCGTGCGTGAATAGTGATTTCCTCCCTTCCCCATTTCCTATGCGCTGAGACTCTCCTTATAGAGAGTCCAGCCATTCATTTCGCGCCAAAAGGCTTGTTAACAGAGGAAAAATTCCCTGCGCGTGGCCAAAAAAAATCCCAACAGAAGAATCTTCCCCCCGTTTTGTTATTATTATTATTTTTTTATTGTCTCCCTCCGGATGTACCCCCGAGTGGTCATGGGTGACCTATTGTTTGAAGTGTACAAAAAAAGAATTCTAAAATAAATACATACATAACACGTATATATACATATGCACACATTTTCCTTCTTATATATATATAAAAAAAAAAATTTTGCTTTTTTTTTTGTCCAATGTTATTCCTCCCAAAATGAAAATTAAAACTTAGTCCCCGAACAATGAAGGACCCGGACTTGACTACTTTAAAAAAAAACATGACTCAATTGAAATTTAAGTGGATTTAATTAAAATACCGGGACTCAATTTAAGACATCGGGACTTAAATAAACATACCAGGACTCAAATAAAAATACCGGGACTCGATTAAAAATACCATAACTCAATTTAAAATATTAGGACTCAATTTAAAATATCGGGACTCAATTTAAAACATCGGAACTCAACTTGAGACACCGGGACTCAATTAAAAATACTAGGACTCAAATAAAAATACCGAAACTCGATCGGGACTCAATTTAAAACACCGGGACTCGGTTAAAAATATCGGGATTCAATTTAAATTATCGGGAGTCAATTTAAAATATCTGGACTCAGTTAAAGTCATCGGGCTAGGGTCCTCCAATTTTTGGGATTCGAAGACAACTTTTATTACACCGAGTCTCTTCAAGGTATTCTAGTTAAAATTGGGATGTCGACAGTTTTTAATATATGAATGTGAGTTATGCATGTGTGTGTGTGTGTGTGTGTATTTGAGTGTATATATAATATAAATGTGTGTATATGAGTATTAATATATGTATATATATAGTGTGTATTAATATATATGTATGTATTTGTGTATATATTTGTGATAAGTATATTATATATATGTGTGTATGTGTGCGTGAAGTATATTATATATGTGTATGGTGTGTGTATATTTTTTATAAGTATATTATATATATGTGTGCGTGTGTGTGAAGTATATTATATATGTGTATGGTGTGTATATATATATATATATATATATATATATATATATATATATATATATGTATGTATGTATGTGTGTATGTGTGTAGGTAAGCGTGTGTTTTACATGCGCATATGTTTAATTGTCTTCAATATGTATGCATTTTCATCTTATTTGAAAACCCAAAAAAATTAGAAAAATATTGAAAATCCCAAAAATATGAGTTTGTTGCTTGGTTCCCACATCCTATTTTTGGTTGATGATGTGATAAATGGAAGAATTCTAATGTATAGTGTTTTCTCTACCTTATCCCTAGATATGACCGAAGTCTCAACTTTCAAGAACTGATCATTTGAGAAAGATTTGGGCTCCGATCAATAGAATTAAACCGAATGAATCATTTTTAGTTTATTTAGCATTAGGGTCTTCTTTTTCTCAAAAAAAAATATTTTCAAAAATCTAACAAATATAATGTTTTTGTAGTATTTTATTGATTTTCAATAAGATCAATGATGAAACCCTAGAATTTCAAAACTTATGCATGTCACTACACATTTCAATTCAAACTCTCTCAATTTTCAAACTCACTCTTTTCATTCACTTTTTTCAAATATCAGTAATACAAGTCCGATCTCCTTTTCTAAAACTTTAGTTTTTGAAGTCGGTAATACAAGTCTAATTTTTTTTAAACCAACAATATTTATTTTCATCAATCACCATCACCATCATCATCTTTTTATAAAACATTTAGGGTTTTGAGACTATCCTTTTTAAGAACAATATTTTGGGCTTCTTAAAGTCAAGTTGGAGTTTTTGGATAGAGATTTCATCACTTGATGAAAAAAAAAAAAAAGGGAGTATTTTCTCTCTTTTATTCGTTTTTTTTTTTAATATTTATTTGAAAGCAACATCTACGTAATTGTGATAACCATTTTGTGAATAAGTGTCATTAGGGGTGCTGAGAAGTTTATTAATATTGAGATGATTAACCAATCACCTTCCCTATGCATAAATGTATTCCCCGACTCATTTTCTGGTTCTCACATACCTCTTACAGGGTTTTCTTTATTTTCCCTAGTTTTCAGAAAAGCAAGATGGTGACTCCGTTTTTTAAATGTTTTGACTCTTTTCCCCAAAACTCCTCTTTCTACCTCATTTGGGGACTGCCATTCCCACTTCGTCAGCACCAAAACATACTGTAATTTGTACTTAATCCACAATTTTATTTGTTTAGTGACAAATTTGCATGGTAAGAGTACACAAATTAAATTTATTTTGAAGATACAATAACCTTGCACATAAAAATGAGCTTAAAATTTGGAGAGTGTTGACTTAGTTAGGCTTACAAACTCTTGGTTTTGATGATAACAAAGTAAAAGTTATTTAATATATTTTCAAGTGATATGATTACAGGTAAAAATGATTTGCTCAAAATACATATACCCTTACAAGGATCAAGGAACAAGGAGAGGTTTATGAGAATACCAAAGATCTATAAATGAAAGCTCAAAAAGAAGTCTAAGAGATTGAAGAGCAGCATTGAAAGGACGAGCTCCAGCCTTACTCAAGGAGTGTTTGTGGTCTTGTTCCGCCTGGTAAAGGAACGGTAATAGTGAATCCTTTGGTGGTTTTGCCAAGGGCGAGGACGTAAGCTGTGTTGAAACTGAACCTCGTTAAAACCCTGTGTTCTTCTTTCTCTACTCTACTCTTTATTTTTTAGTAAAAGATATAATCTGTGTGGTTCCTTTAAAATTCAATTTTGAATGTTTGGTTGTTAAATAGACCGAAAGATAATTCGTTTTAGATTGATCAGCATTGATTGTGCAAATCGAAAAGGACTACGTTGGTTGATCATCCTTGACTTATTAATCTGAAAGTTTATTTAAAAGCTACACATTAGGAAGAAGAATAATTGTGATACAGAGCTTATAACAAGTTCAGCAAATTTTCACATATATACAGGGTTACTGTTACAAAGATTGAGTGATTGATCTTGTTGTGTTGATTGTGGGTGTATTTAAGTTTTGATTGTTGTCACAACTCAAAAAAACTAAGACTACAGGGAATAAAATTTTTAAAACTCAATTCATTCCCTCTCTTGGGAAGCTATTCCAATTTCAGAGAGTATAGAACTCAATGATTCAAAAATTTTAATATTAAAATACTATCTTGAGTTGGTGGATCAAAGGTGGGAAAAGGAAAAAGTAAGGCCCTATAGAGCATACAAAAACTTTGTAGGGCTCATAACTAAGCGACACACACTCACAGGCACAAGAGTTGCACCATGGGGTGCGCTCAATACCATCTTCTTCACATATTTTTCTAATTGGGGATCAATGATTCTTGCATCGCTTTTAATGATTCTTTGAGATTTTTAATTAGAATAACAATAAATTGTTTTCTTATCTTATAAAAAAAATTATTAAGAAAAATGATGACATTCAAAAACCAACCTTCCATGGTTGAATCCTTCATATTCAATGCATGTGAAGGATTTCTTCCAATTTTTTTGGGTTTTCTTGATCCCAAAAGGTGATCTAATAAATCTTCACAAAAAAAATAAAAAAAACGGCTTTGATTGAAAAAAAAAATTGAATAATAAATTTCCATGGTCAAAGGCTTTGGTGGCTTTCTTCATCTACTCAATCTAGTTCAAAATCACCACAAAAATTCAATTAGATGTATCCTAAAGTCAATTTAACAAAAATATTCTCAAAATTTGAAATTTGATGAAGAAATCTATGGAAAAAATTTGGAAACATTAATATATATTTTTTCCATGGTCAAAAGAAGAATGTTAAGTTACATATTCAATTTCACACAAGTCCCATATAACCTGATGTAACAATCCTATGCCCAACTTAAGTAAGGAATTGTCCGCTTTGACGCACTAGCCTCACGAGTATGTTCCATAAAAGGCGTCTCACTTAGTTGGTATCCAAACTCTTCTCATAAGTCAAGATCTCCCTAATACACATTCGATGTTGGACTGTGATAAGTGATTATGTTGATACAAAAATATGGTGACAAGAACTATTAAGATATTTATTCAACTTAATCTATATTTGTTCACAAAATTCTAAAATATTTGTTATAAACTATTCGATCATTCAGATGAACTAAATTAAAACTCTAATTTTCTTGTCTAAGCATCCATTTAATCTACCATGGTTTATCAATCCAATCCACTCTGCTAAGTATATGCACACATACAATTTGTTTTAAAAAAAAAATTACCATACTTCTCTTGCAGTGCATTTTTCCTAGTGTTTAGTGAACAAAGAAAAAAAAATCTTAGCTTAATTAGGCACTTAAAACAAAATTGCCACAAGTTAATCTATCCGTATGAAATGTTATTTATCATGAGAATTGAATGGCATGAGTAATACTCCATTGAAAGTGTAAATTTTGAAATTTGGATTCGCATTTGTGTGGATTTGGAGAAAATGTAATATAAAATTGTGTCCAATTTTTGTAAATCCACACAATTTTGAATTCAAAATTTGGAATTCAAATTGCTAAATAATGCATTGAAAATGTAAATTTTGAAATTTGGATTTGCATTTGTATGGATGTGGACAAAATGTAATATAAAATTATGTCCAATTTTTGTAAATCCACATAATTTTGAATTCAAAATTTGAAATTCTTACAGCCAAATACTACATAAATATTAATAAATTGAAATCTGAGGAAATCCTTATTATTTTGTTAATTATTTTATCCCGAACCCGAAGACTAATTAATAAAACTAACCAAAAGGCTTACAATTAATCTGAGCTGTCAATACAGGGTCAAATAGGGTTTTATACACACTTGGCTTTCAGCCCAAGTTGCCAAGTTGCAAAAATATATATGAATAAAAAATAAAATAAAAAACCTGCAAAAATCTGCCCCCATAAGTGAAAACAAAAGTCCACGCCCTCCTAAATTTTTAAAAATTTTAAAAATCTTTCAAATTATAACTTTTGCCCAATTTTTTTATGATAAATGAAATAAAGATATTAATGAAATCAATGTTTGAAGCCAACTGCCTACTTGAATGGTAACTTTAATTAGCTAATAACTTTCAATTTTTTTGTCATATCAATTTGTTTTTATTTGTTGATCTAACAAAAATTAATTAGATAAACCAAATTTATTGTTCCATTCCCCCATTTCTCTCATATTTGTTTTTTTAAAAAAAAATATATGATGTTAACTGCAACTTTCCACCGAACTAAGGCCGAACTCTACTCTCTATTCTTTTTTTGCTTACATACCAAATTTTAATTCTAATTAAAAACTCGTTAACTCCTAAGACTCGAATTTTAATATCTAACTATTGTCTATATATTACTTTTTACTTAAAAACTCATAATCCTAAGAAAAACTCAAAATTTTCAACTAAACAATCCTCATATAAAACAATTGTTATATAATGTCATATTCCACAATAAAAAAAAATACTATCTTTCTATGAAATGAAATGACCATTTATATCATTCCAACCAAAAATAAGTATACTCACAAATTTTGTGTGAAATATTGTAACACGAAATCGAAGAGCAAATATTCAAATTTTGATTAAATGAAAGAATATGTACTTTTTCTGTCTATATTCCTTGAATCATTATCTAGTTTATGTTGATTTGTACAACTATTTACCTAAAACTAGTGCCTTTTTTTGTTACTATTACATCACAGTTCTTACTTCGGAGGGTTACCAAGAAAGGATGGATAGAAGTTAGCGTTGATCATCCATTTCAATGGGTATATAGGTGAGTTTTAAAGAGAGAGATAAGAACCATCATAAGAAAGAGTTACATAAAACCCTAAATCTCCTAAAATTTTAATCATCGCACAAACCAAATAATGGTAGTTTATTTTGAATATTTTATTATAAGATTGGATAACTTGTAAAAGAAAACCAGACTCCTAAACAAATAACAAAACAGTTTCATTTGTATTTGACTAATCCATGAAAACTTTCACTTAAAACGTAATAGAGAAGCTTTTCAAGCCAACAATAAGTTGAGAAAATTGATTATTGAGGCGCCTGCTAAGCTAAGACAAGACTTTTTGTATTTATAATTGAGTTTGAATTTTATATACTAAGAGAACAGGCAAAGCTAATCTGGCCGCCGCATCAAACCCACCCTGAATAACCCTACTCCATAATTTGGACTCCAATCCACTGAACCAAAGTGGGGGTTAAATGAATACAGACATGCAAAAGCCTAGAAAGGCTATAGGAGGGATCTCTCTCTCTCTCTCTCTCTCTCTCTCTCTCTCTCTCTCTCTATATATATATATATATATATACATATATATATATCTCTCTCTCTCTCTCTCTCTCTCTCTCTCTATATATATATATATATAAAATATCTTATATACTTGCATGCATGCACAAGAACACCAAGATTTATTCTGTGGGCATGAAACATAAAGTCAACACATAGACAGTAACATTAAAATTTTCAAACTGATGCTGAATTGGGTTCATCTCAAAATGCATTTTACCATTCACTAAATTATGGCTCCAAACATGAACAGGCAGCGGCCAGGAGCTGCCTTGCATATACTATTTGATGGAAGGAAGCAAAACACATTATTTAGCATAGATCAGATCATTCACTCACCTATGGTGCATATTTAAACCAAAAAGTGTAGAGCGCCAATGGCCTGTACATATATATACCATACCACACTCCAGAAGGGATACTGCTAGTTGTGAGATGTATAGCCCAAAAAAACAAAAACCTGTGATATGGATAAATATATGACAAAAAAAGCATTTTCAGAGCCATAACACCAATCTCTAATCTGGAAGTCGCTCATAGTCCCCATTTTCTGGAGATTCCTGTGATCCATGAGCTGTTCTTCCTGCAAAACGACGAAAACATCCCATTTCAACCTCTCTCTGACATGCAAAAATGAAAATGGAAAAAAAATTAATAATAATAGTAATAAAAAGCAACACATTAGGGAATAATAGTTTTACCAGTGAACTCATAAGGGGCACTGCTTCTGCCGTCAATGCCACCTGTCCAACTGGTTGGATGTGAATGCGACATTTGCATGCCATGAGGTTCAACCATGAAATGACTTCCACCAATACTTTGATCATCATCGTTTCCCCTGATGGGGTTTCTTCCAGTGTGTTCAACAACTGGTTGGAAGTCTGCACTCGAAACTGATACCCCGCCAAACTGTGATGGCAACTTGCTGAGAGAAGCATCGCCTTTGACACCAGCACTAACATCCGTCTTGGCATCAATCAGAAATGTACCAACAATCACCTGTGACGACCATTAAACAGTAACTCATACAAAGTGCGGGAGTCAAGTTGCCCGCATAAAGATGGGGACAGAACAGGTGAAAATAAGGCAGCCATTGTCCGGCAATTAAAACTGAGGTGATCAAGCAAAAAACAACAAAATGTAATCGACGTGTTTGATGACTTTGGATAGATGAATGGTGCAGTTTAGTTCTTTGCTCTCTCTCACACACACAAGCACAAAAAAATACACAGAAAAACAAATGCCAAACCTCCAGCCACCACTTGCTTTCCCCTGTTTTAAATAGAAAGCCTTTTCAACTAGATTACAGTTTTGTTGGTACCTGTACTGGGCCTGCAGCTTTTAGGGGTCCACCAACCCCACCTCCAAGGACTTGGCCATCTGTGGTAGAAAGACATACGCTAAGCCCACCAGTTCTCCCCCCAAGCTCGGTGCGTACATAAGATCCTGACAGTGAAAGGATCTCAAACCGTCCCTAAATTAAGAGCATTCAGCACAAGATTATGTACTTAGAAATCAGATTTCTATTCATCAAGCCATCTTGGAGCAATAAGGATACGACCCATTCAAAGTTACAAGCATATGCATTTTCTGCTGGGATTTCTGTCCTTTACATGCACCATGATTGTTGGTTTATTTGGTTCTTTTTCTCCCCCACGCTAGGTGTATTGGGCAATCATTAATCCCATCAATCACAGAACTCGAAGAAAATAATGAACCATATATGGGGCATTCCTACGAAGTTTACTTGTCTACTCCTAATTCATTTAAAAAGAAAAATAAAACTGATCAATGAGAAGATGTTGAACTCATATATCTTGTCAATGATTCCTTAATGTATGGTAAAACATTTCCTTACCAATTCAATAGAGCTAAGTCATTCTCATCTCAAAAAAGTTCTTTGGCAAGCAATTTCCCAGTGTGTAATGTGTTATCTTTTCTTTCAGTGGGTCATTAATTCCCATACATGGTATGCAGTATTAGCATCAGAAAACACAATTGAATACCAACTAATTGGTATTTAGAATATACAGTTGTGTCCCTTTTTTCATAGTGCAAGATGAATCTTTCCTTCACTCCATCTGCACATATTCACTGCTCCTTCATGGGTGATTATTATTCCGTTTGTAAAACCTCTATTTCGTGTTCAATCCCAATAAATCTCAACTGTTTATGGCCCTTCTTAGCAATCATTGACAAGTCTTCTTCCCCCAACAGCATAAGTTATTTATAGATGGCCCTTCTTGAGAATCTAAAATAAATTTTTTTTCTGCTTCGTTCTAGTTCAAGGGTACAGTCTCCAATTGTAGCAGCTCATTCTTTTTGGGTCAATGTTCTGGACCTTAGCATTTCATTCTCTTTCAAGATGGTGTTCTGGACATTCCAGTAGGTACAAGCATCCCAGTTTCCCTGGGCTGGAATTGGTATTACACCCCACATTCCAGTTCAATGGGCTCACCCTAATGGATATATACCTTGAAGATGAACAACAATGCTACTTACAACTTGGATGCAGTTGTGCTTCCTGCCATAAAACAGATTATTTCCTTTTTTCCTAAATTCTTTATTTTCATTTTAGATTTATGTTTGCCACTCCCATTTAATTTTGACAGAGATTAATGAATGCAGTTGCAAAAAGAATTCACAAGGTTCACTACCTCAATTGTAACATTGCCTCCTGACATGGCTGGCTGTCGGAGTGAAGCATTCGAGATAGAACCAGATGCTGACAGAATACATAGTTCTCTTTTGCTCTGTTGCATGAAAAACATAATTTTCTGGGCCACGTCCTATTCAACATAGCCATATACTGTGTCAATGTACTCACAAATAAATGAACACGTGCTCCTATAAATATATCAAAAAGGCTTTTATAAGTGTGCTAAAATTGGCATCAAAAAGTGTGGGTAATAACAAACACATGCACATGCACAATTTATAATTTCAAAAGATTTGATTACGCTCGCTTGTTTGTCAAACAATCTAACAGAGAGTTAAAAATGGTTCCACCTCATTATTGATAAATAAAAAATAGTTTTGAATGAGTTATATTGAAAGCATATAAAGAACCATACTCAAATAAGTTGCTTGCCTACATATCTAGATTAAAGAGACATACACTGATGCAATCATGCAACAGAAAAGATATTTCAGCAGAAAGTTCAAATAAGATGGGTTTTCCATTTGCAAAGGATATGAGAAGATAATAATGCACAATCAGGACTTCATGCTGATTGTTTCCAGATACTGGAAGGTCCCTAACAAGAAAATACAGGAGACCTAATCAATATTCAGAAAATAATTCTTCAAGAACATTAATTTTTCCAACATTTTTTAATACAAAATACATGTTAAGTAATCCAACATGGTTCATTACGTTAACAAATCTTTCTACAGCTGGAGTAGTAAAGAAAACAAGATCCTTTGGATTGATTATATTATAATGCAGAAGATCTTGAAAGGAATGGGCAAAAACATCGAGAAAATATTTTTTTTCTGATAGATAAAGTAGTATGTATTGACAGGGCACAATTTTCTACCTCCAAACTTAATTCTGTTGTCCTTGCCTTCCACCCTCCTGTTTCGTTCCCTCCAAACATGCTCATGCATAAGGGAACATACCCCATATCCTCTTCAAACTAAAATGATTTCAATCCTTGTCCCTAAAAGTCCAGCTAAAAAGCAACTGGTTAGTGGTTACTGTTCTGAGGCATCCCTCAACTGACCTAGAGCAAAAGCCAAATGAAGCACCAGATTTCCCCAGTAAAATTGTAGTACAACAGGGATGACTTTTACACATGCAGGGCATATCCAATGCTTCCAACACCCCCCCCCCCCCTCCCCAAAAAAAATATTATCTCCTGCAAGAATTGTTTCCCAGGGGCATGTCAAGTGAAAAAAGCAACACTCCATGGGACTCTTGGTTTCCACACTGCCTTCCAAAGGGATTCCCTAATTCCATATGGCAAATAAAAGATAATTGAATTCAATGCTTAGCAGTAAACTTTGAGCTATTGCCTCCCCTCCATTTAAGTGAGTCAGTGTGTCCTTATTTCTGTTTACTCTCAGTATATACCATCTGTTCAGCAGTTCCCCTGCCTCAGTCCACTGACTCAGCTCCCAGTCCTGTGCCTGTTTTCCAAAAGTGATCTTCCAGGAAACCCCATTGTCTCCCACCCCCTAAAAAAAAAAATTCCACAATAGCATGTGTTATTGTAGCTTCTCTGTTAGTTTCTATGCAGTATAAACTCGGGGTCAACTCTCTATAGGCTGCGACTCCATACCAGATATCCAACCAAAACCGTATTCTATCACTATTCCTCCATATTTGTAATGTGCTATGTAAACTATATGGTCCCCCTAATTATACCCTACCACAAAATCCATGGGAAGATTGAACTCTTTTTCATCCACCCCATTTGCAATGCATCTTTTCCCTAAAAAACTTCACCAATAGCACTCTTTTCTAGAAGTAAACCTCCATAACCACTTCCCAAGAAGAGCTTGGTTCAATGCTTACAAATGGCCATGTGGGAACAGGAGAGTAGACTTTCTCCAAGCTAACTAGAAATTTCTCTCTTCTAACTAATTGAACAAAGGAAGTCTCTCTGCAGCTTCATCAAGCTTTTGGCAACTGACCCAAGGATTGTGAACGAGGACATAAAGTAAGTGTGTAGGCCAGCAAGCTTGCGTTTTATCACAGCAATTCAAACCCCCCTCCACCCAGGGCAGCATGACAGTTATTTTTCTGTCCCTGCCAACCTCTTCGAACTGTTTCACAACAGTCCCAAACAATCTTAGCCTTCTGACTAGCTCCTAAAGGCATTTAAACAAAAAAATAAAAAATAAAAAACAAACAAACAAACAAGATTGAGAGGCTGCCCACATTACCAAAAGATGCACATCCTGCTTTCAAATTACCAAACCCTCTGGCAGTGACTGCCTCAAACCTTTTTTTTTTTTGCTGAAATTGCCTCAAATCACACTAGCGCCCATTTTAGATACCTCAGTATTTTCTCTTTATTTCACCTGGAATAGAGAGAGAGAGAGAGAGAGAGAGAGAGAGAGAGAATAAAAGAAAATAAAAATAAGATAAAGGCATCATCTACAAAAAGCAATTGAGAAACCAGTAAATCTGTCTTGGCATTCAACCCAACTCTAAAGCCTTTCAAAGACCCTCTCACACTCCCTTGCCACCCCCAAAAAAAAGAAAGAAAAAAAAATGAACCAGGAATAGCCCCCATCATTTCCTAAATCTTTTAAACCAGTCCATAAGTTTCTTCTAATCCCATCATCTGTGGGTCCATAAATTCCAGTAAACCACCACCTTATTTTATTGTTCTTGAACTCCAATAGACAGGATGCTGAGTATTTCCCCATTCTCTCATCATCCAATTTATTCATGCCCAGCAGCCAAAGCACCACAAACCCCACCCCCCAACAAAAGGGGGACCCCTTTGTCATGAAAGAGCATTCCACCCTGCTTTTTTGTCTCCCCAAATATATATAACAAGTTGTGTAACGTCTCCTAGCTTTGTTTCCCAAAAACAAACTGCCTCTGCTACCATATTTTTAAACCTTTGATGGCCTTTATTTATATCAAGCTTGTTGAGGCTACCAACATACCAAGCAATCGTTTTGCACTTCATTGATAGCTCACAGTTTATTTCCTCATATGCTTCCTACACTGCCTCCCTATGGCCACCCCTACCTTTATAAATAACCAACAACTCCAACCTCTTAATTTCCATGCAAATGTGCTTGGGCTTCTTTTTGTACCTCTATCCTCACTGTTCTTCCATCCTCTTTCAACAGACATTCTTTTCATGACTCAATATAGATATTACCAAGTCAAATCCTGCTGTTTTTTTTCCCTTCTTCTTTCTATCTGTCACCCATCTTGAACGGTTCACATGTTGGGTCCTGCTTTCCCTTCATTCATTCCCTTCAAATATTCTCCCACCAGGTTCAAACATTGCCAGAGTTCGCACTTCAGAAGATCTTCAATGTTTGGAATCATATTTACAATTACAAGCTCGTTACCTTCCTCTATTTTGCTCAAGCTCCCTGCCAAGTGCCAAGTGCTCTGCTAAACTTCCACATTTTCTCACTTGATCAACCCAAAGCATGATCTCCCCAACAAATTCTAATCTTCCCTAACACTGCTTGTCACTTCTTCAAAGAATCCTTCCATCAGTTCCTTTACACCTCTAGATTTTTTTTGATAACAGACGAAGTTCATTCATAGAATGGGAATGTACAAATGGGAGAATAAGACATCTCCTTTCAAAACTCTGGGTTACCCTAGAAAACGTAAAAAGGGAAAACTAAAAACAGAACACTAGAAACAACCTAACATAATCAGCATGCCCTATCAATTCAACAAGGAAAGCCAATCATGCTGAATATCTGAAAAGAACGTCCCCTTGAAGTTCCAATTACCCACAAACCAAAGAGAAGCCAAATAGAGAATCTTCTCCCAAACCAATAAAAATAACGACTTCCAACTTCTTCCCTGAAAAATACGCACATCTCGTTCCATCCAGACCCCAAAATACAGCCAATAGGGCTCAATTATGTAACTCCTTACCTTCCTTTTTTCCTTCTAAAACCAACAATAGGAATTGCCAAAAACTCCTCAACTGTCTCTGGACGAGCCCAACATTCCCCAAAATAATTAAATAGCTTGTTCCAAATCCTCCAGGTGAATCACAATTCAAGAAAAGATGCGACGCAGTTTCGGAGCAATTAAAATGAAACACACATACATCCATAGAGAGAGCCTTTAACGGTCTACTAGTCTGTAACAATTTATTGGTGTTGATCCTATTAAGCACAACCAGCCAGAGAAAAGCTTTGATTTTAGAGGGGACTTGGGCTTTCCAATAGTTTTATAAAGAGGAAAATAAAAAACCAGTCAGTCAAGAACTCATAAAAAGATTTGCAGGGATAAAACCCTGAGGGATCCAAAGATCAAGAGCAGCTATCAGCTTCCAAAGAGTTCTTCACTCTAAAAAATGCTTTCGAATTCCCCTTCCATCTGTTAGACCCCCACTCCCCCCCCCCCCCCCTTTTTTCTCCACACAAGTCAGTTATCCTTTCCCAATTTGCTCCCTTTCTTCTCTTAGATCCTATCCTCAATGTAACAATATCATCTTTAGTCATTATATGGGCCATTTTTTTTTTCTTCTTCAAGCACTCCACATCTGATGGACCAGGCCTCCTTTTATTCTTCCAAAAAGCCACAAAATTAAAGTGATTTTTGATACCCAAGACTTTGGGCTGGCCTCCCCTTTAAACAGGCTAAAGGCTATCTCCCTTGCATGTAACCTTCATTTGTTTTGAAATTTGATTTAAGCCACCAGCCAACCTTATCACCATGAGTCATCTACTTTCTCATTCCCCATGAAAAGAATATAATGAACTGAAAGTCATGGCTTTTGTCGTGTCATTTAATAAGTGAGATTGTTTCTGGGATCCAATTTAGGTGGTTGAAGAATGAAGTCATGCTAAATTCTTCCTCCAAGTTAACAGGTGGAATCTTGCTTGCAAGATATTAACCCGAATAGTGCGGTCACCAAATGAAGCATCAGTACATAAACATAAAACCCCAGGGTATATACTGATGACACAAACTGAAATACAATACAAGATAGTCTCGTACCCCCTTTCTAGGTGTGGAATGAAGTCATGCTCAGGTGGAATCTTGCTTCTAGGATACTCAATGCACTCACCAAATGAAGCTTCCGTATGTCAACATAAAATCCAAGAGTTTATAACTTTATACCAATGTTTTAAAAGGAAAAGGTATAAAGCAGGGCGTTTTACCCTCCGGGAGGCGAGGCGTAAGCCTCGAGGCATTGAGGCATAAGCATTTTGGGACTGTATTTTTTAAAATAATTAATAAATAAAATAAATTTATATATAGTATAAAAATGAGAAAAAATTTAGAATAGTGGAGTAAAAAAATAAAAACATAATTCTTAAGTATCATATAGGCCAATTTTAGCTAACAAACTCAAACAATGCATGTTAAAAATAAGCATGAGCCATAACTTTACAAAAATAAGAGAAAAAGCCAAATTAAAGCATCACAATGTCTCATCATTCAAGATTCTAATTTGTAAGAATCTAAATCTAAATCAACAAAGTTCAGAGGGAACTATCAAGATCTTCATCAAAGTCCTCATCTTCATCAAACTCATCTATAGTAGGAGTTCTTCCACTTATGAATTCCTCCTCTCCCACTTCAACATCATCGCCTTCCTCAATTGTGACCAATGTTGGCCTCTTGCCTTTGTCTTAAGTGCTTAGATATTCAATAAAGCTATAGATTAGGAGTTAGGAGAAATGGAGAATTATAAATTAGTAGATTCAAAAATGACTATTGATATGTATGTACTCAAGTTCTCACAATAATCACTAATCTTCCTTTTGCTAGGAAGTATAGAATGCGAGCTACCAGAAGCTCGTGTTGCTTGAACATCATCTCCTTCAAAAGCTACCATGGGCAAAGATCTAATAGAATCAACTTCTAGGAGATTTTCATCATCAAACCAAGAAGTATCTTTTGAGAGGATAGTTTCTTCCTTCTCTGTGATCCATTCATCATTTGAAGCTACTTCCAGCACCAACATTAGATCAAAATTTTGTTTTCTTCTTAGAGCTCTCTCCCTTAGTTTGGTGTTGGACTTCACGTAAACTACAGCATTCAATATCTTGTGCTTTAATCTATTCCTCTTTTTCGTATGAATCTACAATTGAGTTTAAGCCATTTAAATTTTTAAAAATTAGAAGATATTTTCATATTTGAGTGAAACAATAATAACATGGCATTTGTAAGAACTAAGAACCTGCTCAAATGTGCTCCAATTCCTCTCACATCTACTAGCACTACATGTCAGGCTAAGAACACGAATAGCAAACTTCGTCAATTATGGGGTCTTTGTCCCAAAACGCTTCCACCAATCAACTACAAAAGAAAAAAACATGTTTAAGTTCCAAGTTATACGAAGAAACAAGGATAGAGTACTACTAATTTACTAAGTTTAACTGAAGTATTATTTTTACCTAGGCTTCTCAACATTTTGGAGTCAATAGCCACTCAAGTCCCGAAATCCCCTCGTGCATTATCAAACAAATCCAATTGGATGTCTGCAGCTAGCCTCTCCTCATATCTCAACATTCTATCCGTGCATTCAAACAGTCCTTTCTTCACTTCTCCACAATCAAAGAAGTTATCCTTATAACGCAATTGGGGATTTAACTACAGCATGTAAAGGGCGATGAAGTTGTGGAGTCCATCTATCATCTACTTTTCTCCAAATGGGTCCATACTTCTTGGCATTTCTAGAAAAAATTGCAGCAATTTTTCCCTTCACCGAATCCATCAACTCATAGAGAAACCCCATGGCTGGTCTTTCCTCAAAATCAACTTCCCTTAGAACATGCACAAGAGGAACAACACTCTTGATAACATAAGCCACGTGAGGCCAAAAATGTTGGTCAAACAAAACTATTGAGTGAGTCCTTATACCTTCATGCATTTTTGCTTATGTAGAAGTGCACCACATCTCCGAAGAGAACATAGATTGAAGGCCTTGCTTTTGTTTGTAAATGTTCTGAAGTGTCAAAAATGCAGTAGCAAAGCGCGTCACTGCAGGGTGGATGAGTTCTTTGTTGTTAGTGAAATGCTTCTTCATCATTGCAAGTACATAGGAATGATTATAAATAAACTTCACAACTTTCTTAGCCTTCAAGATTGTGGTTGCATGGATCCTCAATTTTGCAATATCATCCAACATGAGATCCAAACAATGTGCAGCACATGTAGTCCAATAGAGGTTCTCCCTCTTTTCCATAAGTTTTTTTCCACCATTTATCACGTTCTTCGCATTATCAGTTATCACCTGCACAACATTATCCTCACCAAATTCCTCAACCACCTCATCCATATACTTAAAACATTAAATCACCATTTTTTATAGAATCAAAAGCATCAATGGATTTTAAAAACGATGTACTAGTAGGACTATTCACAAGGAAATTAACCAAGACCCTTGAACACCCATCAGTCCATCCATCAACCATGATAGAACATCTATATTCCTTCCAAGCTTTTTTGTGGTCTTTCAACATGCCATCCATGTCTTTCACTTCATCTTTAAGGATCCATGTCCTCATCTCTTGCATAGATGGAAGCTTGAAACCTGGCCCGTAATTAGCAATACCATCCACCATAACACGCCAATATACGTCATCCATCAAATTAAATGGTAGAGCATCGTTGAACACACAACGGCCAACTTTCCTACATACTTCGTTTCTTTCTTCCTTCTTCCATTTTGAATTTAGAGTAGATTGTTTGGTCTGTGAAAATGAAAACTTATCCATTGGACCTTTAGCCATAGGATTAAGGCCAGTCCCACTGTTCTGCTAGACTGCTACTCAATATCTCCAACTAATGGAGACATAACACTCTAAGTCCCTCCTCCTGGACCCATCTCAATCTCTTCAAGAAGTTCATTTCTTTTACCCTTCTCTTTTTGGAATTTGTCGAGCAATCTTGCACTCATCTCTCACGTTTTGAGCAGCTTTTGGGCAAGGTTTCATTCCCTTCCTTGTACTTGCCAAATGATATTTAAATCTTGTGACAGTCCCACTACAAGTTTGATCACAAAATTTGCATCTAAAATATTTCTCCATCAAATTCTTTTGTATTTCCAAACAAAATCATTTTTTTGCCCCTTTGAATCACCATCAAACATGTTTTTGTTTATTGAACACGAACAATCAGCAGCTGCAGCAGGAAATTAGAACTGAAAATTGAAATCTGAAACAAACCAAAAGTGCTACAGCTACCTTCAATTTTAGAGATAGAGACAGTGGCAGAGAGCCTCGTGGGAGTCTGCTACGAACAACACTGGAGTGTGGAGAGAGTGAGAGTTGAATATTCGAGCAAAGGCCTCAGACTGAGATGAAATCTCGAAGCAGAGAGTTTGTAAAGGGTCGCTGTAGAGAGATGAGAGGTTCAAAGGAGTCGTCGGAGGCAGATCAAAGCTTAGAAGGGATCCTCAACTCGTTGGAGCGAGACGAGAAGCTTGGAGGAATTGTCGGAAGCAGTCGTCAAAGGGGGACGAGAAGCTTGGAGGAATCATTGGAAGCAGTCCTCGAGTCGTTGGGGAGGGAGAAGGAACTGGAGGAATCATCGAAGCTACGGAAGCTTCGTTGAGTTGTCAGAGAGGAAGAAGGCGCTGGAGGAATCGTCAGAGAGTTACGGAAGCTTCGTCAAGTCGTCGGAGAGGGAAAAGGAGCTAGAGGAATCGTCAAAGAGCTACGGAAGCTTTGTCGAGAGAGGGAGGAATGAAGCTTCGTCGAGGGGGTTTTGACGAGAGGTTCTGCGCTTGTTCCTTTTTTTTTATTTATATTTTAAATCAGGTCATCTAGAAATGCGTACACCTTCCAAATTGAGGTGTAAAATGAAAGTTTTTTTTCCCTGAGGCGTAGGCATTTGAGGCTTTACGCCTTTCCAATTATGCCTTAGGGCGTTTTAAGCCCAAAACGCCTCAAAGCGGGCCTTGCGAATTCCTTTTAAAACACTGGTTTATACTGATGACACAAACTGACAATGCAATACAAGATGGTCTCATACCCTTGTTGTGGATGTGTAATTTTTTTTAATTAAAAAAAATGATAAATATTATGAAGAAAGACACAACATGGAGAACAATGCGTCCTCTAACCAAACAGTAACAGAGTATAAAGCCCATGAAGCAAAGCATTTAGTCTTACTTGCATATTAGTGAAAGATACACCTCTAAAAAAATCATTACAGAGCACCATAGCAATAGAAGAAAAACCACCTTACTCCAAACCAAAGTTTTAAAAGGCAAAGAGCTAACGCAAATAGTTTTAACCCTAATGAGGAGAGGTGCAAATCTCAATGAATTAAGGCACAAGATTTTTGGGAATTTTATATGCATATAAAAATATATAAATGACTAGAAATTTATTAAAATAGGAAAAAGTAGGGAAATACAAACAAAATTCGGGGGAAAAAAGTTCAAAACAAGATTTGTAAACTTGTTGGTCGTTCTAAGCATACAAACTTAAATTTGTTCATGTAAACCATTCTAAATGATAAACCACTCACTTTGTCCAAACAAGACTTATACCCATTTATTCCTTCATTGTAAAGTCGCAAGATGAATGAGGACCAATCTGTTTTCGTTTTTTGGAGAGGATCGGGTGACTCCAAAATCAATTTTTCATTTTCTGATGATGAAGTTTTGGGGTCTCGGGAAATAAAACAGGAAAGATTTTTTTTGGGTCTGTGCAGTTTTTACAGTGCTGCAGGAACTCTGGCTTGAAAAAAGAATGCTAGAATTTTCAGAGAAAAAAAAGACTTGTCCATCTTTGCTTTGGGAGAAAATTATTTCTTATGTTGCTGTTTGGGCACACTCTTTTGGGGTTTTTTAGGGTCAACACTGGATGATGTCCAAAGAGAGTGCAAAAGTGCTTTATTTGTCTGTTAGTTCTCTGTTTTTACTGACAGGATTTACTATCCTCCCTTCATTGTAATTATTTCTTTAATCAATGGATTCAGTTTGTCATTTAGAAAAATTAAAAAAAATAAAAAATAAAAACAAAGTTCAAATTTTGTCCATGAACCAATATGTAATCCCAATTGTTTGGAAAGGTTTAGGGTCAAAAGTTCAGGGATTCAATTAATTTGAACGAACTTAATCTTTCCACACATGCATTTGACTAAATTTTTCTGTCCCTAATTTACCATCCCAATCTGATTTAAAACTCATAAACCCAAAATGCAGTAGCCTCAACTGTAAAATGCAAAAACTGCACATTTTGCACAAATGCATAAGCATTGCTATATTATGTGTCTGCTTTTTTCACAAATTTAGTATTTAGATTAAGCCTTAGGTTGTTGTAAGCGTGCTTTGTGTCACAGGCTGAACACTTCACACCTTGTGAAGGTCTGTGCTGCACTAGTTATAGCACTCTTGCTTAACTAGTCAGCCGAAAGTGTACCATGGTTTCACCACATGAACAAATTCTTAACCATCAAATACAAAATTAAGCAGAAATTGTAAACAAGCAAGAAGACAAGAGTCATGTGTTAAATAATAAAGCAACATAATTCATTCTTAATACCTCCATAGGCAGTGTGTGTTAGCGAGGGAGACAAGTAGTCTAAACAAGTTTACAAATGCTAGTGAGTTTTACAATAATTGATAACCCTCCTCTGAAGAGCTTTCTATGTTATTCTACCTCTGACACTAAAAAACATAAAACTGACTGAGGATTCAACATTTTACGCCAAGGTATTACCACGCTCAATGAATAAAACCTATACTACTATTTACATGATGGTCACCCATCCAAAGTACAATCACATGTAAGCATAATGCCTTGAACAAGCTCGAATGCTGACATTCTTCCCTACTTGTGAGATCAACGTCCTCAAAAACTTGGACTAAGTACTCAACTTTGTCCACGAATGGTTTTGTCTTCCGCTGACATCTAGCTCATTTCTTCATCTCTAAGGCCTTACCACTTCACCAAAAAATTGTGCTACTTCATCCTTGATGTGATTTTTGTTTGTCTAAAAGGATGACTTCAACTTCTCTTTGTCAAGTTGCGCCATCTTTAGTGGTGCTCTAGTTGATTTACTTCTGCTTGGATCTTCAGTGTCAACAATGAATAGGTTGAGGTAACTCATGTGAATCATAGGATTCATTTCATCCAAGCCAGAGGATCAACCTTGTAAAAGATCTTCCTGACTTAGCCAAGATGGGAATTGTTTTTTATATTTGCAAAATAATCTCCTACCTCGACCTCATAGTGACTAAATCTATTCAGGATGGAGCTTAATAGCAAGTGGGTACAGTCTTCTCCCTTGATCTGCTCACTTCTTCATTCACTTGGAACCTTTCTCCAAGTAAACTCGAGCGAACTCTGCATTTTGTCTCCATTCTTTGGTGAAGATGAATGCTCTTAGACTCTTCCCTTTGTATAGCTTGTCCACTATGTGAAGTAACAATGCACGTTGATCTGTTACAAGCTCAAAAAGACTCTTGTTAGTCATTGAGTTCTTTTGGGCATTGAAATAGAACTAACCCACATTGAATAGCAGCACCCAATTCTTCTAGTTAGCGGTGGCGAAATGATGCAAGTAATTTTTTAGAAGCCTACTGAATCTCTCCATATATCCATATGTTTGTATGTGGTAGCTCAAAGAAATGTGAAGCTATGAAGTGAGGATTTTGAAAAGCTCTATCCAGAAGTTCCTCATGAATCTTGTGTCTCAGTCACTAACAATGTCTTAGGAAAAACTCGAAAACTTAACCACATGTTTGAAAAACAAGTGTTATGTTTTCAATGCCAAACATTACTTCGGTGTAGGTATATGAAAAGCACCATACTTCATAAACCTATCTATAACCAACAAGTATAGACCACGCATTTCCGACTAGGGCGGTTGGTGATGAAGTTAAGTGAGACTCTCTCTTATGGTCTTGTTGATATTAGAAGAGGCTGCAGCAATTTTGTGATCTTCTTCCACTCGATCTAATCTTGTTGGCAACTGAGACAAGTTCGGGTATAGCCTCAACACGCATATGAGGCTAGTAATACCTCTGCTTCACCAATGCCAAAGTGTGATGCCATGCTAAATAGCCTACCCACATGGTGTCTTCCTCAGGTCTCTTAACTCGAGACACAAAGAATCGGTTACCATGTCTCATCAACAATCATCTTTTAATTAGAACTAGTGCACTTTGCCCTCTTCCACCAACATCATAAGGCTTTGTGCAACTCGAACATTGACAAGGTCCTCCTTAATGTGATCTCATGATAACTTTACTTACTATCAAATGTGTTACCAGCTATAAGGCCGCAAGCTCGGCCTTCCTGCTTGGTGCATCCACAACTCGGTTTGTCTTCACCACCTTGTGCTCAAGTGAGAAATCAAACTCCATCAAGAATGCTTGCTAATGGGCCTGCTTAGGTGATAACATAGGCTACCTAAAGAAATGATTGGCAATCAAGCTATTTGTTTTAACCATAAACTTTGATCCAAGTAGGTAATCCCGCCAAGTGAAGACAATGTATCACTGCTAACATCTCCTTTTTTTGAACACTTTCTTGAACTATGTACTTAACACTTAGCTTCACAAAGCTTGCGGCTCTCTTAGGCAATAAAATGCCCATTCATAAAGCCCTTCAATGTACAGACAGATGCATAATTCGATGCATCTGTCTTTACATCTAAAGGCTTCATGATGTCTAGAAGAGCAAGTACTCGATCTTGAATCATAGCTTCCTACAAGTTGTCAAAGGCTCCCTGGCACCCTCCGTCCAGTTCCATCTATGACCCTTATTTAGCAAATTTACCCATGGGGCAATTCTCTTTGAATACCACTCTATCAACTTTCAATAATAGTTGGTGGTCCAAGAAAGCAATGTAGTTCCTTCACTACCATCAAGATGTCTTGAATAACTCTCACTTTCCCCATATCCATCCGGATGCAACCGTGTTCAACCACAAGACCAAGTAATTTGATGCTCCTTTGAGTGAAAGAGCACCTTTCTCTTTTCAAGTAAAGGTTATTCTCCTTCAGCCTATCGAACACCTTTAGTAACTGCTTTTCATGTTCCACCAGAGTGGAACTAGAGACAACAATGTCAATAAGGTATACCACAACAAACTTGTCGAGGTACTCCTTAAACACCTAAGTCATCAATGTACTGAATGTTGCTAGTGCATTCATCAAACCAACAGGCATTACCAAGAATTCATATGCCCTGTATCATGTCACGCAATTAGTCTTCCGCTCATCATCATCTGCTATCCTCATCCTATAGTAGCATATGACTGTAAGTCAAGTTTGGTGAAGTACTTGGCATGATTTAGCTAATTAAACAAATAAAGGAATGAGATACTTGTTGCACACAATCACTTTGTTGAGCACACAATAGTCCACAAATATCCACATGCTCCCATTAGGTTTCCTCTGAAACAACACCAGTGCTCCAAACAGTGCTTTACAATGACATATATAGCTCGCTTACAATAACTCGTTAAAGTTGCTTCCTCAACTCTGCTAACTCTAGAAGCGCCATCAGATATGGACTTTTGGCAGAAGGCTTCACACACTATCATGGAGGCAAGTTGTGCAATAGCTTGTCCAACATCATGACTTTCTATTCATCAAACGCAGCTTGAATGGCAGTACGCACCCACACTTGGTCTACCTCTTCATTCACCACCTTCTTGGCCACATATGCCTATTCACTACTTCTCAATCCCTTCTTAAGTTGCATGGCTAAGAGGAACTCCTCATCGTTTCTTTTCTTCAAAACGGCTTGCACCATGCAGAGGTGATCTCCTATTAAAAGGAACCAGCAAATAGCATTGGTACCACCTTAGTCATTCTCAAGAATCCCATTCCATGTATCACTGGGGATGATTCCATCAGCACAACTATGAATTCACATGTCCTACCGACTATCCAAGCATCATAGTCACTTGCTTGGCTACCTTCACAGTAGGTTGAGCCGCAAACTTAACTACTTTCATGCATCATAAATCCTTCTTCAAGTTCAAGTTCTCTCTACACTTTTGCCTGTGAGACAAAATTATGAGTAACCCTAGTATCCACCATAGCATGAGTCTCTTCCCATTTATCCGCAAATCCACAAACGTTAATCCTTTCACTTTAATAACTTCTAATTCTTTTGTGTACCTCTCTAATGTATACAATAACTGCATTACACCTATCCTTGAGGTTTCCTCCTCATCCTCATATATCCTTGCGCCCTCTCTGCAATGGAAACTTGCAAGGCATTAAGTGATGACTTTTGTGGGCAATCAACAACTCTGCGAGGGCATCAACATAAGAAGCATGACAGCTTACCCTTACCATAAGATGCATTGAAAGATTGAGAAGATGAAGCTTCCTTTAAGGTTGATGCCTTGGTGTCGGCTCCCTAACTTTTGGGTTTGACCTTGAAAGACTTTCTGCTATTTCCACCCAATATGCCACTCTTTGGACATTGCGGAACTCTGTCCACGCACAGTCAACCAAGCATTCTATGGCAACCAATGCAAGAGGCAAGCCTTCAAGTCTTTGTATGACATGTCCTAAATAACTAACATCAAAGAAGAGAATCATCTCATATACTCCTTGACTCTACCAATAGTGTTTGAGATCTCACAATTTCCACCAAGCATACTCAACATTTGTACTCAACATTTTCAGGAAAAAACTAGGCCTTGAGCTCTCTCTTCAAGTCTACCCAACTATAATTACATGCCATCCATTCTGAATCCCATTGTTCCTGGTATGCCACCATAGTGTAGCACCACCACTCAAGTACACTGTCACCACGGATACTTTTTCCTCTTATGAGTCAATTCTCACAGCACGAAAGTATTGTTCCGTGTCAATAAGAAGTTCTCTAAGTCCTTAGCATTATGAGCATCCCCATACGACCGGATTCTAGCACCCTTGTTCTTCCATAGTCTACCCCCATAGAGTAGGAATTCCCAACAACATAAACCATCAGGTTTTCTTGGCAGGAAGATCCCTTATCTAGGTTTGTAAAGCTTCTACCACAGCGCATAAGACCTTTGAGATTTCCACAACAATATCTTGTTTGATATTGTTGTGATCCCTCCAATGCATCAACACATTAAGCAAATTTGGTCATCTCCACGATCACATAATTATGTTGGCCTGCGCCTTCAGCACCTCAATTCTCTCAATATTGGTTGGCAAGTCTCTTTACTTCACATAGTCCCACAATGTGAAGGCAATCAAATTCTTGAAGCAATTAACTAAGCTCTAATAACAACTGTCACGGGCCAAACACTTCACATCTTGTGAAGTGTGTCGATATGACACTATTTATATCACTCGTTCTTAACTAGTCAGCCGAAAGTATACTGCAGTTTCTCCATTTGAACAAATTCTTAGTCATCGAGTACAAAGTTAAGCAGAAGCTGTAAACAAGTAAGCAAGTAGACAAGAGTCACATGGTAAATAGTAAAGCAACATAATTCATTATTAAAGTCTCATTGGCAATGTTTGTTTAGCAAGGTAGGAGAGTAGGCTAAACACGTTTACAAGTGTTAGTGAGTTTTACAATGACTAATGAACACACACCCTCTCTTAAAGAGATTTCTACGCAATTCTAACTCTGGCACTAGGAAACATAAAACTGATGAGTCATACTCAGCACTCTTGCTAGAGATATAACTACTCTTTGGCACAATGAACAAAGAAAGGTTCTCAAACTCTCTTAACATTCAAATCCCAAATTAAATAAAAATCCAAGAAAGAGAATCCCTCACGAATAAAAGAGGGAACGTCACATCATTGTAGCAAGAAGAAAGATGATATAATTGAGCAAAGGAATGGGATAATGAAAACACCCCCACCTCACAATGCAAACATCTTCCTGAAACCTAGTACGATTACCTTACCCGATTGAAACTTTGTTCTAGTGGCAAAAAAAAAAAAAGGAAGGGTAAACTTGTGAAGTAAACCACTAAGGACTCTAACGAACCTAAGTTAGCATTTCGCCTATTCTCTTCCAACTTTCCTAGCCAAATTTACTTTCCATAACTTTGAGCCAAAGGGAATTTAACTTCAAAGGAAAGGCCATAACGTTAGCCCAAATGATAAGAGTTTTTAGACACCATATAACCAAAAATGAGCCTCTCAAGCTTTTGCACTACCCTCTAGGAATCCTAGAAATAGATAAAAATTATAGAGGAATTAGGAAAGCTAACCTCAATTAATATAATTCTACCCCTAAAGAGAATAAATCCCTTTCCAAACAATTCAACCGCTAGGCCTAGGTAAACCATTGGATCTCAAAAAGCTAAAAAGCAAGGCTTTCCTCCCAAACTCTTAAATAAGTCAAAGGCCATCCTAAAACACTACCTACAGCTAGGTAGGGAGGTCAGCTCCAAACCTTCTTATAAATATGATTAATTAGCTCAACGCCCCTCTTCTCCAAATTAATTCTACAACTAGAGCCCACCTAAAAAATCCATAGAATAGTAAGGATGTTAACAAAAGGGCCAAGGTCATCTGAAAAAATAATGGAGTCATAAGAAAACAATAAATGTGAAACTATCAACCCCTCCCTTCCCACCTTAACCCTCACAACACCTATCCACAACCCTATCTAACATCCTACTTAATGGATCCATCACAAGGCCAAATAAGAATGGGGATAAAAGGTCCCCTTGTTTAACCCCCTATATGACCTTAACCACTCTTTAGTTTTCCTGTTAACTATCATTGCAAAATAAGCATTACATAAACACCCCCAATTCAATTCCTCCACTTATCTCCAAACCCTCTCCTCCTAAGCACCCTATCCAAGATCCACCAACTCACTCTATCATAAAAAAGGGTGTTCCTAGAGCACAAGGATCCCCACTTTGTGAGATAGGAGGAGGATTGTTACAGTGTACGCAGCCTTACCTCTGCTTTTATGTAGAGAGGTTGTTTCTTTGGACTCAAACATGTGATTAACCAATCACAAAGGAGCAACCGGTCACTTTATCATAAGCCTTCTCAAAATCTAATTTGAAAATGAAAAACATCTCCACCACCCCTTTTAGGAACGAAAATAACATCCGCAATCCCCCCCCCCCCCAAAAAAAAAGAAAAAAAGGGAAAAAAAAAAAACAACAAGAGTAGTCTAAGCCAAAGAAATAAGTGTCGATAAAAATGGAACTCAAACTTATTATCAAGAGCTATGATCTCATATATGTTAGATGCAACTAATTGGCCAAAACTCTAACACCTTAATCAACCTACTTTGCTTAGGCATTAAGGTGATAAAGGTAGAATTAACACTCTTCCCCCAACTTTACAACCTCATTAAAACCTCCATCGGTACATCCAACATTCCTAAAAAAAGCTACATTAAACACATTCAATCCTCAAGCCTTACCACTCTTCTCTAAACTAAACAACACCGCCCTGACCACCTCCACCTTAAAAGGCCTCTCCAACCAAGATATTTGTGTCCTTGAATTAGGACTCCACCCCAACCTCTCAGTCATTGACATTTCTAAATCTTCCTCAGTACACAAATATTAAAGAAATTGGCTGCTTCTTCTACTATCAACTAAACAATACTTACTACCTCCCTACTTCTCTCAACTCCATTTTCCTCATATAGTTACGTTTCATTTGCCCATTCACCACTTTCTAAAAGAACTTTGAGTTACAATCCCACTCCCCTGCCCACTTATACTTAGTTTTTTGCCTCCAACTCCTTACCCACTTCAATATTAATATATTATACTCTCTTACTCGTCCTTTGAACTAACTTGCCCAACACCCTCCTCAATTAAAAGCCCCTCTTCTTCCCTATCCAGCACATTCAACTCACTCAAATTACTCACTTTTTTTTAACTCTTAACATCTCCAAACACCTCGAAGTTCCACTTCTTTAACACCTCTTTAACCCCCTTCAGCTTCTTCATAAACCTAAAACCTTCCAAAATACATCACAACTGCCCCCCCACCCCAAGTCTCCTTAACTAAATGACAAATGCCAAATGATGCATCCACATGTTCTCGAATTGAAAAGTACGACCCTACTTATTCTTTATAGACTCTATCCAAACAGGATAATGGTTTGAAACGTGTCTAGCTAGAATTTGTAAGACCAAGAAAGCATCCTCCCACTCATTGCAAAAATGGAAGCAATTTAGCTGACTAACTACCACCTTTCACCACTACTAACAAAGTAAACATAGCAGTCTGCAAAGGTATATCTCGCAGCCCACACTCCCTAATGAACCTGTCAAAAAACCGCATGCTAGAAGAAAACCTGTCACCCCTTTTTTTTTACTCTCTTTTGAACTTTTTCTAGGAACCTAACTACATTAAAGTCACTCCCAACTACCCACCTAGGGTCATGGTCTTAAATTTCTATAAATTTTTTGAAATTTCCATCAAAATTTCCGCTTTCTATCACCCTTGAAATCGAAATAGACTCAATTTCCATTCAACTAAACTTCCACCAAAATTTATAGAGACCATCCAAAAGTTATTAAAATTTAGAGATCTCAATTTTTTAAAAGGATCGCCTCAAGACAAGGCATGCCTAGAATGGCTTGAGGCTCAATCTAAACTACCAAACCCAAAAAGTACAATGCATTGGACACTAAGCTTTACAAAAATATACGAAAGGCACACCTTTTGCACCTTTTTGATTGAGGCTTTTGCATTTTGGTTTGGTGAATCTCAAGTCAAAGGCACACATTCTGCACCTTTTTGATCGAGGCTTATGCATTTTGGGTTTTTGAATCTCAAGTTAGATTTGGCTAGAAAATATTAACTATATGTTTATATGAAAGGCATATCATAATATGAGTTGATTTCTATAACCCTTAAACCTCAACCTTTCTAAAATAATTGAGAGTTGCATTTTAGATCTTGAAAATAATTTGGACTTTGTAATGTTATAGCTATCTCATGACATGATTTACTAAATGAATTCAAGTTAGTATATTTTGAATGGCCTCAAAGTTGTTTACAAATTATGATTTATTTAATTTTTTAAAATTTAATTTGTAATTTTTCCTCATGTCACAAAATTATCTAAAAAGAACATTCTTAAAAGTGCACTTTGACACAACACAATATTTTTAAAAGACTTACGCCTTGCCTTCTTATAGGTTCTGATCCTTATTCCCCAAATACCTGTTCTTTTCGTAAATTGACAAAAAAGGATTCATGTAGCCGACCCCACCTAATGAAAATTAAGGCTTGGTTTATTGTTGTACCTGTTCTTTGTGTATTTTATTTATAACATTCTAGTGCTAAATCATGTATCATTCTGTATAGTATATTGATAGTTACTAAAGCTCCATAAAAGAATTCCACAATTATTCTATACTTTATTACTAATTTCATCAGTTTTTAAAATCAAAATCAAAACTGAAATCAACATTGAAATTTCCATCAAAATTTTCGTACTTTTGAAGCCTCGAGACTTAGTTGATATTCAAATTTAAGACTTTCCCTACAACAACACAAGGCATATAGTCATGCACAACCCCCAACTCCTCCCAAAGTTGGGACCTAAAGATAGGCCTAGAGCATAGAATGTAGATCGGGATGGGTGGCTTGTCAAAGGGACTTAGGAAGGACATTGTAAGGATTGGGCTTCCATACCTTCTTAAGGGTCGACAGGAGGCATTCTTGTGTTGCGGAACATTCAATCTATTTCTAGAGTGGATAGTCGTAATGTCTTGGGCCCAACTTCAGTGAGGTATTGTCCACTTTGGCCCACTAACCTTACAGATTTTTCCTATAAAGGTGCCTCATATAGTTGGAGCCCAAACCATCCTCATAAGTCGAAGATTTCCCTAATAAACATCCAAAGTAGGACTTTGACATTCCCCCATCTAATCTCTAACGTCCTCATCAAAGTGCCCCTACTTGGTCCCACATGATAGTACCCACAGGGTGGCTCTAATACCAAATATAATGGTCTTAGGCCTAACTTTGATAAGGTATCGTCTGCTTTGGCTCACTAGTCTCATGGATTTTTCCTATAAAAGGCACCTCACATAGTTGGAACCCAAACCATCCTTACAAGTCCAATATTTTCCTAGTACACATCCAATGTGGGATTTTGACAATAATCTAGAATGCTTTTTCTGTCTCTTTATCTTGATAGAAGTAAAAGGTCAAGGTCCATGGTGCGTGCCTTTAGTGTATGGTCCTTCTAGACCAACCCTTACAGGTTCTTTTCGTGACAAGCTTTATTCTATTTTTGGCTTTCACACCCCTAATTGGATAGTTGGGGGTGATTTAAATGTTGTGGCATTTACTCAACAAAAGAAGGGCCCGGGTAGGTTTATTGCTGGTCGGTAGACCTGGAAAAATGGGTCATGACCTGACGGGTCACTCGTGACCCGCCCGATTAAGACGGGTTTGGGTCTATGAAAGTCAACCCGTTTATAAACAAGTCAACCCATAACCCACCCGTTTATAAACGGGTCAAACCAGATTCGAGTTGGGTCACCTGCCGAGTGACCCGTTTATTTACCTATATATACCTAACACCCATTTAAAAAAAAACCCTAATCTCTTATCTCTTATTCTCTTAGTCTTACCACTGCCCTCTGCCCAGACTCCCAGCATTGCACGCCGCACCCCAAGCAGCCCAGCACTGTAGAGTGCAGCAACAGCACTCCATCGCCGTCCCTCTCACTCCACCGTCACCGTCGCCGCACGCTGTCCCCCTCCCTCTCACTCTCATTCTCCCTCAGTCCCTTTCCCTATCACGATCTCACCCTCAGGTAGTCAGGCCTCAGTTTCTCTCACATGTTAGCAATTTTTCATGGTTAATTGCATAACTAGATGAAGCCCAGATTCATCACATATTATATTATATCTCGGTTATTTCTTCCAAAATGATTCATTGGTTATTTTCAACTACAGCATGTGGTTCTTCTGAGTTCCTATGATGCCAAAATAAATTTCATATTCCACCATTGTCAGTGCCTGTGCAAAAGATGGGTAAGTGAAAAGAAAAAAAGAAATAAAGCAAGGAAATATATAATTTTTTTATGCCAAAATAAATTTCATATTCCACCTCTTATCTGCATTTTTTTTATTTACATTTGACGTTTTTTTAAAAGATTTAATAAATAAAATGAGTGCTTTTCTTTAAAAAAATTAAAATATATAATTTTTTTAAACGGGTAACACATGACCCGCCCGATTAATAAATGGGCAGGTTAGGGTTTACATGGTTGTGACCTGTTTAACATTGACCCATTTTTGACCCGCTCGGACCAGGCCCGTGAACCCGTTTTGCCACCCCTACTGGTCTGCTACAATGCATAATCTTGACACATTTATTAGAATGTGTGGTTTAACAAATCTTCCTTTAGATAATGCTAATTTTACATGGTTGATGAGAGAAGCTACGGCGGGATGGCAAGCAGGCTTGATTGATTCTTGTTGTGCAACGGGTGGGAGGATGAGTTGCCTAGTCTCCCATATTGTTTTACCTAGACCTACTTTTGACCACTTCCCTATCATGACGGAATTGAGGAAGGTTTCTCAGGGTCCCACCCTCTACTAGTTTAAAAATATGTGGATAGACCATGATTCCTTCCAACCTCTACTAAGGAACTCTTGGAGTGAGGATGTGGAGAGGACACGGGAAGGGTTTAGGTCCACGAAGAAATTGAAGAGGTTGAAAAAGAAGTTGAAAGAGTGGAATAAAGAGGTGTTTAGAGATTTAAGGTTTAGAAAGGCTAGTGTTTTAGGCAAGTTGGATGAGCTAGTTAGGAAGGACAAAGGTATTTTTGAAAAATGAATTGGAAGAAGTGATTTTCAAGGAAATGAGAATTTGAGGGGCAAAAGACAAAGTTTAAATCGGTTTGAGACTGTGATGCTAATTCTAGAGTTCTTTGTATAATAGCTAATGGGAAAATGAGGAAGAAATTGATGAGGGAGTTAGATGTGGGAAGGGGGGAGATTATTTCTGATCATAGTCAAATCGTAACGAAGATTAGTGAATTTTATTCTAATATGAATTTCGAGGAGGATATCAGTAGACCAATGGTTGAAGGTTTAGAATAGGATCCTTTGTCTGGTGACAAGGTAGCTTGGTTGGAAAGACATTTTGAGAAAGAGGAAGCAAGGGTCACTGTCTTTGGGATGGAGAGGGATAAAGCTCTAGGGCTGGATGGGTTCAATCTGGCTTTCTTTCAAGATTATTAGGAGGTGGTCAAGGGTGAATTGCTTAAGATTTTTAGTGAATTTTACACGAGTGGGATTTTAGGCAAGAGTATTAACTTCATTTTCATAACTTTGGTGCCGAAGAAGAGTAGATCCATTAAGATTTTTGACTAATAGAACTATTAGTTTAGTTTCTAGTGGTTATAACATTATCACTAAAGTTTTAGCTAACATGTTGAGTGCGGTGCTTGATAAACCTATCTATAAGGCTCAAAGTGCATTTGTGGGGATAGACAAATTGTGGATGCCATTTTGGTTGCTAAATGAGGCTGTTGTGAATATTCGAAGAAGGGAGAAGCAAGGGCTCATCTTTAAGTTGGATTTGGAGAAAGCTCACAATAAAGTGAGTTGGAATTTCTCGGATAAGATTTTTGTGAGGAAGGGGTTTGGAGAGAGATGGCATCAATGAATAAGAAGTTTCTTGCTTGAAGTGAGCTAATTCAATTTTAGTGAATGGTAAGCCAAAATAATGGTTTAGGGGCTGCAAGGGGAATTAGACAAGGTGACCCTCTCTCCCCGTTTTTGGTTTGTTTAGTGGCTAATGTTTTGAGTAGATTGGGGATAGGGCTATGGATAGAGGTTTAATGCAAGGGCTGGAAGTGGGGAGGGAGGAGGTGATGGTTTTGCACCTTCAGTTTGTTGATGATACCATCCTCCCCCCCCCCCCCCCCTCCCTTTTTCTCTCTCTCAGGCCAAATAAGGGGGCGGGGGCAACTAGCATAGCAACCCTCCCCAGTGGGAGCTTTTACCATAAAGGCTCCCCCTGCTGCAGAATGTTCGATTTAAGCCATAGCTCCTCAGCCTAAAGGTCGGGCCCCTCATCGTAGCACCAAAGTGCCAGTGATCCAGAAGTAGAAGATCCACTAGTGTGGATCCCCACAAAACCCCACCACATGCACTGCAATCAGGTAGTACTTTCACAAGCAATACTACTACTTCTTGTACGACTATACACCTTCCTTTTTGAATATTTTGGATCTTCTCCATATTTTGAGAGGGTTTATGGGCTTAAGATTAATATGGGGAAGAGCGTTATTGCGGCTATTAATGTGCTTGTTGCATGTGTTAGTTGCCTTTGGAGGTTGGGGTGCAGTGTTTTGGATTGGCTGCTGCCCTATTTAAGGATTCCATTAAGCAGTAATCCTAAATTTATTAGTTTTTGGGATCTTGTTGTGGAGAGGTTGTCTAAGTGCTTAGATGGGTGGAAGGGTGCTCCTTTTTTTCTCTCGGATTGCTAGCAAGATTGAGAAAATAATGAGGGACTTCCTATGGTCAAGTGTAAGGGGCTTTAGGGATCATTTGGTGAGATGGAAGGTGGTGTGCATATCTAAACAAGAGGGTGGTTTGGGTCCTGGAATGGTGTCTAAAAACACGGCTCACCTAGCTAAATGGCTTTGGCGGTTCCTAATAGAGAATTCTTCCCTATGGCATAGAAAGTATGGATTAGACAACAATGGGTGGGATACTAATTTGGGATCTAGATGTTTTTCATAAAGTCCCCAAAAAAAATAATCTCTCAGATTTATCCCCATTTCATTCCCCATACTAAATTCCTATTGGGAAAGGGTTGTAACATCCATTTCTAGAAAGATCTTTAATTGGGGAATGTAGTTTTGTCCTCCTTTTTTCCTTGTCTCTTTCACTAGAGACAGGGAAGGAAGCTTGATTTCTTCTTTTGTTGTTGATCCAAGTTGTCTTTTACCTTCTTCGGATTTTCACTTTCAGGGGTATTTGAATGATATGGAGACAGAAGAGTTATCTTCTTTGCTAGTCTTGTTGAATAAGTGTCAGGTTTCTTTGGAAGATGATAGTCAGTCCTAATATTTGGATCCTTTGGAGGTATATTCTTGCATATCTGATTTTTTTACCAGCTCTAATTCTTCTTTTCCTCCCTTCAATTCCATCTGGAAGGCCAAAGTCCCCACTAAATCAAGGCTTTTCTTTGGTTAGTAGCACTTAATAGAATCAATACCAATAACTTGTTGCATATTAGGAGACCTCTGATGGCCCTCTCTCCAGATGTTCATATACTTTGTTTTGACTGCTTGGAACCTGAATTGCATCTTTTTGTACATTGTGATTTTGTCTGAAAGGTATGGAATAAGTTATTTGGTTTTTTCAGTGAATGTTGGGTTTGTCCAGAGATAGTAGAGGAGTCTTTGGCAGTTTCTTTTGTCAGTTTTGGCAGGAAAAAATAAAGGGGCAACGCTTTTGAAAAGTGATTTTTTTAAAGGCTGTGGATGGAACACAATGCACATATTTTTCCAGCGTAGTCATCATCATATTTGTTGGTCCAGGAGAAGATTCATTATTTGGCCTCTCTTTGGTGTGTGGGTCATGGTAAGTTTAAGGGGGTGAGCTTTTCGGATATTCAACACAATTAGCAATATTTGTTGGATTGTTAGGGTGGACTGGTTTTGATTTGTTTTTTTTGCTTTTTGGTTATCTTTTCTGTTTTTTTCTGGATTTTTTCAGATTTTTCTAAGGAGATGTCTCATTCTCCTGGTTGTACATTCTTAATCTATTAATAAAATTCTTCTTTTGCGATCAAAAAAAAT
This sequence comes from Malania oleifera, assembly GCF_029873635.1. NCBI lineage: Eukaryota > Viridiplantae > Streptophyta > Magnoliopsida > Santalales > Ximeniaceae > Malania > Malania oleifera. Next base: position 102,014,463 of record NC_080420.1, read on the forward strand.
GAGAAAAAGAAATGGGAAGCACATATCCTTCCCCCTCCTGTGTAGTATCATCCCAAAAAAGGATCTAAGGATCCATTGCTGACAACACAATTTCCCTAAAGTTATCAAAGAATAAATCTGACAATACTCTTCCAAAAAATCTTCAAAGAACATCTTAAACCCCCATTAGTATCCCAGCCACTAGTATGTAAGCCGGATTTACTTTTCATAATTTAATGCAAAGGGAGTTCTCAAAAGGATGCCACAGCCATTTACCCAATAAGGCAGTGTTCTTAGATACCAAATTTCCAAGATCCAACCTCCCTCCAATTTAGATCTAGAAACAATCTCATGATCAACAAATGATCTTCTCCCAACCACTGATCAAAGGAAATCTCTCATTGCTTTGACTATTTTTTTAGCTACCCCTAGCGGAATTCCAAAAATGGATTAATAATTGAGAGATACAAGAGAGCAAGCTGGGATAAAGGGTGATACGGCCACCTAAAGAAAAAAAAGAAAGAAAAAAGCACCCTTTCACCCATAAAAACCCTTAGCCATCCTCTCCATCACAAGATCCAAAAAACACAAACACCTTTTTCAAATGGAACTCTTAAATAAGACAAGGGCTACTCAAGAATACAACATCCAGCTAAGAAAGCTGGTTCCAAGGACTTATCACTACTAAGATTAACAATAGCAAACCCCACTCTTTCCCGAATTTATTTTTAAAGCTGAAGCATTCTCAAAAAACTGAAGACTTGAGAGAACATTCAAAAAAGACTCAAAATATCAGTATGGTCTGTTGCAAACTGGAGATGAAACAACCAGGGTCTTAAATTTTGATTTCAACTAAAATTTCGAAGCTTCAAAAATATGGAAATTTCAATTTGTATGTCAATTTTGATTTTGGGTATTAAAAATGATGGAAATTTGTAGTAAATACTGGAACTCTTTTGCAAAACTTTAGAAATTGTTAATAGACATAATAATGCAAGTTTTATAACTAATATTTTATAAATTAAATACATCAATGAATGGTATGTTGTGCATGAGGTGCAGACACTAATATAATATTCATATTAAACATATTCCATAATATAATAAATCAGTTAAGTATTATTTAGTATAAAACAAAGATAATTTAGACATAAATAGCTAAATAAAATGCTGTTGCTAATATCAAAGTTCAATTTTTCATATAATCTAAAAAACCCTTGTATCTTTGGTTTCAATATAAGAAAAAGATAAATTAAGAGAGAAATTTCACTTTGCATTTAAATCTCACATTTAAATTCCAAGGAAATTCCATTCTATAGTTGAAATTTCAAAAAGTTCTACCAAAATTTTGAGCTTTCAATAAATTTCAGATGATTTGTTGAAATTTGACAAAAATTTTGTAAGACGAAAATCGACTACCATTTTGATTTCAAGGGTGACAGAAAGTGGAAATTTTGAGAATGCCTAAGAAACCTTCCTAGATTCCATCATGGAAAGTGGTAAGAAGTAAGCCTAGGAAAAACAATATAGAGAGACTAGGGAAATCATCCTCCCACTCAATGTAGAACAAGAATCTGCCAAGCCTACTTGCCACTGCCCTAGCTCCTTCCACCAACCACATAAAATTAGCATTATCTAGAGGAGGATCACGCAAACCATGATCCCTAATATACATCAAAAATTATGCATAGTAGCAGCAACCCTACCTCCCCCCTTCTTCTCTCGAGGAAACCTAATGACATTAAAATTACCTCTCACTATCCAATTCATGGATGCAAAAGCCAAAAACATAACAAAACTCGTCCCAAAAAGAACTCCTACAGCTGGTCTAGAAGGGATATACTTCAAAGACACCCACCATTGACCCTGACCTTTCACTTCTACCAAGACACACAGAGAGAGAGAAAAACCACCAGACTATCCACTTTAGAAATAGAGCATCTGTTTCGCACAAGAATACTACCCACCAAACCCCAAGAAGGTATGAAAGCCCAAACAACATCCTTGCCAAATTCTCCCATTCCCTTACATTTCCAAGCTTATTCCCCTGAATCAAAACAATATCAGTGAATATCAAAGCAAAACCTCCCTGAATAAACCTTTATTTTTAAAGTTCCCTGAGCCTTTAAAATTCCAACTAACAATCTTCATAAACTCACTTGTTTCCTCCCTTCCCTTCACCCTTCCCTCCCCCATAATTGATAAAAGAGCCCAGATTCTTTTTAACTCTTTTTGAACCTTCTTCTTTTTCTGCTCAGTCGCTCTAGGACTCATTCCCAATCTCAACTTGACCTTAACAGGACTAACTAATTTTAAACCCATGACATCAAGGAGTTTATTTGGGCTTCAAAAGAAAAAAGAATATTGACAAAGTGCAATGTATCATGAGTAGGCTCACGAATAGGGGACAAAGACCTCTCATCAATCAAATCTTTCATCTTGTTTGAGTTGTGTATAATAGCATCTATACTCCCTTGCAGAATGTCAAAAAACATTTGAGCAAACTCTTCCCCAAACTAAAGCATATATCGTGTTAAGTCTCGCATCACCCCAATAATTCCTCTCCCTTGCTCTCAAAAAATGTCCCTCTAAGAGTTGTGCCAAGGCATCTTCTTCGTCCAACTCTAAGTCATCTCTCAATTGATCAACCAACAATTCCCTATCAGAACTGCAAAGCTGCTCTAGTCATCTTCCATATCAAAACCTCCTCTTCATCACTGTTGTTCAAAATATCTTTAGCTCTCTACACAACCACCCCTTTGACTAGTTCGCAAATCCCTTCCTCTATGCTGAGTGCATTAACCTCCTCCCTTTTAATTATAAGGAATCTCTAAAAGTTGTTTCTATTTCCACAACATCTGAATTTAGAGATGGCCAAAAGCCACTAACAGAAGAACTATTACCTTCTTGTTGTTTGATGTAGCTTTAACCCAAATTCTCCTTATTTAAATTCATATCTCTCGGGCATTGTATATTTGAATCCTCTCCATTTAGTCTTTCTTGAGAACTTTGCCGACATCCCTTACTATATTTCCCCCAATCTTTACCCCACCAACACCATCCACCAAGCAACTAGAAAAAGAGCCCAAATGTTTTGGCTCATTTCCTCAGCACTACATGGTCTCGGGTCCACCTCCTAGGTAGAGTTGGTGCCCAATAAGTTTTTACCCTTCTCAACACATTTACTAGCCACCCTTTTTGGCCCATAATGGAGAGGGCTCATGTCCTCGTACCTCCATTTGCACCATTAGAAAAGCAAAGTAATTCAAACTTAACTACCAACCGTGGAGACTCATTCCATTGGGGAGGAAAGATCCCCCTTTCTCTGAAAGCTCGGCCTACACTCCTCCTGAAGATCCTCCTTGCTGAAAAAGCTCTAACAATGTCGGCAAAGGGGCAATTTTTTGAAAGTGTCAAGACTACACTTGACTTCTTTGACTATTCCTTGTGATGAATGATGTTTGAAGAGCCACAATATGCATAACTCATGCAATAGTTTACTCCATCACCTTTGTTGTTGATCGACAACTTCATATGAGCTTCCAAAAACTTTTGCCATCCTTCATTCTACTTACCCTCTAGAGTACGAAGGGCTTGCCTTTGATCTCCATGAGAGCACTTGTTGATACATAGAAATTTTCCCTTCTAATTCCTGCACAAACTTAATTGAACCCAACCACCTCTTTCACTGAGAAACATGTCCCCCAAGTTCATAGTTGTTGCCCCTCAACAACCAGAACAAATCACCTCCAAGGATCTCAGAATCCACCACAAGTCCTCATTATTCAGCAAGATAAAAGACACATGTCTCACTGCAAATTCTGAGAGAAGGAACGCCATATGATCAAGGTGATTTGCATTAAATATTTTTCTCTCAATCTTCACATAGAATGGCCACCCAGATCTGCAGATCCGCAAGCATGTTCCATGCACTATATCTGGTTCAAGAGGCGACTAGGAAACAAGAAGAACCTTTAAGAGGCTCTTTTTTATTGTTGACTAAATGGTCTTCAAGAAAGAGCCACCGACAGCTTCCAGACTCAAAGTCGAAAGCAGGATGGAAATTCGAGAGGTTTGAGGGTCAGGATGGGAGGCTTCATTTGTGCTAAGGCTTCAATTTTCCTATAACAAACTTGAAAACTTGAGGCTGAGAGGTGGGCAACAACGAAATGGGTATAGTCGGCCACATCCAGCAACCATTTTACCTCTTCAACATGGCCATCCAGCATCCTTCTCATTCATCCAATATGATTGCAGCTTTCTCCTCTATTTCAAATAGAACCTGCACTTTCTTAACCTTATTATCTACAAAGACTTCCACTTTCCATTTTTCAAAACTCCTTTTAAATGTTTGAGAGGCCCTTCGACACTTTTGTCAAAGACAATAAAAACAAAAACCAGAAACAAAAACTAAAAACTGAAAAAGGGCAACCTATTTGGTTAATATTTCTAAAACTAAAATAAATTAAAACTTGATTGAGAAAATGTTCATTCTTGTCCCTTTTTCAATAAGCAAAGAAATTTATTAGGAGGAGGAGGATAAAAAATCCTCCCTTTACATCAAAAGAAACTAGTTACAAAGATCACAGCCTAAACCCAAAAACCAAACTCAATGTAGTAGAGCCAAGTCAACCAATCCCACTGCAGCTCTTCCAAAGAAAGACGATAAAAAAATTAACTGTTTGCTGACGCCCACAACTATGCATGATAAACCACACTACTCCAAAACAAATTGTTAGCAATAGCCAGACCTTGAATATTCTAGCGTTTCTCTCCAACCAAACACACCAAATAATAGCCATAACAGTGCATTGCCATAAAATTTTCCTATCCTTTACCAAAACCCCTAAACACAATGGTACAAAATGCCTTCAATGGGGAGGGACAAAACCAGTTTTCACCAAATATATCAAATAATTTATTCCATATAGCAACCATTAAAGGACAATGAAGAAACAGATGTGCACAAGTCTCTCCATTCCTCAAAGGACACAAATGTTAGGTGACATGTTCACTTTTGTCCTTGAATCAAATAACAATTAAAAAATATGATTAAAATACTAAAAAATAAAAATAAAAAATAAAAAAGAACACAAATTAAAAATATGATAATAAAAATTGAAATTATTAAAATTATTTTACTTAATCATTGTATTTCAAAACTCAATTTTTAGTGCTATAAGAAAAATCTTATTGTAGATGACATGACAATTGAAAAATAGTAAAAATATATATATACTTTTTAATGACTTTCATTATTTTTAAAAAATTTTGATGGATTAATTTAATCCACAAAAGTTAATTCTGGAAATCAGACATTCTTTTTAAGAAAAGAGAGACAACCCACATGAATAAAAGAAAAATAGCAATCATTCTTCAAACAACAACAAAAGCAAAGCACAAGAATTGTTGAAAGAATTTTCTATCAGCTGAGGCAAGCACAAGAATTGATAAAAGAATCACCTATCAGCTGAGTTTTCACCAGATGAAGCCTGATACGTTGTCCAATGGATGAGAAATGGGAGATTTCATATTAGAGCAAGTTCCCTCCTGAAATTGCTCTTCTTTTTCTTGGGGCAGATGAATTGGCGTTTGGAGAAGAAGTAGAGGACGAGAAGATGATTACAGCCATGACAAATCGAATCTACAAATCTTCCAGGGAGAATATGAAGTGTACAAAAAGCAGAAGAAATGCGAGGTAGTTTTCTTTCAGACAGACTTTGTGAGATTCCTGGTTCAAACACTTCTGTTCACTACAACCACCACCACACCTGCCCAGAACTCCCCTTCAATTAACCAAATTCTTGATAGAAATTTATGCCGTTTAATTGAGAGTTGAACATCCTTGAAAGTGTTCCAAGACAGAGAGGCAAAGCAAGAAAAGCCTTCAAAAGCACACACACACACATATATATATATATATATAGAGAGAGAGAGAGAGAAGCTTCATTGATTATTTCTAGTTTTCTACTAAAATCCAACCGCCTCTCTCCCTTCTCAATTAATCAAGGACGCAAGTTTGCGTAGTTCCCTACTCAATCTAGAAGGTTTTCTCCTATCTCCTATACCCACTTCTCCAATCCTAACAGCTTTCCAGTAATTCACCATACTAAGTTCTAACTCATCATTCATCAAGAAGATTTTGAGTCTCTTGGTCGCCCTTCTCTTCACCCAGACGGTCAAAAGCATGGACCCCCCCCCCCCCTCTTTGCTCAACTCCCTATGTCACATATGAGAATTAAGAGAAGTAATAAAATGCTTAGGAGTGAGAACAAGCCTATAGTCTTCACTCAACATCTTGCGTTTAAAATTGGTTCTTCACCAACAAATGGGCTCATGCTTGAGTTTTGGACTACAAAATATTTTTACTTGGAAGTTGTTTCTGAGAAGTTGCATTTGAGCCTAGGTTTCCAAGGGAGCACCCATTAAAGTTATTGTGCTCTAAATTAGTGGAGAAAAAATTTTAAGCAGGTTTGACAAGACACATAAGAAGACATAAAGTTCAAACCATTTAAAGCGAGAGGAAACAAAACACTTGCAAACTCCATAAGCACTGTGAAATATATCACATATCTAAATTCAAAAGTTTTATCTTCGAAACACAATAAAACGGAAACGAGTACCACATGCAAGTTACAAATGCAAATTTTGGAAGCCACATCCAATGTTTCTCATCCAAAAAAGCTCCCAGAGGTTGGGAATTCTATCTCAGAAGACCTATTAACTGATTCAAACCCTACTCTACAGTTAACCCTATCCAATATATAAACCCTAGCAGTCACTACCATCTTCATGAGATTTCCAGAACCAAAACAGAACCATACATTACATTAAGGTGAGAATACTCATCAGGGAATTCAAGCATTTAAAATTGTACAGCAAATCTTGAGGGCAAAAAGTAAAAATTTACACATGAATATGATGAAACCAGATTAGGAAATATGCAAGTGATAGCATGGATATCCATATCATCATACATATGCTGCACACTTGAACCTGTTTCTTTAGATACGTAGTGAAGAATATTAAAAGCTACCAACAAGAATAAGAGGACATACTTCTCCAGCAGAAACATTGATAATATGGGGTGTAAAACCTTGCCCTGCATTGCCTGCATCAAGTAGTCAAATGTAGGACCACATAAGCATATAAACATGTACTCAAAACTCAATAGAAACTCAAAGCAACTCAGAACTTATTCATATTATAACAACAAACAAGATAACTCTTATTATATTGAATTCGTATGAGTGTGTAAGTGTATCATAAACCACCATGACATTGAGGAAAAAAATGACATAAAGTGAATATAATAAGGGTTAAAACTTACAAAATAAATAGCAGAAATTAAAATCATGAGATATGGTACTCTTCACAGACCAGATAAAAGAACAGGTGGTCTGAACTCAGAAAATCAAAAAAGATATGATCATATCCTATAAGAAAAAGATACACTGGAATTATATTGATGAAATCTATTCATATTATCACCGCTAGCTGCTTGATCTGAACGCAATTCAAGGCTATGGAGACCTCTGATATTTCTATTAAGAACAAGTACTAGAATCTGAAACACCTCACATCTCCCATATTGATCAAAGAAACCGGCTCTTTCCTAGGTTTTCCCAATGGCATATTGCTTTAAAATTTTCAAATACTTTACTCATTTATCATTCATCTCTACAATTTTGCTTAGACTCACTCAAATATTAAAATAGAATGTCTTCCCAATGTTCCCACCAAACCCTTTTTGTCCTCCATAACTGCCATGATACAGAACAACTAATTTTGTGGCTCTATGGTCAGCAACATGGAGCTGCAGAAAAATATCTAGACTTACTATTCGACCATTAATTTCTTAAAGTTCCATCATCCTCAATCAATCCACATTTTTGGGTAGTCAAATCAAACTTACTAAATTGGTAATCAAAAGTCACACGTCCAAGTCAATGACCTTAAAATAGCATCATCTTGATGTTTTGTCTTATTGAAATTCCACTCCCTGTACCATATACTAAAAGAAGGCCATCATGGAATTACAGTCTAGTCAAGTAGGGGCTGGGAGGACCAGAGGGGCGATCTAAACATGGTCCCATCCAGAAATTGCTTAAATTGGACACTCACAGAACTTGTGCTTGTGTAGTTGTACTTGATTGCCGAGGCTTTTGCCACTGCACTAGGTGACGATAAACATGCGTTGTGAGTGTGCTTATTAAAAAATATATAAATAATAATGCTGTTTCATAGAACAAAATTTTTGGCAACCAATAGATGCCATGCTTCAGAGTTCAGACAATTAACTTCAGATTAGGGTGTTCAGACATGGGAGCAAAAAGATCACATAATACAAGAATACAAGCATGGTTGAGCATGATAACAATATCTCTGTGTATCATCTGTAGCAGATACGCCTACACAAAGGAACTGCATCCATGCCATGTCCATGTCAAATACCAACGCTTCTCAGGCACTCCCTAATAGAAGTGCATATGCATGTACCTTATATTTTTAATTCAAAACACTTCTTTGATACTTCTTAAACAGTTGCTTTCCAGATGCCCTTCAGAAACAATAATGAAATATTGTTGCACAGATTTCCTTTATACAGAAAGAAGAACCACTAAAAAAGGTCAGCTTAAAACTTATATTTAAATTGGCTATTTGCAAAATAAAATAAGGGATATAATAAATTTTCTACAGGGGAAGATGAAAAAGAAGAAACATACACAGACAGACATTTTATGTACTAGTCATTTTTCGAATGTGCAAAGATAGGAACTAATTAATTTGACATTTTTTTTATCTATAGAGTATTTTTAGTCAATGATTATTATCTTTTGAAGTTAAGTTTTCTGTTCACCTTAATGATATCATAAGCTGTACAAGAGTTTTATAAGGTGTAAAAAGGTTTATTTATTCAACATTTTTCGGATGCATCTTGTCTATTTTAAATTATTAACCCTTGCTTTCATTTTGTTTTGTGAATCAAACAAACTTCTTTTTTTATTTGTGCAATTGAGCTTTTGGTGAATAGCCATAACATTTGACAACAATTAGATGTTTCTTGAACTTACAGTATTACCAAACAATACCAAAATTTCAAATGTGAAAAATCTTTTACAGTTATGCAATAGAAACGAAGTCCTTCGCAACTACTACAGTAAGCAAATCAAAACCCGGAAAACAATTTTGTGTTTCACATCTTAACCTATCAACAATATATAGTTCCATGAAGTGTTATATTATTTTTTTTAAACTTAATTCCTCTTAAGAATGTTTTGACTTATTTTTAAAAGATATAGATTTTTTTGCCACAAAAGGATCACATTTGTACTTTTATACATACTGTAGATATAAATATGGATGACAGCAATTAGATATTTGTTGAATTTCAAATGGTATATTAAGCTTGAGTTGGGCTCACCCAAGTTTAAATTCAACTTGTGCTCTAAGCAAGCAAGAACAACACAAGGCGAAGCTTGATCTAATTAATATTAACAGTAAGATGTCTATAATGAAGATAAGACTAATTTCAGTAAATAATATCATAATAATATTCCTATTAGCACATTCAAAGTCAAACCAACAGTAAACAGACCACATATTACTAAATTATTTACCAAACTTTATTTAAACTTCATTTCTTTTTTAGATTTTAGAAGTTGCCTCTAGTTCCACCCTCCCCCCTTCAATCAACAACCAAAAATAATAATAATAAATAAAAAACACTAAACTAAATGTGAAAAAATAACTAGGGCATAAGAAAAAAAAACTCCGACTTTCACTACACACACACACACACACTTCAATAGCATCTGCTTGAAAAGGGAGAGCTTTTGGTCTGTTCCTACACACTTTCATCTCTCCTATGCTGTTCTTTATTTTATTTTTATTCTTATTTTTTAAATCCAGGCCAATAAACTCTCATTCAATTAAGCTGGCTTTAGAAATGAAGATTAAAGGAGGCAAAATAGTAAACATCTAACTGCTTAAACCTACTTACCCCACAGCACACATTGTTTATTCCCAACCTCCATGATATTTTTTAGAATGTTATGTGGAAAATGACCACGCAGGTTCTTGTTGCTCATACATGAGTTTTAACAATATATGCATTAGTTATAAAAACAATTCTAAGCATTCTTTCTCAATCCAATTTGCGTCAAAATCCCATATTAAAAGGAATTTTGGCATCACCAGAGAGATCGAAAACATATTCATTACAGATAATAAAGACAAAATAGAAAGAAAGATAACATTTAAGATCCAGGCGCCAATATCATGTCATAGACATATGGCTTAGGCTGATTAATCCTGTTTTAAATAAGAATACTCAATTCATACATAATTATGCTCAAGAGAAGCACTAAAGAACACATAACAAACAGTTAAACCATTAAGAAAGAAAACGGCATTAGACAATGAACCAAGACAATCAAAAAAATTAAAAATTAAAACCCAAAACAATATTAACAAATAAATAAAAAGTTCAAGAAAGGAACTATAATTTCTTAATGCACCAAAACTTTCCTAAGTTCAACAATTCATCCCTGGAAAAAAAAAGGGGCACGTGAAAGGGTGCTTCACAAACAGATCAACAATTCCCTGAAAAAACGGAGGGGTAAACATAAGGGGGCTTCACAAATATATCAAGCACAAACACTGATGAAGCAAGAACTCTTTCTTTTTTCTATTATTGCCGTTCTGCAATAATAGGCATTATTTATTCTGGTCAGGGAAGCTTTTGTTTTCCCCATGGGACATGGGGGAGAACATTACAAATAACTAAGATGCAAAATGCTTCCTCATTCTAAAATCCAAAAACAAAAGCATAAAAAATCCTTCAATGGTCAAGAAATTCACAACCAACCCCTCCATATGAACATTATTTAAAGATCCATCAAGCAAAGAGATCTAAAAACACGACTCCACTGAAACAAATAAGTCGAAAAAGGATAGCCCACTATTCACTAAAGCCCTCGTAAATTTAAGAAATTGAAGTAACCTCAAATTCAAGACACTGGAAACTACATTACTCAAAAATGGTTTTTGGAACTTCTCCATAACCCAACCCGTCAAGAACAAACAAATAAGAATCCTAGGAAAAGTACAAATGCGAACACAGGTAAAATCAAGGGTAAAGCAAGAACTGAAGAACTCAATACCACTCAAACGCGAACAGGAGGAAAAAAAAATTAATAATAATAATAATAATAATAATAATAATAGGATTACACACAATTCGTTAAAACTCTCCAAAAAACTCAGAAAATTCGCATCAGACAGAAACAACAATTCAAATTTTTAAAAGCGAACGAGAGAGAGAAAGCTTTAGGATAAAACAACAAAATTTCCTCAGCGGAATAAAAATTTAAACTTTTTATGTCAAATCAACGAGAATTGAAAAACAGAACACCGCCGAAACAAAAACAGAGAAGAAATTGTAGGCACTGCAATGAAATTTGAAACGCCCTAAATTCAAGCAATCCAAAACAAAACAAAACAAAAAAACCTCCGAGAAACAAAAATTCCTCACACGCCACACCCACCGAGCGCAGGAAGCTGAGATTTCTTTGAAGACCCGCTGGAAGACGAAACAGAACCGCCAGCGGCAGCACCGAACGATTGGTCCCTCCTCGTGGGCGAAAACGACGACAGGTGAACGGCAGAGGAAGGAGGAGGAGACGACGCCGCTTTCGTCCCACCCTGCTCGGAGGTTCCATACTTCCTGGGCCTCCCTCTCTTCCTCTTGCCGGGCTCCGAAGCGGCGGGGGCAGAGTGAGGGTACGCGGCGGCGTTGGGTTGGATACCATTAGGAGGCGGCGGCCGCGGCGGCTGGACAGGCGCGGCGGTGGGGCTCTGATGCTGCGGCGGCGGCGGTGGCGGTGCCTGCTGCTGCGGCGGTTGCTGGTAGTAAGAGCTGAGTGAACTTCCGTTGGGCTCCATTAGATTGCAGAGAAAGGGGTCTATGAGAGATGGAATATTTTTTTCCATTTTTTTTTTCCTTTGGAAAGATCTGATTTTCTCCCAAAGGAAATGAATTTTTTTATTTAGTTTTAAAATTTTTATAATATATATTTGTACTTTTATATATGCAAATAGGAACCTCAAACGTCTGATTGGATGATTGGACTTTATCTTGACCATCCTTTTGACTTTTCAACTGATCGTACGGACAGTAGCGTCGCTCTAGTTTGCTTTGCACGTTCTATATTTTATATTAAAGTATAATCATATACATAATATTTTAACAAACACGAATTAAATAATCTAAGAGAATGTTTTTTATTGTATTTTTTTTTTATTGTCCACTCAAGTCAAGTCAGTTTTCATAGGGCTTCAAATTAGGTTGAATTAAAAAAATTTTAAAAAAAAAACAAGCCTGAAAAAAATTCAATTAAAAAATTTTAATTTTTTGTTCAATTATATTTTGGCTCGGACCATATTCTATAACTAGATATACCAAACCTAAGCGAAAAAATTTTCATTTTTTTTTTACCTAGTTGTATTTTGGCTCATGCGATTAACGAATCAAATCGATATATTATAAACACATAAAAATATAAATTATATATTTAATATTTTAAATAAGAGAGTTTTCTTAACAGTTCAAATTGCAGTAATTTGGTTTCAATTTATATGTTCTTTTTATAAAATATAACTTTTGCTTAAATAGCAAATCGAAGAGGTATGGTTCGACTGATTGAATCACCCCTAATCTCACTTCAAATTCTATTTTAGTTTTAGATTATACCTTTATAGAGTAATCACATCGTATAATTAATTAGAATAACACCTATAGAAATTTTTGTATTGGTATTAAACTATTAATGTCACTACTAAGAATGATTCTAAACTCTCTAAGGTAGTTTCTTGTAAAATATTAAGGCTTATCTTGAGCTATTAAGACGGTGTTCGTTTGATCTGTTTGCCTCTAAATAAAGATTGTATTTGAACTAATTCCTAAATAAGTAAATAATCTAAAAGTAGAGCATTTGATTATAAGTCTTAATTTTCTTAAAATTCATCTGACTTTATCATGCTTAGAAACATTAATTATAATTATACAAATATTAATTTTACGACATAGGTCAATCGTTGATTTATTGAGGGAGTTGTAGGCTAGTTACGTCCTCCCTCGGTTTGATTCCACCTAAGAGAGTTAAAGGGACTTGTCCAAGTTTGGGGTTTCAAGTTATTAAAATAATAAATAATTTATTTTATTTTAATATATAAAATAATTGTATGACAAATCAAAAATCGTACCACAAATACCCTAGTCATATAGAGGTATTAGAAAAATTCCTTAAATACCCATGTCCACTCCGCTCCACTTCCGGCATCTGTCTGTTTTCTCTATACATATGTTCCACTCGATATGAGTCACATACTATAACAAAAACTCTTACCAATAGGTGTTGCTATCAATCAACTAGCACTATCAATTACCTTATCATTATTATTAGTATCTTCAAACTCTTCACCAACCTATTTCATTTATGTCTTTTATATACTTTCCCCTCATTAATTAGTTCATGCATACGCATATTTATACCTAATAATAAATTATAATGTTTTTATTTTTAAATTATTAAATAATATGTGACAATAAAAATACTACTTATATTAAATTAAAATTTTAATTTATATAATTACCTCTTAATTTTATTCAACAAATATTCATCCACATTGTCTTGTAACCATTTTTTTCTTTCTTCCAAATCTTCTTGAGAATGCCCAAGAGCTAAAGGGCCACAAGTGGCATGGGCTAATGCAGTTTTGCTTAAGAGACATATTCCAAAGCATGCATTCATTACTACTTAGTTGGCCATTCTTAAATATTCTTCTACTTGCCTTTTCTATCAAAAGGACTCTGAAAGCAAAGATCATTTTTTTAGCTGTAAAGTGATTCCTACAATATACTCTTAGGGTTTTGCCATCTGATGCCTGACAAGGCCTTCCTGTTTTTGAATTACTGAGCTGTCCAAGATCATTGTTATGACATTTTATAATTCATTCCTCTCTAGTTGCCTTGGCCAGCTTGATTTACCATGTAAGAAGAGAAAAATCTTTTGTTTGAGAGGAAGAGGGAGATTCATAATAAACATTTTCTTCATATAGAATTAGGAACCATCTAAAGAGATTAGGTGTATCGCATTTACCAAGTTAATTAGGAGAAAATGTTAGATGCGCCAGGCGTACCGGCCTATTAATACACCAAGCCAATAAAAAGTTAACACCCGTGTCAAGAGTGGCTCCTGTGCTAGGAAGTTGAAATCAAACCAAGAAAGCCACTTTGACGTGGCAACAGAGAATTCGTCGTCATATACAGCCGGTGCACCTAATGATGATGTCTATGCCACGATAGGAATTAAAGTCATACAATTAAGAGAAATATGTTGTGATGTGGGTTCCGAGTCACTTTAGGGATTTCAAACATTAATATACCATTTTATAATTTGGGATTCTAAATCATACGTGGAAAAATGATTTTACAATATATTTTTAATTTTAACTTACCATTTATATTTTCTAAAATTTTGAAAAAAAGCAAGTCATTCAAAAAAAATATTTTTATTGTTCAATTGTCATATATTGCTCTAAGTACTAAAAAGTGTGAACTGTAGTTTGGTATGCATCCCAATACTCAATTATGTGGGTCCTACACCAAAGAGCGATTCATTTACGTAAGATGTGGAACCCACCAATCACAAAATGACACATTAGCATTTGAATTCATACAAGTTATAGATATAACTAGTGTTGTTCCCAAACATGTGGATCCGGCACTTCTTTAGTAAAAACAAATATTAATATAACATTTTGTGATCAGGGAGCTCCAAATCTTGCATGAATTAAGGAACTGTTCCTTAAAAGTATTTCTCTCTCAATAGCAAATATTGTTTGAAAGTACTAAAAATTGAGTTTAAAAATATAATAATAAAGATAATAATCATAACTAATTCCTATTTTATTTGAATATTACATAGCATGAATTATTTTGCATTTTTATTATCTTAATCATATTTTTTATTGTTACTTAATTTAAGGATAGTCTCGTAGGAGACATCCTAGTGATCAAAACTTTGAACATTCTTGTTGATGTCTTAGGTTCGAATCTTAGGAGGGACGAGAAGGAATATGAGATGTGAGATGGGCTATCTCCCATTATATATCTCAAGTCTACTATGTGCTTACAATTAAAAAAAAATATTTTTGTTAAGAACAAAATGAGCATACCTTTGATTAGATATTTAACTTGTTCTAGGTAAATCTTATTAGTTGTTCGAAAAAAAAAAAATTTTTTTATTTAAATTTCTAATGTTGTTTCCATACTTTTTGGCACCAATGCCAAATGGCCCCTAACAAATTGAAAGAAAAAATTCTTCATAAAAATCTTGATCATTGACTTGAGTGCAAGAGGCATATGAGTGCAATTATTTTTTCAAAGAATTTTGTATATGCACTTTTTATAGGGGGCTGAATTATACCCATATTGAGTCTTGCAAATAAAGAATTTTGGATCACCAAGTTGAGTTTTGCAAAAAAAAAAATTTTTTTAAAAAGGCCTCTACAGTGTTTGGGTCAATAAAAAATGTTGCAAAGGCTTAAGAACTGAGATTAGTAATATAACACCCCGGACTCGTCACGTGGGCCCGGAGTATTATGAGACCAAACACGCGTCTCTAATACCATTCACGTAACGAAATTAATTAAATAACTTCAAACAAAATACCAGAGTCCTATATTTACATATGTCAACCCATAAAAAGGTACATCCAAATACCATATTACATAACCAAATCAAAATATCTATTAAACATAAAACTAAATACATATCTATTCTGGTATCCACTCATAAGAAAAACTAACCTTGCCCTAGAGCTATCTAAGCTTGATCACCTGGAAGACCTGAAAAGATTAAATAATCGATGGGGTGAGACACCTCTCAATAAAAAAGAAATAAGTTACAACAGTGTGTGGTTGAAGTGCTTAATATATAATTAAAATATACATACAGTTGTATTCCACTATCCATAGCAGCCAAGTAAACACATTCATAAACATACCATCGTCAATTTCTCTGTCACCCAATCACATACGCATATACATAATTATATTTACTGATAATTCCCGAGAATAGGGAAGTCTACCCGCCCATACAAGTAGATTCTCTCTGCTCTAGTACTAACACCATGACACTCACCTTTCTCAGTAAGCCCTCGGGTTATATATCCGGGTAAAGTCTCCGAGAACAGGGAAGGTGTGACAACCTGCTTATTTTCCACATTCAAAATATATATATAATAAGATCAAAATCACCGATCTCAGAAGATCATAGTCCACCTGGACCCGTGGGTACCAGGGATATATCAGAACATATAGCAGAAGCTTAAGCAGCAGGAAACATACAATCACATACATCTCATCATATCATACATCACAATACCAGAGTTACTACAATCACTGTATCTCAGAATATACATCCCAAAAATCATATCTAGGGACATTCCATACAAAATATATCTGTCCCTACAAAACTTACCCTTCAAAAAGGGCAGATAAACAGCACTATATCAGTGGGGCTTTTCTCGCTCTCCTATCTGGGGCTCCTAAAAAGTTTATAAAATTTAGGGGTGAGACACCTCTTAGTAAGGGAAATAAACTAATACTAGTGTGTGGCAACATGAGTATTCCGTGCTATACACATATCATACATAACATATTCAGTAATTGTTTTGTCAAATTTGGGAAAACATATATCAAACATGGCAGAACATACTGCATTTTCATAACATATCTCATCTCATATAATAATAATAACATAAAAACATCTCTGGTAGGTTAGCTGGCTGTTGTCATGTATTACCCCCACATGACTGGGTTGTGTGGCACGAAGGCGGGACCTGACAATGGTTGGCTGACCACTGCCAAGTCAACAGTACAGTCTGTAAGTCCGATGGGTCTGCCTGACTTGGTCCGTACACCAGGGGCGATCACACACTTCTTAAAAACCATATCGACCATCCAATCTCACCCCACTTCGTACAGCGGCGTTAACACAGATATCATGATCATAAAGACCATGGACACATAGCAACGGTACCGTGCAAGTGTTAGCCTAAACCAAGCCAACCAGGTTCTGATATCATATAACATATACTGAAAATGTGATACATGAATATTTCATATCATTAATTTTCACATCGATCATATCATTTTGCATATATACGTATATCATGAAAATCATCGGCCCGCACGCCGGTATTACACATTTTATCATAGCTCTGCCCGTACACCGGCAAATCATAGCACAGCCTGTATGCAGGCAAATCACATCATAGCACAGCCTGTACGCCGGCAAACATATCATATATATAAAAATCCCGGCCCATACGCCGGTTTCCCATTATAAAAATCCGTATCATAATCCCATTCCAGAAAAACAGTATCTCCTAACATTTTATACTCATCCCACACTGAACAGATTTTCCACATATTTAACATACCATCATGTTAACCGTATTTCCCAATATAAATCATATATAAATACAGTCATTTCCCTGAAATCAAATTCTATAATAATATACATACATTTTTTATAAAATGCTAGCTTAGTTTATCCCCTTACCTGATTCCTGAAAAACCCTTAAGAAAATCTGCCCTGCACACGTAGGGTTCTCAACTCAACACCCTGGAAACAACATTTCCCAAAATTGAAGTTCAGTATTTCTAAGCGTATAACACTTTTCTCAACTATCAAAAATCCAAATATTGAGTAGAAAGTCTTACCCTGGATTTGGGAAGGTTTCCACCTTACTTTCACCAATGATCCGCTCCGGCAGATTTGGAGAGAACTTCCCCAGGAGTGTCGTGGTGACTTCGGATTGTCGATCCGATGAAGATCTAGCCCAAAATCGACGAAAAAGAGAGAGAGAACCGAAGGGGAGGGAGAGAGGAGAGAGTTGGCTTCTTAGAGAAGTTAAAAATCGGATTTTTGATATTTATAGACAGGGGATTTGATCGACGAGCTACGTTATTCGTTGACGAATCCTTCAATAATTTCGTCGACGAAATTCGGTTGGCTCAAACCTCTCTCGATATTTCTTCATTGACGAGTCCCCTGTATTCGTCGACGAAGTCGACTTCCTCCTTCTGTAATTGTCTCCATTTCCCTTCCTCTTTATTATTTAAATCCCATTATTATTCGGGTCGTTACAGAAGGTCACCTAGTCATACAAGTGGCTTCTCTCTACTCTAGTATCTACAAATAATTACCAAAGTACTCGCCTTCCTCAGCAAGCCCTTAGGAGAAGTATTATACTTTACCATAAATACTTATGTAATTAAACTTACACACAACCAATGCCAATCATTTCACAGAGTTCCACACATATACACACACCACAATCAATCCACATATGATATACACATTATCCACTCTCACCCACACAAGGTCCATATTCACATAAAACGCGACATCCACACAAGATTCTAGTACACACAACATACATGTCCACATAGGATTGGTCCACACAAGACTAATCAACCACACAAGTTACACAGTCCACACGGGACTAATTATCACACAGATTACAACACAAACCACCCTATTCATGGTAAATAGGTAAACAAACTCCTTATACCATTGCCAATGTTTAACCCCCCAATATAAACGTCCATATAACGACCTCCTCATACCACTGCCAACACTATATGGCAATTTACATGAACCACAACACAAATCAAAAGCAATTCCAACCACTCAAACACATCCACACATCTACCATAGTATACACAATCAAACAGTATCCATAACCAATCAATATTTCCAACCAAACAGAAATCATAGCCCAAACAGTATTCACAATCACAATAAATTATCATCCCACAGTACTCACAACCATTTAATTTTCAAAGCTATTTTTGTGCCACAAAATTTTTCCCAATATATATATATATATATATATATATATATATAAATAGTATTTTCAATACCTACACGATTCAGAAAATTTACCTAAATATGTATAATTTATACCCAAGATTAGTTGATTTAAAATTAATAAAAATGTTGTTATAAAATATTTCCTCTTACCTGCTCATCGGGATAACTGCCTAAACCGAACAAAACGAGACCCTGTATTCCCAAAATCCCAACTTTCTCAAATCTCAGAAAATACCCATTTAATACTTCCTAGGCTCCAAATAATTATATTTGTTAAGAAAATTTCAAAATAACTCACTTACCCTGATTTTGAGATAATTCTCCAAAACCCTAAATCAACGATCTGCTTTGGTAGCTTTGTAGAAAACGGTCCCACGAATCCCGTGGTGGTTCTAGATCGTCAAACCAGGTAAAATGCAGTCCAGAATCGAAGAGAGAAGGCAGAGGGACCATTTTTTAGAGAGAGAAAGTGAAGAACCCCAATTTTTCTCGCTGAAAATGAAGGCAAACTCTATTTATAGGCAAGGTCTCATCGACGAGACACGTGAACTCGTCGACAAGACACGTGGACTCGTTGACGAGTCCTAATACACCGTTTGTGGACAAAACCGGAAGCTCGTCGATGAAATTCAGAAATAAGAAAACCTCTCTCGGTAAACCCTCATCGACGAGACGTGCATACTCGGCGACAAGGCTCAAAAGATTGCTCGTCGATGAGAAAATCCAGTTCGTCGACGAGTGCCTGCTTATTTCCTTTTTAAAATTTATTTTCCCTTTTCTTCTATTTCGCCTTTTTCATTTTATTATCTCCCTTATTATTTGAAATAGTTAAAATTTTTCAAGTTGTTACAAGCAAGTTAGGATAGACATATTTTTCTCCAAGGTCATTCTTCTATAGACAGACGATTTCTCATAGAGGTTATAAATGGTTTTCTCAAGCGATTACTTTGAGCAAGAAAAATGGATCTTAACTATTAGTAGAGGGCTTTGAGCCATGTCATTTGATTTGGGGGCAAGTTTTATATCTAGGTTGCATTTTTTATATTCTAGGTGGCCTATGGCTCTGTCAAAATAACCCACATTCATTACCCTCTTCGTAATTCAATTTTTTTTTGTCCAACCTATGAAATTAGGATCTCTTTGAATTTTATCATTCTCAAAGTATTCTATTACAACCTCGCATGTTACGTTTGGGAGCATTAATCTTAAGTTTTGAATTTAGATTTGGGTGAATTGGATAAATTTCAATATAATTTTGTATTGCATCTTATTTAAATTTATAAATATCTAAATCTAAGACCTCTCTCTGTTAGGTGACTTAGGGCCTTCTTAACCCCAAAAGTTAGTTCAAGGGGTGAGGTTTTCTCTCACACTTAATAACTGACCACTAGCTCCTTCCACAACCAATGTGGGATAACCCAACAATCTCCCCCTCATACATCAAGGTCTCTCCCGGCAAGGCAACCATTGGGGTCTCCCTCGATATGGCACACTAGGGAGAATGTTGGTGAATTAGGCTTTGATACCAGTGTTAGGTGGTTTAGGGTCTTCTCAACCCCAAAAGTTAGCTCAAGGAATAAGGTTTTCTCTCACACTTAATAATTGACCAACAACCCCTTCCATAACCGATGTGGGATAACCCAACAATCCCAAACAAAGAATTAGTATTTTCACTTCATAGTGAAATCTTTATATTCTTTCTCATTTTCTTTCATATCCAAATTGTCCCAAGTCCTAACCACCATGGGAGTAGAATCTCTTATCTTATTATCCCCTCTAAACACATATGGTTGTTGTTTTCAATTGGAAAAAAAAAATTATTTGTTTTTATTTCTTCATATTCTAGGCCAAAGCTTCATCAAGCTTATTCAATGGGCACTTAAGTATATAATTTTTCTTGTACACATCTTAGAGTTTTATGTTTGTGGAAATATTAAGGTATTTAGTATTATGATGAAATAGTTCATTGTGGTTAGGGATGGCAAAAAGGGTCAAACCCTGACGGGTGATCTGTGACTCGTCCATTTAAACTGGGTTTAAGTTTAATTTAAGCTGACCCGTTTATAAGCAGGTCAACCCAGACCTAATGATTACGTGCTTAAACTGCGTAATTAGGCGTTTTAATTTGTGCATTTGCTTATATTTTTAATTAAATACCTGATTATGCTCAATATTTTAACACGATGTCCTATTTATAATATTTGGGTTTTATTGAGCAATTTATGAATTTTTGGCATTTTTTTATCGCAAAAAAATTATTGAGAGCTAAAATCGCCATTAGTTCGTAATTCGTGCATAAATTTTTTGTTTGAGCTTTGATTGAGATAATTTGAAATTTTAGAGAAAGATGAGAAGATTAGCTACAACTTCCATGTTTTGAGTTTTGAGAGAAACGGGCTCCAGAAGAGCCAAAATCACTCTTATTCGCCAAGAAACAAAAAGAAGAAGAAGAAAAAAAAAATATATATATATATATATATATATATATAATAAGCTAATGTGACCCGGCCATGTAGCCGGGTCGAATCCACTTGGTCCGAGCATTGCTGGCTGGTAGGGCTTCTCCCCCTCCCCTATTTATTTTCTCCTCTTCTTTAGGGAGACCCGCGCACCATTTCTCTTCTCAGCCTCCCTCTCTTTTCTTCCTCTCTCTCCCTCTCCTTCTCTCCCTTTTCTCTCTTGGTTCTCTTCTCCTTTCCATACCTGCTTCTCCCTCTCGGCTTCTCTCCCTTATCTTCTCTCTTCCTTCAGCTTACTCCCTATACTCGCTGCTCCTCCTCTCCCAACTACCCGAGTATTCCATCTAATGTCGTGTTTCCAGACCACATACCTGAGAAGCTCCCCAACTCTAGTTGTTGTTCTGCTACACCCTGGGAACCCCCTCTGCTGTTGGTTGCTGCTCCAGCCACCACCCACTGCAGACCCGAACTAGGCCACAACCACCGTGAGCCAGCCACTAGCCACCCAAGCTTGTTGCTGCCAGCTTCCCGTGAAATGTCTCTTCTAGCCACACCCGAAGGTGCTCCACCATTGCTGTTGAAGCCACCAGCCATAGCCACCCCACTGCAGCTACTCCCTCTTCCACGACTTGCATATCTCTCTCTCTCTCTTTTTTTTTTTTTATTGTCACTTGAATATTGTTAATTTTTTTAATTGAAGTTTATTTGAAATTTTAGATGTTGAATATTGTTAAGGTGTTTTATTATTATTTCAGTTTATTTATTTATTTATTTTCTTAAGTAAATTTAGCAGTAGATTTAATTAGTGAGTCGAGTTATTTAATTAATTAAGTTAAGTCCGGTTTGGTTCTAAAAAAAAAGAGAATAAACTACAAAAACAAAAAAAAAGTGTTTTTGTTTTTAGGAATTAAGTTATTTGTTCTTTTTAAAATTTAATTTTTGTTGAAACTCAATTTACTTTAGGGTCAATCTTATTAAAGTTCGCTATGTGTTTGATTGAGTTTCCATTATTGCATATTTTAATTACGTGTTAAAGTTACAGTTTTTAGTTTCTATTCCGAAGTTTAACGCATGTTTCGATGTCTGCCTGATTAGACATAGGTTTTCCATTCTTGTTACTTAATTCAGTATATGTTAGGATTAGAGTTTAAATTGCATGCTTGTTTAATTTGTCAAAAGAAATCTCAAAAATCCTGAAAATCCCGAATCTGAACTGAGTTCAGTAACTTTTTATTTTCGATTAAAGAAATGTAAAATTTGATATTAAACCGCATTCCCTGAGGAGACGATCTGGCCTTTGGGCTGAATATTACACGACAGAACTCTTATATTTGGGATAGCTTCCAAGCTGCTCATTTTTCGAGTAAGTCAAGTTTTTGGTGCCGTTGCTAGGGAATGCTAGTTTTAATTTCAAATTTTGTGTGTTTTCCAATTGTTTTTGATTTTTTATTAAAAAAATATAAAAAATAAAATAAAAATCAAATAATCAAATAATAATAATAATAATAATAATAATAATAATAAAATAGAAAATTTTGAAAAAAAATGATCATGCTTGATTACTGCTGTGTTAGTGGATTTCTACTGTTTGCATTGATGTTTAATGCCCTAGGTTCGAGATAATTTGGATAGACTGTCTAAAATTTCACCTAGCACAAGTAGGGACACACAGAGCACAGAATCTGATTGTTCTCTTGTTACTTTTACGAGTGATTCTGAAATTGATTTGAACAATCCGTTTGACCAATTTTTTAAGGAAGTCATGGTTGCACCTGGACCACGTACATTTTAGGATTTTCTGTAGCCGACACGCACATCTACACCTTCGTGCATTGTGTTGCCATAAGATGCACCGAGTTTCACGGGATGGATTCTGAGAGTCCATACCAAAACTTGACAGATTTTGAGTTAGTCTACACCACTTTCATTAATAGGGTTGGAACTGATGAATATATCAAACTTTGCTTGTTTTCCTTTTCTTTGAAAGATAAGACAAAAATCTGGTTTAATTCTCTGTGACCTAACTCTATTACTTGCTGGGCTGAAATGCAGCGTGAGTTCTTACATAAGTTCTTTCCTTTTCAGACAACACAGTACCTACAAGAGCAAATCAACCAATTCATGCAAAAAGGTGACGAGACATTCCAGGCTTGCTGGGAGAGATCGAAAGACCTAATGAACATATGCCCACACCACAGATTCGAATCTTGGAGGTTAGTGAATTATTTTTATACTGCTCTAACCCCTGTGTATAAACAATTTGTCCAGATTATGTGCAACGAGGAGTTCTTCCGCAATAAACCAGATGAGGCTTTATCATTCTTCAATTATTTAGCTGAGAGCACCCAACAATTAAACACACATCATGAACGGGCACCGATAACAACACAACCTCTTCGAGCGATCAATGGTGGAGGCAGATATGAGGTTAAAGAGGAAACTAGCTTACAGGCTCTTGTTGCTGCATTGTCTAAGAAACTGGAAGTTATGGAATTAGAAAAAGAAAAAACTGAGGACTACTCTATCTGTGAGACCTCAGACCAAAGAATTCGAGATTGTCAATTACTACCAGTATGGCAAGAGAGTAGATCTGATCGGGTGCCATCGGCGAATTGGGTCAATAAAACGCAGAATCAGCTGTTCTCAAACACTTATAGCCCAAGATGGAGGAATCACCCGAACCTCTCATGGAGAAATGATCAGCGCAGTCCATCCTCCTTGCGGTATCAGTAAGTTCTTCAACCTTATGCACCGCCTCCGCAACCGACATATCACCCAATTGCAGCTCCTCAACCGCAGTATCAATTGCAACATATTTTTCAGAGGTACGCACCACAGGGATTCCAATCAACTCTAGCTCCTATTCCAGCAAAGAAATCCCCTGATGATAGCATAGCGCAGATGGTGAACATGCTCCAGAAATTCATACAACTTCATGCTATGACCACCGGAGAATTGAGAGATGCCGTGAATAAGATAAGTATACAACTGAATACCCTGGAAAAAGGAAAATTGCCTACACAACCTTAGCCGAATCCCCAGGTATATAGACAGCAACCGATGCACAATGTTTCAGGGGATGCTTTTGAGTCAACTAAGGCAGTTATTACCTTGCCCATTCTGAAATGCCCACTAATCAACAAATAGTTGCTCCAGCACCTGTAGTGACAATTATGACAGATAAGGGAAAAGAAAAATCAGATGAAGCCAACTCAAGTTTAACAAAGTTAGATAATAGCCGGTTAAGGAGTATCAACCTGTGGTACCCTATCCTCAGCGGCTGACATCTAGTCAAAAGAATAAGTATCACACTGAAATCCAAGAAATATTCAAACAGGTGAAGATCAATATTCCACTTCTAGATGTCATACAGCAAATCCCTATATATGCAAAATTTCTAAAAGACCTATGCACAGTAAAAAGGAAATTGAACATGAAGAAAAAGGCTTCTTGACTGAGCAGGTTAGCGCATTGATATTAAGTTAGACTCCACAAAAACTTAGAGACCTTGGTTCTCCCACCATTTTGATCATGATTGGTGAATCTCGTATCGGGAGAGCTCTACTTGATTTGGGGAGTAGTGTGAACTTGCTCCTGTTTTCGATATATGAACAGCTGGGTTTAGGTGAGCTGAAGAGCACTACTACGATGCTACAGTTGGTAGATAGATCTATCAAAGCTCCACGAGGCATTGTTGAGGATGCATTGGTTCAGGTTGAAAAATTTTATTACCCTGTGGATTTTGTTGTTCTGGACATGTAACAGCCTGTTTCCACCATATATCAGACTCTTGTCATTCTTGTGCGACCATTCCTTGCTACTTCTAATGCTCTGATTAATTTTCAAAACGGAGTACTTAAGCTCACGTTTGGGAACATGACATTGGAAATGTACGTATTTAGTGGTCACAAGATGTCAAGTGGGTGCAATGATGCAGAAACACATGCAGTTGATGTAAAAGATAATTTGGATATTTCAAAGCTACTGTCAGTACTTGATGTTGATAGCGCGTTTGAAAATGACTCTTTTGAACAGCTTGAGGAATTTGATGAAAAATTGCCAGGATTGGAGGGGCAGATTCCAGAGATAGATGGCACCCCTCACATGTTGGATGCAAGTTACACAAGTAGTTGGCATAAGCCTACAATTGAGGCCATCGACCTGCCATAAATTATGAAGTCATCAGAAGAAGAAACTCCAACACTCGAACTGAAACCATTGCCTGAAGAGCTGAAATACGTTTTTCTGGGTCCAATAGATAGCACATTCCCTGTGGTAATTTCTTCTCACCTTACTCTTAAACAGGAAATTGCAGGTACTAAGGAAGCATCGTGGAGTGATAGGATGGACCATTACAGACATCAAAGGTATCGACCCCTCGATTTGCACTCACAACATCTTCCTTGAAGGAGACGCTAAACTAGTTTGAGATGCACAATGGAGGCTGAATCCAACCATGAAAGAGGTGGTAAAGAATGAAGTGCTGAAATTATTAGCTGCCGATATCATCTACCCGATCTTCGACAACAAATGGGTAAGCTCGACACAAGTAGTTCCAAAAAAATCTAGTTTGACTGTTATTGAAAATGTTAATGGAGAATTGATCCCATCTAGGAAAGTAACGGGTTGGAGAATGTGCATTGATTATCGTAAATTGAATTCGGTTAGCCGAAAAGATCACTTCCCGTTACCTTTCTTAGATTAGATTTATTGTTTCTTGGATGGATTTTCTGGTTATTATCAATTTGCTGTAGCACTTGAGGACCAAGAGAAGACTACCTTCACTTGTCCCTTTAGTACCTTCACCTTTTGTAGAATGCCATTTGGTCTATGCAATGCACCTGCTACTTTCCAGCATTGTATGATGAGTATTTTCTCTGATATGTTAGATGATATGTGTGAACTTTTCATGGATGATTTTTCTATGTTTGGTAAGTATTTTGATATTTTTTCAAAAAATTTGACTGCTATTTTGAAAAAATGTGAGGAAAAGAATTTGCTTTTGAATTGAGAAAAATATCAATTTATGGTAAGTAGTGGTTTAGTACTTGGTCATTTAGTTTCTGAGCGTGGTATAGAGGTTGACAGGGCCAAAGTAGAGCTAATTTCCCAGTTACCTGTCCCTAAGACAATTAGGGATATCCGTTCTTTCCTTGGTCATGCCGACTTTTATAGGAGTTTTATTCAGGGTTTTAGTAGCATTGCTAAACCGTTATGTACTTTATTGTGGAATGAAATTGAATTTTTGTGGACTGTTGAATGTCAACAGGCATTTGAAACGCTAAAGAAACACTTGACTATTGCACCTATCATGCAACCTCCTCAGTGGGACTTGCCATTTGAAATCATGACTGATGCTAGTGACTATGCCCTTGGTGCTGTTCTAGGTCAAAAAATTGATAACAAACCGTTTGTCATTTATTATGTGAGTCGAACTTTGAATGATGCTCAGAAAAATTATACCACCGCTCAGAAGGAATTGTTAACTGTTGTATTTGCCTTATAAAAATTTAGTTCTTATGTCATTGGATCGCCTATTATTATTTTTACCGATCACTCTGTTCTGACATATTTGTTAGCAAAGAAGGATGCTAAACCCAGGTTGATCGGATAGATTCTACTTCTCCAGGAATTTGACATCACTATTCAAAATAAAAAGGGCGTATAAAATGTTGTAGCTAACCAACTCTCTCGTTTGCAGCTACCTGAGGTGCTTGTATCTCCCTTTCCCTTAAATGATGATTTTCTTGATGAGCGTCTTTTTGCAGTGTCATGCGCTCCATGTTTTGCCGATATTGTGAACAACCTTGTCACCGACCGAATGCTAGAACATTGATTCACTCAGGATAAGTGTAAGTTCCTTGCCGAGGTAAGACCTTATTATTTTGATAATTCGTACCTGTTTAAATATCGCTCTGATTAGTTGGTGCGTAGATATGTTTCTAATGATGAATTCACTTCGATGATACATTTTTGTCATAGTGGGGCATGTGGAGGCCACCTTGCTGCAAAGAAAACCGTTTCAAAAATTTTGCAAAGTGAACTCTACTAGCCTACTATGTTCAAAGATGTTGATAATTTTTGTAAAACTTGTGATCCCTATTAGAAGTTAGGAAAAATCACTACAAAGAATGAAATGCCTATGTCCCTCATTTTGATTATTGAAAATTTTGACTGTTGGGGAATTGACTTTATGGGTCCATTCCCAAACTCTTTTGGGCATTCCTACATTTTAGGTGTTGTGGACTATGTTTCAAAATGGGTGGAAGTTATACCTTGTAGAACTAATGGCCATAGGGTTGTTATCCGTTTTTTCAAGGAATTATTTGCATGCTTTGGCATGCCCAAGGCGATCATTAGTGATGGAGGGTTGCATTTTTGTAACAAACTTTTTGAAAAACTCGTGCAAAAGTATGGAGTGACCCATAAAGTCTCTACTCCCTACCACCCTCAAACTAATGGTCAAGCTGAGTTGGCCAATAGAGAGATCAAACTTATACTTGAGAAAAATGTGCGTCCTAATCGAAAGGACTGGTCCGAAAAACTTGTGGATGCACTCTGGGCCTACCGAACGACTTTCAAGACAAGCTTAGGGATGTCCCTCTACAGGTTAGTTTATGGTAAAGCATGTCATTTACCTGTTGAAATTCAGCATCGCACTTTATGGGCTATAAAATAGATTAACTTTTCACTTGATGATGCCAAGGGTTTAAGGAAATTGCAAGTATGTGAGCTTGAAAAGTCTAGGAGGGAAGCTTACGACAATGCTTGCTTAGCCAAGGAGCGGATGAAGTTGCTACATGACAGGAAAATCAAAGACAAATAACTTTTCCTTTCTCAGCAAACGCTTCTCTATGATTCCAGATTGCATGTGTTTCCTAGGAAACTGAAGTCTCGATGGGGTGGCCCGTACGTCGTTGAAAAAGTTCATTCTCATGGCGTGGTAAAGATTGTAGATCCAAAGAATGGCAACCGCTTCGTAGTCAATGGACAGAGTCTAAAGCCCTTCATGACTCCATTCGATCCCAATAAAGAGGTCTTGCTTCTACAAGACCCTAGGGGAGTAATCTGACCTTTCTATTTTACTATTTTTATTTTTCCTTTTTCTTCTTTTTCATTTTATTTGTTTCATTTGCATTTTTTTTTTCTAGTTGCATTAGTTGGTAGTGATGTTCTATTAGTTGTTCACCTGTGTACAATTTTTCTATTTCCCCTATGCGTTCACATTAAGGACAATGTTCCACCTTAGTTGGGGGAGGGGGGTGAGTATTTGCATATGACATTGTGCACATATACTTGCTGGGTTTTATATAAAAAAAAATTAAAAAAAGAAAGAAAGAAAGAAAGAGCATTGAGGATAAACGATTATGTCATGATTAACACTCACTTATACCCTTCACATACTTGCATATAACCTAAAAATTACACACTTGAGTCATTTATGTGTAGTTTCTCTTTATCTGACTTTGTAACTCCATGAAGAATTGATTGGTAGTACACTTGTATTGATTTGACTATATAATTTCTTATATTTACATGACATCTCATGAGATTGAATAGACACGTTCACGTGATTCATTGCCCTTAGGGTTCCCTATGAGCATTGAGAGAACACCCGTGGAGACTATGACACCTTGTGAGATATCCTTGAGTTATTTATCGTCCCTTTTGAGTGTTAACATCAAATCATAGTTCATGAAACTTAATTCTCCTTTCTTCTGGACGATTCTTTGTATACTAGTCTCTGTTTTTGATTTGGTAGCCTAGAGGTGACATCTAGTTGAGAGATAGAAACCTAGGTCTTGTAGCTTACTCAAGATGTGAAGGCTAAGCCACCCCTAGAGATAGACTTTATTCATGGACTACTGTTCGAGCTTAATTCCCATTGATGGTATGAAGACAACAAAAGAAGTGTAATGATTGTCCTAATTGACCAAGAAAAGACAATAATTGAAGAATGAGTAGAAGAAAGAATAAGAAATAGAAATGCACATGAAATGAAATGCTAATGCCTGCTCCACAAAAATACCACAAAAAAGTCAAGGACACGACACATGTTCTCCACATATGAAGATTCTTCAACCGTTTAATGCCTCAGATGTATTTACATCAAGTTTGTGAATGAGTTGATCTAGGGTGGTCTCGGTTGGATATGGTGAGTAGGTGAGAAGATGTTAGGGTGAAGGACCCGACACCTCATAAATAGGCTAGATCCTTCGTAGACTAATCCACTCCATATACTTAGCATTTGTTCCTTTCAATATGTGGGATGTTTGATCGCGACACTCCTCCTCACATATGACGAGTGAACCCCTTCCTTTTGAGTGTTTTTGAGGGTATACTAGTTAGGCCGAGTCAAAACGACCGTTCTATAGG
The DNA here is from genome assembly GCF_029873635.1 of Malania oleifera. Lineage (NCBI taxonomy): Eukaryota > Viridiplantae > Streptophyta > Magnoliopsida > Santalales > Ximeniaceae > Malania > Malania oleifera. The sequence goes on from NC_080420.1 coordinate 102,044,226, forward strand.
TATCCATTGGTATCTTTGGTGCAATGAGTCACACACATCACACACACCTCAAGATTTTGCCTATTTATACTCGAACTTATATGACTGCATGAATTCTAAATTGTACTGCTGGTTAACTTCATGTGAGTATACTGTTCTTAATTGTTGTATAAATGATGAAACTTGCATGAGTGACGTGCTTCGGGGTTGTATGCATTGAATACGAACGAGCTTGTGTGAAATTCAGTTATATTTCTATATGTGAAATTGTATGGTTGTGTTGCATGGGCATTAATTACATGTTTGCTGGAGTTAGTAATTGTGGATACCGCCCTAAAATTCATTTATGTTATTTGCAAGAGACTAGCAAAACGTTAGTTGGGGGGGGGGGTGTGCTTACGCGCTTAAACTGCATAATTAGGCATTTTAATTCGTGCATTTGGACTTATATTTTTAATTAAATATATGATTATGCTCAATATTTTAATACGGTGTCCTATTTATAATATTTGGGTTTTATTGAGTAATTTATGAATTTTTGGCATTTTTTTATCGCAGAAAAATTATCAGGAGCTAAAACTGGCATTAGTTCGTAATTCGCGTATAATTTTTTTGTTCGAGCTCTAATTGAAATGATTTGAAATTCTGGATAAAGATAAGAAGATTATCTACGACTTCTGTGTTTTGAGTTTTGAGAGAAACGAGCTCCAGAATAGTCAAAATCACCCTTGTTTGTAAAGAAACAAAAAAAGAAGAAAAAAGAAATATATATATATATATATATATATATCAAATAAGCTGATGTGACCCGACCATGCAGCCAGGTCAGATCCCCTTGGTCCGGGCCTCGCTGGATGGTAGGGTTTCTCCCCCACCCCTATTTATTTTCTCCTCTTCTCTAAGGAGACCCGCACACCCTTTCCCTTCTCAGCCTCCCTCTCTTTTCTTCTTCTCTCTCCCTCTCCTTATCTCCCTCTTCTCTCTCGGTTCTCTTCTCCTTTCCCTCCCTGCTTCTCCCTCTCAGCTTCTCTTCTTTATCTTCTCTCTTCCTCCAGCTTACTCCCCATACTCCTCTGCTGCTCCTCCACTCCCAGCCACCCGCATATTCCATCTACTGCCGTGTTGCCAAACCACATACTCGAGAAGCTCCCCAACTCCAGCTGCGGTTCTGCTACACCCCGGGAACCCCCTCTGCTGCTGGTTGCTACTTCAGCCACCACCCGCTACAGACCCAAACCAAGCCACAACCACTGTGAACCAGCCACCAGCCACCCATGTAACAACCCGAAATTTTTCTTCACAAGTTTCGTCGATGAATACTGGGGATTCATCGACGAGCGCATAAGGGACTTCGTCAACGAAGCCACTTCTTGTCGATGAGAAAGTACTGAGAGAGGTTTTGAGCAGACTGAATTTTGTCAACAAGGAGAGGATTTCGTCGATGAAATTATTGAAGGACTCCTCGACGAGATGACATGGCTCGTCGACGAATCCAGTCCTATAAATAGTTAAAACTCGGATTTTTATCCATTTTCAGCGCTCCTCTTTCTCTCCTTTCTCTCTCTACGACCCTCTCTCACTTCTCTTTTTGTTTTCGGGCCTGTTTCTTGCCGAATCAAAGATCTGAGGCTACCACAACGCACCTGGCGAAGTTCTTTGTAAGTCTGCCGGAACTCATCATTGGAAAAGTTGAGTTGGATTTCGTTCCAATCTTAGGATAAGACATTTTATTCAGTATTTGTCTTTCCCTCAGTTATAAGAAATGTTGTAAGTAAGAAAATACAGATATTTTGTTCTGGGGGATTGTGTTTTCAGGATGTTGAGTTAGGAACCCTACGGGTATAGAGCTAGAATTTTATAAGGGCTTTTCAAAGTTAAGGTAAGGGAAATATACTATGCTAGGAGTTTTCATAAAGTTATCAGAGATTTCATAGACATATATTTATACTAGTTTGTTATATAGTTTTTACAGAATATGAGTTTAAATGCTTGTGTGGCTTGAGTAGATTTTCATGTGATGAAGAATTTATACAGCTTTTATAATGTATTATACTATACTGAATACACAGATATAGATAGTATATACAATTTATATAGCTTTTCCTAGTATATGGAGTTATACATAATATACAGATATAGATATATATTCACAGAGATTATACAGAGAAATTTACATTCATATACAGTTTTTATATGAATAGTTTCATGAAACAGATATATATATATATATATATATATACACATATACATGTATACAATTTTATTTAGATCAGTATATGTATCACAGCTTTATACAGAATAGTATATACAGAGTTATAGTATGTCATGTTTCCTATTACCATAACATACAGAGTATACAGAATGAGTATATAGATAGAGTATACAGAGAGATAATTAGAAGTAGCATCAAGATGCTATAGATACAGTATACAGAGATTACAGTATTTACAGTACAGAAAGATAGTGTTATGGTAATTTTGGAAACATGATGAAAACAGTAAAAGAGTATATATGTATATATATATATATATAGTATCAGATCCCTGTGGAAAGATTACAGACAGATATAGTACAGATATAGATTATAGAGCATGGTACCATTGCTATATATAGATAGAGTGCAATCACATATCTCAGATAGTGTGTGGGTACCGTCAGCCGTGCTCGGAGAGGATGCAGCTCCCTAGTTCACTAGGTGGAGGGGGCCGATTTTGACGAGGTAGTAGTCAGTCTCGAGCCTAGGAGTAGACGCAGTTTGGCCGGGATGAGGTAGTGTAGAGTATATTGACTTATCTAGAGGGCCGACCAGATGAAGTCTCGCCTACGGGTCGCACAACCCTGTCATGAGGGGTCAAATCATAACATACAGAGTCCCAAGGATAAAGCACAGTTATGTATATGTATATAGTTTTACAGTATATGATGAGTATAGTATGATATTATCAGTATGAAAAGTAGAAAATACAGACGATACAGTATAGTTTAAATTGATAAAGAAAGATATGCTTTACAGATTATTTGTTGCATTACAGTTCAGTTATTATTTAAAAGTATCCTTAACTTAGTAGCCACACACTAGTAATAACATATTTCCACTTGATGAGAGTTGACTCACCCCATTCCTTTAACAATTTTCAGGTGAGCTTGTTAGGTGAGCAGATCAGGCTTGCGGATAGAGAGTATTTTGATTACCTTAGTTATAGGGTGAGTTTTTGACAGAGTTGTGTATATTTTTGGGTAGATGATGCTAGAGGGTTATTTTTGTATGGTTATAGTTTGTATATACTGGATTCTGGTATTGTATAGTATATATGTGAATGGTTGTATGATTTTTGTTTCCACTGCTTAGGTATGGATGTAGATATACATATATATATATATATATATATATAAATGGTAAGAATTTTGAGGATGTTACATTTTGGTATCAGAGCCTAGGTTGCTAGGTTCTGTAAACTTTAGAGTGCAGTGGAAAATAATACCAGAATATAAGAAAAATATTTGAGGTTTTATTCTGTGATCTGGATACAGGATTTTGTGATTGTTTTTGTGTTTTTCCTAGGGTGACGATTTTAGGAAAATCATAGTAAACTATCGATGAGTCATGTGTTTGGGTTACAAGAGTGGATTTTGGGATTACGATCAGGAGGGATAGTTAATAGAGGATTTGGAGTTTTAGTTGAATAAGTTGGGTCTGTAGGAAAATAAAATTTTGAAACAGTGTGCTATGTGTTTACAGGATGGACCCAGGGGGCAATAGCGCTCACGCTAGTGGGGATGATGGTGCTGGTCCTTCTGGCACAGCAGGCGGGGGTTCAGATGTTGTGCTACTTAGTGTGGCTCAGCAAGTTATGACTGAGATAGCGCGAAGTTCTAAAGGGCAGGGAGGTCCATCCTCAGCTCAGGGATGTACCATAAAGAAATTTATGAAGATGAATCTGTTGGCTTTTTTGAAGAGACTGATCCTACAGTTGCGGAGAACTGGGTGCAAGAGGTAGAGAAGATTCTTACAGTACTTCATTGCACTGATGAGCAGAGAGTTTTATATGCTACGTATAGACTGATGGGGGACGCCGAGAGATGGTGGTCAGCCATCAGACTGTTAGAGGAGTAGAGGGCGATACCAGTGCAGATGGCCTGGACTCGATTCAGGGACATGTTATTTAATAGATATTATCCTGCTTCAGTGAGAGATGCTCGAGTATAGGAGTTTCTGAGTCTGTCCTAGAGGTCGTTGACTGTCCCACAGTATGCGGTGAGATTTATTGAGCTCTCTCGTTTCTGCCCATATGTTGTCCTCGATGAAGCAAAGAAGGCTAGAATGTTTGAGAGAAACTTGAAGCGTGATATTTACAGGCAGGCGGCAGTACTGAGGATCCAGGATTTCTCAGAGTTGGTTGATAGGGCCACTATAGCGGATCTAGAGAGACGGAGACACAGAGTCGGAGGAAGAGGACTGCGCTCTTGAGTTTTCTGGCAGGTCCCAACTGAGGCCCATGGAGAGGAGGTAGATTTGGCAGAGGTCAGAGACAGATGGTAGAGCACAGGGGATTTCAGGGCAGACAGCTTCCTGCCGTTTGTCCTAAATGTGGACAGAGACGTCCGGGTAAGTGCCGACTGGGGGAAAATGTTTGTTATTGATACAGGAGGCTCGGTCATATGGCTTGATCATGTCAGATGCCGTCGAATTATGTACAGGCTCCCAGACCATTTCGAGGTGGATATCAGGCACCCCACAGTGGTCAGCAGAGGAACACTACGCCGGCGAGGGTCTATGTGTTGACACTGGGAGACGCTGAGATGGCTGGAGACGTGGTCACAGGTACTCTTACTACTTTCCCATATAGAATGATTGTTTTGTTTGATATAGGTGCCACCCACTCTTTTATATCGACGGGATATGTGAAAATAGCTAGAATAGAGACACAATCATTAGATATAATTTTGTTTGTGGGTAGGCCGATGGGATCTGTGATTAGATGCAGTAGGGTACTTCGGAATTTTCCAGTAGGTATTCAAGAGAGAGTGCTTTTAGCCGATCTTACTGTCCTAGATATACATGGATTTGATGTGATACTGGTTATGGATTGGTTAGCAATTTATCATGCTAGTATAGATTGCCATCAGAAAGAAGTAATTTTCAGACCCCCGGGTAAGCTAGAATTTAGATTTACGGGTTCACACGTGCCTGCTTCGCCACAGCTAGTGTTGGTTATTCAGGTGAGAAGGCTGCTACAGGATGGTTGTCAGGGGTATGTTGCATACATAAAGGAATTGCCAAAATAAGTATTGAGACAAGCTGATATACTAGTAGTGAGAGAGTTTCCAGATGTATTTCCGGAAGAATTACCTGGTTTGTCGCCTGATCATAAGATTGAGTTCACTATAGACTTTGTTACCTGGATCTGCACCAGTATCTAAAGCACCGTACCGTATGGCTCCAGTTGAGTTGAAAGAATTGAAAGATCAGCTACAGGAATTGCTGGATAAAGGTTTCATCAAGCCTAGTGTGTCGCCTTGGGAAGTGCCAGTTCTATTTGTGAAAAAAAAAAGATGGAACCATGATATTATGCATTGATTATAGGGAGATAAACAAACTGATAGTTAAGAATAAATATCCTCTCCCTAGGATCGATGATTTATTTGACCAGCTCCAGGGGACCCAAGTTTATATTAAGATTGATTTGCGGTCAGGTTACCATCAGGTGAAAGTTAAAGCAGAGGACATTTCGAAGACCGCTTTTCGTACCAGGTATGGACATTATGAGTTTTTGGTGATGCCATTTGGATTTACTAATGCACCAACAGTTTTCATGGATTTGATGAATTGGGTGTTCCACCAGTATTTGGACCAGTTTGTGGTTGTGTTCATTGACGATATACTGGTCTACTCGAGGAGTTTTGAGGAGCACGAGCATTATTTGAGGCTAGTATTACAAGTATTAAGAGAAATAAAATTATATTCAAAATTCAAGAAATGTGAGTTCTGGTTGCGGTCGGTTATTTTTCTCGGCCATGTGATCTCAGAAGCAAGAGTATTAGTTGATCGTAGTAAAATAGAGGCAGTGGTGAATTGAGAAAAGCCGGGAAATGTTCAGGAAGTCAAGAGCTTTTTGGGGTTAGTGGGTTATTACCAGCATTTTGTGGATGGTTTCTCCAGGCTATCATATCCATTAACACGACTTACGAGAAAAAAATGTGAAATTTGAATGGACTGATGACTGTGAGCAGAGTTTTCAAGAGTTAAAGCAGCAGTTAGTTTCAGCTCTATTACTGGCTATTCCATCAGGGGAGGATGGTTTGGTAATATATAGTGATGCCTCTTTGAAAGGGCTTGGATGCATGTTGATGCAGCACGGCAGAGTCATTGCTTATGCGTTTAGACACCTTAAAGAATATGAGAAGAATTATCCTGTCCTTGATTTAGAGCCTGCTGCAGTGGTGTATGCTCTCAAGATTTGGAGGCATTATTTATATGGTGGAAAGTGCGAGATTTTCACGAGTCATAAGAGTTTGAAGTATTTCTTTACTCAGAAAGAGTTGAATATGAGCCAAAGAAGGTGGCTAGAACTTATTAAAGACTATGATTGCACGATTAGTTACCACCCAGGAAAAGCAAATGTAGTAGTAGATGCTTTGAGCAGGAAATCAGTGGGATCCGTACTAGCAGTTATGGAGATTTAGCACTCAATTCTGGTGGATTTGGAGAGACTCAGTATAGAATTGGTGGAGGAGAGTCCTCAGGCAATTATTGTCAGTCTAGTGGTTCAGCCTACACTATACGAGAGGATTAAAGCAGTTTAGGGTAATGATGCAGAGTTGGCAACAGTGATGGCTAGAGTACATGATGGTCAAGGTGAGGAGTTCAGCATATCAGATGATGGAGCTCTGCGATTCTGTACTAAACTATGTGTTCCTACAGATACTGAGATCAAGAGAACTATACTGGAGGAGGCTTACAGATCCCTATACACGATCCATCCCGGCAGTACAAAAATGTACAGGGACCTGCGTGAGTACTTTTGGTGGAGTGGAATAAAAAGGGAGATAGCTGAGTTTGTTCATAAATGCTTGACGTGTCAACAGGTTAAAGCTGAGCACCAGAGGCCAGCAGGGAAGTTGCAGCCGTTGTTTATTTCGGAGTGGAAGTGGGACCACGTTTCTATGGATTTTGTTACGGGGTTACCACCAATTCGATAGGGACTAAATGCGATTTGGGTGGTAGTAGATCGTCTGACAAAAACCGCTTATTTCATTCCTATTAAAATTGGTTATTTCATGGACAGATTGGTAGAGATATATGTTCAGGAGATAGTTCGTGCTCGTGGAGTACCAGTATCCATAGTCTCAGACCGAGATTCTCGGTTTATTTCACGATTTTGGAAAAGTTTTCAGGAGGCTATGGGTACGCAGTTAGCTTTTAGCACTGCTTTTCATCCCCAGACAGATGGTTAGACTGAGAGGACAATTCAGACATTAGAGGATATGCTTCGTGCTTGTGTGCTTGATTTTGGGGACAGTTGGATCCAATTTGTGTCGTTAGTTGAATTTGCTTACAATAATAACTATCAGGCTAGTATCGGTATGGCTCCATACGAGGCATTAAATGGCAGGAGATGTCGTTCTCCTCTTATCTGGGATGAAGTAGGTGAAAAGCAAGTTTTGGGTCTAGAGATAGTACAACAAGCTTGTGACAAAGTTTGATTAATTAGAGAAAGAATCAGTACAATACAGAGTCGGCAGAAAAGCTATGCAGACACTCACCGCCGAGAGTTGGAATTTGATGTGGGAGATCGAGTATTTTTGAAGATAGCTCATCTGAAAGGAGTTATGAGGTTTGGAAAGAAGGGCAAGTTGAGCCCTAGGTATATTGGCCCTTTTGAGATACTTGAGAGAATAGGGTCAGTTGCCTACAGGCTAGCTTTACCGCTAGCTTTGACTCGAATTCATGATGTGTTTTATGTTGCCATATTATAGAAATACGTCCCAGACCCATCCCACATCATTAGCTATGCAGAGATAGAGCTTAAGGATTCATTGACATATGAAGAAGTACCAGTACCGATTTTGGATAGAAAGATACAGACCTTACGTACTAAAGAAATACAATTAGTTAAAGTTTTGTGGAAGAATCACGCTATGGAGGAAGCATCTTGGGAACTTGAGAAGCAGATTAGACAGAAATACCCGCAGTTGTTCTAAGAGGTATAGAGGTACTCAGGTAAAGTATAATAGTTAAATAGGTTTCTTTTGCAGGTACATGTATTGATTTTAGTTAGTAGATAGTTTTTAGTTTTATATATGTAATCTCTCAGGACGTAATGTAACCACAGTATTCCTCCACCACAAGTGAGGGTAGAAAATAAAATAAGTAGACCTTTTTCCTTTACGGAATGATAGAATATATAGATGAAGATGCAGAAAGTAAATTTCGATGACGAAATTTTATAAGGAGGGGAGAATGTAACAACCTGGAATTTTTCTTCACAGGTTTTGTCGACAAATACAGGGGATTCGTTGACTAGCGCATAAGGGACTTCGTCGACGAAGCCACGTCTCGTTGATGAAAAAGTACCGAGAGAGGTTTTGAGTAGACTGAATTTCATCAACGAGGAGTGGATTTTGTCGACGAAGTTATTGAAGGACTCGTCGACGAGATGACGTGGCTCGTCGATGAGTTCAGTCCTATAAATAGTTAAAACTTGAATTTTTATCCACTTTTTAGCGCTACTCTCTCTCTCTCTCTCTCTCTCTCTCTCTCTCTCTCTTTTCTCTCTCTACGACCCTCTCTCACTTCTCTCTTCATTTTCGGGCTTGTTTTTCACCGGATCAAAGATCTGAGGCTACCACGACGCTCCTGACGAAGTTCTTTGCAAGTTTGCCGAAGCTGATCATTGGAAAAGTTGAGTTGGATTTCGTCCCAGTCTCAGAGTAAGACATTTTATTTAGTATTTGCTTTTCCCTCAGTTATAAGAAATGTTGTAGGTAAGAAAATACTGATATTTTGTTCTGGGGGATTTTGTTTTCAGGATGTTGAGTTAGGAACCCTGCGGGTATAGAGCTAGAATTTTATAGGGGCTTTTCAAAGTTAAGGTAAGGGAAATATGCTATGCTAGGAGTTTTCATAAGGCTATCAGAGATTTCATAGACATATATTTTTACCAATTTATTATACAATTTTTACAGAATATGAGTTTAAATGCTTGTGTGGCCTGAGTAGATTTTCATGTGATGAAGAATTTATACAACTTTTATAATGTATCATACTATACTGAATACATAGATATAGATAGTATATACAATTTATATAGCTTTTCCCAGTATATGGAGTTATACATAATATACAGATATAGATATATATTCACAGAGATTATACAGAGAAATTTACATGCATATACAGTTTTTATATGAATAGTTTCATGAAACAGATATATATATATATATATATATATATATATATAGACACACACACACATATACATGTATACAGTTTTATTCAGATCAGTATATGTATCACAGCTTTATACAGAACGGTATATAAAGAGTTATAGTATGCCATGTTTCCTATTATCATAACATACAGAATATACAGACAGAGTATATAGACAGAGTATACAGAGAGATAATTTGAGGTAGCATCAAGATGCTACAGATACAGTATACAGAGATTACAGTATTTATAGTACAGAAAGATAGCGTTATGGTAATTTTGGAAACATGATGAAAACAGTAAAAGAGTATATATGTATATATATATATATATATATATATAGTATCAGATCCCTGTGGAAAGATTACAAACAGATACAGTACAGATATAGATTACAAAGCACGGTACCGTTGCTATATACAGATAGAGTGCAACCACATATCTCAGATAGTGTGTGGGTACCGTCAACCGTGCTCGGAGAGGATGCAGCTCCCTAGTTCACTAGGTGGAGGGGGCCGGTTTCGACGAGGTAGTAGCCAGTCCTGAGCCTAGAAGTGAATGCATTTTGGTCGGGCTGAGGTAGTATAGAGTATATTGACTTATCTGGAGGGCCGACCAGATGAAGTCCCGCCTACGGGCCGCACAACCCTGTCATGAGGGGTCAAATCATGACGTACAGAGTCCCAAGGATAAAGCACAGTTATGTATATGTATACAGTTTTACAGTATATGATGAGTATAGTATGATATTATCAGTATGAAAAGTAGAAAATACAGACGATACAGTATATTTTAAATTGAGAAAGAAAGATATGCTTTACAGATTATTTGCAGCATTACAGTTCAGTTATTATTTAAAAGTATCTTTAACTTAGTAGCCACACACTAGTAATAACATATTTCCACTTGCTGAGCGTCGACTCACCCCATTACTTTAACATTTTTCAGGTGAGCCAGTTATGCGAGTAGATTAGGCTCGCGGATAGAGAGTATTTTGATTACCTTGATTATAGGGTGAATTTTTGACAGAGTTGTGTATATTTTTGGGTAGATGATGCTGGAGGGTTATTTTTGAATGACTATTGTCTGTATATAATGGATTCTGGTATTGTATAGTATATATGTGAATGGTTGTACGATTTGTGTTTCAGCTACTTAGGTATGGATGTTGATATACATACATATATATATAAATGGTAAGAATTTTGAGGATGTTACAACCCAAGCTTGTTGCTGCCAGCTTCTCGTGAAGCTTCTCTTCCAGCCACACCCGAAGGTTCTCCACCATTACTGTTGAAGCCACCAGCCACAACCACCCCACTATAGCTACTCCCTCGTGCATAAGCCGCAACACAGCCACGACCTGCATATATATATATATATATATATATATCTCGTTTCTTTTTTTTATTGTTAGTTGAATATGGTTAATTTTTTTTATTGAAATTTATTTGAAATTTTAGATGTTGAATATTGTTAAGGTGTTTTATTATTATTGTAGTTTATTTATTTATTTATTTTCTTAAGTAAATTTAGTGGTAGTTTTAATTAGCGAGTCGAGTTATTTAATTAATTAAGTTAAGTCCGGTTTGGTTCTAGAAAAAAAAAAAAAAAGAATAAACTACAAAAAGAAAAAAAAAAGTGTTTTTGTTTTTAGGAATTAAGTTAGTTGTTTTTTTAAAATTTAATTTTTGTTAAAGTTCGATTTAGTTTAGGATCAGTCTTATTAAAGTTCTTATTTTTATCGTATATAGTTATTGTTTAAGTCATTAAAGATTTAATTTTTGTTTGAGTTTTTGGTTGCCTCTAAATTTTGATTTTGGTTCAAGTTGTTGATTTTGTTAAAGGTTTAGTTTTTATCGTTCGTGTATGTGTTTGATTGAGTTTCCATTATTGTGTGTTTTAATTGCATGTTAAAGTTACTGTTTTTAGTTTCTATTCCGAAGTTTAACACGTGTTTCGATGTTTGCCTGATTAGACATAGGTTTTCCATTCTTGTTACTTAATTCAGTGCGTGCTAGGATTAGGGTTTGAATTGCATGCTTGGTTTATTTGTCAAAAGAAATCTCAAACAATCCTGAAAATCCTGAATCTGAATTTAATTCAGTAACATTTTATTTTTGATTGGAGAAACGTAAAATTTGAGATTAAACTGCATTTCTTGAGGAGATGATCTAACATTTGAGCTGAATATTACACGATAGAACTCCTATACTTTTGATAACTTTTGAACTACTCATTTTTTGAGTGAGTCACCTAACCCGTTATTAAATGGGTTAGGTGGGTTTGGGTTAGGTCACATGCCAGGTGACCTGTTTATGACCCATTTAAAAATAAAAATGAAGGAATGTTTTTTTTTTTTAAATGTCATTTTATATGAAATGTTCAAACATTTTTAAATAAATAAATTATATTTTTTTTAAACTGGTGACTCATTTATTAACTGGGTGGGTTTGAGTTTACATAATAGTCACTCATTAATAAACAGGTCAACCCAAACCCGAACCCGTTTAACCTTGACCTATTAATGACCCTTTTGAACTCGGTTCGTTAACCTGTTTTGTCACCCCTAATTGTGGTACATGGAGGTTTTATTGTTAGGTATACCATAATATATTTCCCTAGAAAGGGTACTTAAGGGTTTGGAGTATGGTTAAGTTCATACGTTTAGCTCCTTAACTCTTGTTTTTCTTTATTAAAGCTAATTTTATCTTTCTCTAGAGCTCTTCAACTGCAACTCTTCTCTCTTTTTCGAGCACTCAAACCTGTTATTGTTAAGATACATACTCTTTATTCTCCTTTTATTTATTTTTGATATGCCCAATATTTAATTCTCGGATCTCTAACTCTCACGTCCCACCACTTATTTTCACGTAATCATATCTAACAAATTATTTTTTTCCATCACTTGACAATCCTTTACAATCATCCTTATCCAAAATATTCTTGTTTGATTAATAAATTCTAAACTTGTACTATATATTAGTATATCATCAATATAATATCGAATTATTTCACCCCGACCACCACCAAATTTACTATATACACATTTATCTTAGCCAGTAATTTTATATTCATCTTTGTTGATGTGCAACAATTTTAATCGTCCAATCAACCTGCGCTCCACCTCGATTCTGAATCCGGGTCTGTCACCCACTTCTAGCATTGTTCATCATGTTCTTCATCCGCGAAAATTTTTTTCCTTGTGATTTTTTTTTTCCACACTTTCAATTGAAAAATGATCCTCCTTTAATTGAAAATTTCCAGAATAATTTTCCAGCACTTGATCTGAATCTTTGCGTACCTCAATCTAATCTGAATGAACCGCTCTAATCTTGAGCACTCCTGTGGAAAAACTTCAGATCCAAAAAATTTTCTTTCGATTTGATTTGATCTGTCAGACTGTACCCAAACAAAACCGTGCTCTAATATCACTTGTTGACATGTAGCGATTTTAATCTTCCAAACAACAAAATAAATCACACAAAAAACATTCACAGAAAAATGGAAACGAGAGATTTTACATGGTTCGACAAGGTTGCCTACGTCCACGGAGCATGCACTTGGAGGAAAATCCACTATGAAACGATAAAATACAAAATTTGATCAGTCTCTCCCGATCTCAGATCCCATGTACACCCCTTCGCCTTCAACCTGTTGAATAAATGTTCTTCCTAGAGAGAACCCCCCTCTAGCTCTACTTGCACAAAATGACAAGCAATCTCTATATTTTCCCATGACTTACAAACATATATATGACACCACACAACCATTAGATTTAGAGACGATCCAACAGTTGTGATAAAAGTCACAATAAATAAATAAAAATAATCATAATTTTTAACAATCTTTTTCAAGAACACCATTACCTTCTTTCTAATTGTACCCCTTACCTAGTAATCTAACTTTCAAATTAATTTTATAAGTCTACCGGATCTCAAATTTTTTTTCCATAGTTCTATGTCCAAGTAGCAAGTTTATAACTTCTTGGTTTATCTTTATATATTTCAATTCATACTTAATGGCTCCCTTCGACAATGGTCAAATCCCTCATTTGAGTTCAGACTATAATTTTGATTGAAATACTTACCCGATCTAATTGTATGTTAAGAAAGTCTTTTCCCACCTCCTTTTTCGTAATTCCTGTGATGCATTCGGAACTTAAGATCTATTGAAACTATAGTTTGTTGATATTTTAAAAAATCATTCTCGACTAAAAACTTATAAAGTCTAATCCTGAAGTAGCTTCTTTTTTACTTATTTTGATTTTTATAACTTTATAATTTTGCCCATCATCAACAACAAGTTCTTAATTTCCCACCTAGTGCACAATTTTCTAAAATTTTACTTTTACTGCTTCTTCTTTGTAGTTATAGAAATGTATTCTCAAAAGTTTGTATATGGAGCTCTTAATATGTCACTTTCTAAATTTATAATTAAGAAATTCCATGACACTATTTTTTTGCATACCTTATAAACACAATATTGCAAGCTTTTTAGGTCTAGATTCAAATCAAACCCTAAAATTCTGGATTAGACTTTATAAGTTTTTAGTCGAGAATGATTTATCACTCCTTTTAGTTGGAATTTTATGAGTATATGACAAGCAATAACTCCCTTCAAATATTATTGGTTATCAGTGCTTCAAAAAATTCATTTGATGCTCTTAATCTTTTAATTTTTTTGCCTTTTTGAGTTTTTATATATGTTTTAAATCTAATAAAGCATCTTTATCTTTTGACCTTATGAATAAATTACTTTGTATTTTGTTGGAATGTTATGAGTATATGACAAGCAATAACTCCCTTCAAATATTATTGGTAATCAGTGCTTCAAAAAATTCGTTTGATGTTCTTAATCTTTTAATTTTTCCGCCTTCTTGAATTTTTATCTATGTTTTAAATCTAATAAAACATCTTTATCTTTTGACCTTATGAATAAATTACTTTGTATTTTGAATAAATTACTTCCTCTTAACCTTTATATTTAAAAGGTTTTCTAGTAAATTTATCCTTTACAAATTTCACATTTTCTTTATTAAAATTAACTAAACTTGATATTGGGCCTAAATTCTTAGAAGAACTACTAGTATTAACAATATATATATATATATATATATATATAACTCTATTATTATAATATCCCTTCCCTAGAAAAACACCATAACGAGTTAAGATCAATTTGTTTGACTCGAAAATCAATTCGACTTAAGAACATTTACCTCTATACCTTTAACTAGCATTTTAGGTAACAATTTTCTAAACTCTCAAACTTGTAGAGCATTTCTATCATCATCAGTCGCCTCATAGTGAAGGAATTTGCTATGAGTAAACTTCTTTGTTCCAATTTTCTAGTCATAGAATTTTGGTTTAAAATCTCGCACATCTCCTTACCTATGTAAAACTTTTAGTAGACTTTGTAGAAACTCATCCGATATAATGTTAAGAATATAATTTTTTCACTTTTTGTAATCCTCCTCCCATTTCAAAAAATACTTTCCTATTATTTGCTTTTGTTTGTGGCCAAGGAGCTAGTTTCCAAAACATTGACAATGAACAATATTTTCAAAGTACAATATATATTTGTGTTTTTCGAAGTTTGTAATTGTTGTCATTGACAAAGTTGACCTTTGTGATCTCTATGAATGGTCAAAGGCAACCATGTAGTCTTTAAGATTGTATTTTTAATAGATTTTTTTTAAAGAAAATACAATTGATACGATAAGCAAGAAAACATGCTAAGTTGCCATAAGGTTATTGTTTTAAAAGCTGATTTCACTCTAATAGAGAAAGTATCTCAATGTAAGGAATCATTGTATGCATGATCTCAAGAACACTCAATAAGTTCGACTTTTATGTGAACTCACAAAATTAGGGTTATAGGATCTATGAGTACTAAGTATTCAACATGTAAAGGAGCAATCTATGGCATGTGAACGAACTTATAATCAAGTTATGAATATGAAAGTTCTTCATTACTATATTTTAGATTAAGAGTTAGTACAATATAGAATGTCATAATAATTATCGTTTACTATTTAATTAAACTAATTGAGGAGCATAGGCTTGCACCATAATGAAAAAAGAGAATTCCATTTAAAATCGATAAAAATTTGATTTCTAAAGTAATATTTATTTTGAATATGTTTATCTTATGATTTTATTTTCTGCAAAATTAATAAATAGCAATTCAATATAATTATGGCTAACGCAGTAACTTTAGATAAGTAGTAGAGTGTCTTTTAATAAGTAAAAGTTAGTGGAGTGAGTTGTAACATGTAAAAAACTTATTGAATTTTTTTTAGAGTGAGTCATAATTAGTGGACTGACTAGATATTTTAGAACATTTAGTGGGTTTTGGTGAATTTAACCCTAAATTTTAATCACATTAAAAAATATATTTTTAATAATATTTGATATTGAGAGAAAAAGCAATGACAAATAAATTTCTTCTTTTATTGATATCCCTTTCCTCTCCTTTTATCGAATAGAATCCTTAATCTAAATAGATCTTAGTTTTTGTACTAAATCCTAAATTAAAATTGCATTATATGAACCAATAAATTGTCATTAGCTAGCTAAACATCAAATGTATTTTTTTTTCTTTTTTGGTTGATTGGAGGATCACACGAGGCATATGACCTGCGCATTGAGAAATGTCACATCTTCTATTTCATACCCTCTCTCTCTTCTGGGGATTCAAACCTAATCCCCCAAACATGTAAATCTTGTACTTTAACTATAACGCCCCGACCTGCCACGTGAGCATGGGTTGTTACTTTAGTGACGTCTGTATACCTAATACCTTATTCCTCATATATGAAACACATATACGCAGCGGAAATAAAATACAAAATCCTCAAATTACATTACCAGAGTTCTAACTATCTTTATACACAAATATCTCCATTTTCACATAATTACATCCCATAAAAATATACAAAAATAAAATCTCTGTCCATACATACCACGTACATAAATTTAAACCATTAGTCCGGCTCCTTTAGCCTGTTAGACCCAATCCCTAGGATTTCCTAAAAAGATAGTTTGTAAAGTAGGGGTGAGGTACAACTTAATAAAGGAAAGACTAAGTTAATGTTAGTGTGTGGTCAGCATACATCTAGTGTACAGAAAATAACTAGTTCACTATGTAGATAAACATATTTATGAAATCATTCTTATTTTACACTCACACACACAATTAGCCGAGGATAGGGAAGATTACTTGCCCATACAAGTAGCTTCTCTCTACTCTAATACTATTACTGCTACTAGGGCACTCACCTTTCTTAGCAAGCTCTCGAAGTTATCTTATTAATTATTCGTATTCATATAAATTAACAGATATCCATATAAGACACTCTCTGTGACAAACACGTCATTTACTTATCCTATGACACAAGTTGTACGGATCGAAGGTTGGACTAATGTCCTAGGAGATCCACCCAGATAATAGTCATCTGTACTCTCCGCTAACATACTCCGTAGGTATATGCAGCTCCAACTGCTAGTTCGATTGTCTTTACTCAAGGGGTACATTCACCTCACATAGACAAATCGGACAAGGTCACCTTACACCTCTCAGCACAGGTGTGGGCGCACATGGCCACATAACAAATCCCTAACAACGGTACCGTGCTCACAATACACTGGTCCCCAGGGTTCCTAAAGCATATCATGCAATTTAGATAATAGAAATCACCATTTAAAACATCAATTCACATATATTTCTTATTGTTCCAAAAACCTGACCCCAGACCACAAAAACAATCTAGCTTATAGCCGTTTAAACAAAACCCTGGCCCTCGGTCGTCATATCAAATTCCTGCATTATTCACAAGCATTTCCAGTATTTCGCAAATAATTTCAGTATTTCACAAAAAGTTCAGTTTTTCAAAATCTCAAATCCAGATATACAATAATCTATACCAATTAAATCATCTGCCACATAATTTCACATTTAAACGTACTTATATATATATATATATACACACACACATAACAATTAAATTGATTCAAATTTCATAAAATTATTGACTTAACTTAATCCCCTTACCTGAATCCTAAAAAGCCTGGTAAAAATTCCAACTCACGCCTAGAGTGTTCAAAACTCCAAACCCTGAAATCACATTATTCCCAATTAAATCAACTCAACCCCAAAATTATAATTTCCTTAATATTCTTAGGCTCACAAAATTCCCAATAACTATTTAACGTTTCCTAAGCCTATAAACTCCAAATAAATAATTAGATTCCCAAAAATAACCAATTTGCTTAATTCTTTAAATCTCACTCCCGCTTTGCAGTGGTGTTTAAAACCCCCAAATTGAAAATTCGCTCTGAATAAAATGACGATGATCGAGATTAGGACCCCATGGTGGTGACCAATCATTGATTTAACTGAAGATTTAAGGAGAAATTGAGGAAAAAGAGGGAGTATACCTTTCCCCAGGAGTGGTGTCTACGTCACTCCTACGACAAATCTGCTCAAGTAGAACTGTCGGTAGTAGAGATAGGATCCCAGTGGTATTTTTTGTTTTTCAATCAGCCAAATATTGGAGAAAAAATTGAGGAGAGTGGGAGAGAGGAAACGAGAGAGAGACGAGAGTGAGGCGTAAAGGGGAGGGGGACGTGCGCTCCGCAATTCAATTGCAAATATCTCATGAAGCTTCTTTTGAAGCTTTAGGTGATAGTTTATATATATTATAATACTATATTAATATATTATATTGTTTAATTAATAATAATTAATTAATATAAAAATTAATTAATTAATTTTTTAAAATTTAAATTTAAATTTTATTTTTTACATTTTCATGCATACAATTTTTGGGGCCATTACATTCTCCTCTCCTTACAAAAATTTCGTCCTCAAATTTGTTGAATACAACCGCAAGTATAATCCATCGTTAACCTAACAAGTATTGAGTTAATCTTTTAAACCACTTTATTAGAATTGGTAACTAACATAAATCGATGGATTATACACCCTGTTCTAATACACCTTGCTTCAGTACCAACACACAACAACTTCAATTTTTATCTCCTGTCTTCCAAAGATCTAACATTGATATAATTTTAGGAGAATCAATAGATAATTATCCTTTGTTTATGACATAACCCAAAAATTTCATATTAGTTGTCCAGATCCCACTTTTCCTGTTTAGCATATAACTGATGCTCTCATAATGTTTGTAAAATTAATCACAAATGTTATTCATGCCTCTTAAGTCTTTGGTTACCCCAAAAATCATCCATACAAATTATAATGAATTGATCCAAGTATGGTTGAATAACTTGATTCATTATATCTATAAACATGCAAAGTGCATTGGTAACCCCAATTGATAACACCAGAAACTTATAGTGACTTTTTTGTGTACTCAATTTTGTCTTTGGGATGTGTAATTCCCAATTCTTATTTAGATTGCAAATCAATCTTCAAAAATTTTGGGATTTTACCAATTAATCAAATAATCCACCAATCTTTGGAAGTCAATACCAATTCTTAATGTAACACGATTCAACTTCCAATGATTAATGCATAACCCCAAGGCCCCATTTTGTCTCTTAATGAATAACATAGGTGCAACCTATAATGATATACTAGGTCGAACAAATTCCTTGTCAAGGAAAACTTCTAGTTGCATCCTAGGTTGCCTTAATTCAGTTAATGTCATTTCATATGAAGTAGTTGACATAGGCTCTATTCCTAACACCAAATCAATATTAAATTCAATCTCCTCTTGGAGGTAGGCCCGATAAATCATCTGGGAAGAATATCTAAAAATTCATCACCTACGGGTAAAAGAAGTTGGGATTCGTTAACTCATATGTTTCTTTCATTGCTACTACAAACCCTATACATGTGCCTAAATTCTATCCTTTCCTAAGTACTCAAGATGTCAAGTATGAGAGTTTTTTTTTTTTTTAAGTTGGAAGGAAACCATCACTCCATTTGGACTACTTTCTTTTAAAAACAAACAACTAGGTGTATAATCAATAGATAACCACTAATGGTTAGCCTCATCTTTAAAAAGAGAACTTGCAATAATGACTCATACTCATCAAGAACCATACCTGCTAGGACATCTCAGACCAGGATGTGTAATCATTTACCCGTTAGATCAATTGTATAAAAGACACTTCAAAACTCTTACCATAATTTTGTAATTCGTTTGAGTAAGAATTATATGAGCTTCTAAACATTCTTTGAAATTATAATCACCCAATTCCTTTTTAATGCCAAACTAATGCACATGCTTCAACTTTAAAATAAGGGTAAAGTATCATTTTTCTACCAAATTGGTTTCTAGATTTATTTTTTGCTTCAAATAGTTTTTAAAACTCAACTTCTAACCTATGTTGGCAAATGTTGAATATCAAAATATGGTTGGAAAATATTCTCAATGAAAAACAGGGATTGTAATTATGGCAAGTCTAAGTCTTGGTATACTAACTCAAGTTAACCCTGTTCTTGCTCCAGTGACTAGACAAATATGCAATAAAAACGTGTCTTGGTTTTTGGTACAGAATACAGTACTAATGAAGTTGTTTAGTCATTTATGATCAGTGATCGGACATTATCTGCCAGCATGAATCTTATGTGAAATGGACTAGGAAGGAAATTGTGACATTTATTTGTGCTAGAGAGTTGCTAACGGTAAAAGGATCAGATTCTGAAGATGGCTTCAAAAGCTACAATCAACTGCAGATCACCGCAGAAGATTTCACATTAAGCTGTATATGAATCAAATCCCAACCGAGCTGATGTCCAAGCAGTTAAATTAGTGTCCCATTACCAAGTAGGATTCGCACAGGATAGAGCAAAAAGAAAAAGCTCCAGGTCCTAGCATGTATGGTTTTCCTTCTAGATAGCAGTTTGCTGAAGGTATGAGTATCATTATGATTTTTTTTCTAGGTAAGTTACTAAAGATGATTTTGTTAGGTGTTATTTGGTTCACGGGATCCTTCGAAATACTTGACAATGTGATGCTCATGACATCTTATACTCATGTTTATTTCTAGATTATGGTGATAACATCACTTCCCAGGAAATAAAGAATTCCTCAAAACATAGGAGTCCAATTGTTGCCCACTAGTATCTTACATTCTTATGGGCATCTTAATTTTAGGATTAAACTGTCCCCACTATTTTGGACGACTTATGGAAATATGAAAATATGTAGTCGATGCACATTCTCATCGACCCATCTTTCTTTTTCACAAACAACACTGACGCTCCCCAGGGTTACACGTTGGGCCTAATATGTAACACCCCGGACCCGCTATGTGGGCCTCGGAGTGTTATGAGACCATCCACGCATCTCTGATACCATTGACGCAGCAGAACTAACTAAAAAATCTCAAATAAATACCAGAGTACTATATATATATATATTTACATATGCAAACCCATAAAAAGGTACAACCATATTCACCATATTACATAACTAGGAAAAAAACATTAAACATAATTTTTTACTCATATCCGTTCCTTATCCACCCACAAAAGCTAACCCCGCCCTAGAGCTTTCTAAGCTCGATCACCTAAAGAACCTGAAAAGATTAATAAATCGTCGAGGTGAGACACCTTTCAGTAAGGAAGAAATAAGTTACAACTGTGTGTGGCTGAAATGTTTAATATATAATTACAAAGTATACATACATTTGTGTTCCATTATCAATAGCAGCTGAGAAAAATGCATCTATAATCACATCATTATCGACTTCTCTGTTACCCAATCACATACACACATACATAATTACTTTTAATGATAATTCCTAAGAATAGGGAAGTCTACCCGCCCATACAAGTAGCTTCCCTCTGCTTTAGTATTGAAACCAGGGCACCCACCTTCCTCAGTAAGCCCTCGAGTTATGTATCCACGTAAAGTCTCTGAGGTTAGGGAAGCTTACTCGCCCATACAAGTAGCTTCCCTCAGCTCTAGTACCAACAAAAAATTACCAGAGCACTCGCCTTCCTTAGCAAGCCTTTGTTGGAAAGTTCTACTTTACCATAAATACCTATGCAATTAAAGTTACATGCAACCAATGCTAATCACTTCACAAAGTTCCACATGTACATGCATATCACAATCAATCCACACAGGATATACACATACCTCATTCACACTCACACATGGTCCATATCCACACAGAATACAATGTCCCCACACAGGACTCTAATCCATATAAAATACACGTCCACATAGGACTATCAACCACTCAGGTTTCTACATAATCTTCTCAACCACACAGGTTACAACACATACCACCCTGTTCATGGTAAATAGGTAAAACAAACTTCTCATACCATTGCTAATGTTTTACTCCCTAATATAAACACTCATATAATGACCTCCTCATACCACTGCCAATGTTATATGACGGTTATATCAGGTACGATATAACGACCTCCTCATACTACTACCAACTCTATATCGCAATTTACATGAACCATAAAACAATACACATCCAGTACAGGTAAACACATCATTATATTCCCATTCACAGTATTTATTTATCCAAACAACATCACAAACAAACAGAATTCACAATCCAAACAGTAACCACAAGCGAACAACAGACAAAATCAAGTAGTACCCGCAACCATTTAATTATCAAAGTTGTTTTCATGCCACATGGTTTTTCCCAATATAATATATAATCAAAACAGTATTTTCAATGCCTGCACTGTTCAAAAAATTATACTTAAATTTATAGAATTTATACTCAATTTTAACTAGTTTAAAATTAATAAAAACTGTTATAACGTATTTTCCCTTACCTTCTCAAGTTCCTGCCTAAACCGAACAAAAAACGAGACCCTGTAATCCAAAATTCCAAACTCACTCAAATCTCAGAAAAATACTCATTCAATACTTCCTAGGCTCCATATAATTATATTTAACAAGAAAACTCCAAAATATCTCACTTACCCTGATTTTGGGATGGTGCCCCAAAACCCCAAATCAACGATCTGCTCCGGCAGCTTTTTAGAGAACAATCCCACAAACCTCGTGGTAGTTTCGGATCTTCAAATCGGGCTGAATCCAAGCTGGATTCGAAGAGAGAAGGCAGAGGGACCATTTTTAGAGAGAGAAAATGAGAGAAGAGTGATTTCTTCGCAAAAAAATTAAAGACATCGCTATTTATAGGTAAGGACACATTGACGAGACACGTGGATTCATTGACGATCCCATAAAGAACATTCGTCGATGAGACTGTGAGTTCATCGACGAGTTTCAGAATATCTCAAACCCTCTTGATAAATCCTCGTTGATGAGACATATGCCCTTGTCGATAGGCTAAGGAAGAACGTTCATCGACGAGACCAGTTGGTTCGTCGACGAGGCTTCGCTAACGCTCCTTTTAAAAATTCCTTTTTCTTCCTTTCTCTCTTTTCTTTCCTTTTCTTTTATTATTTTTATTAATTAAATTTTTCAGGTCGTTACATAATAAACCCTTATCTAATCATTCTTATAACTGGTCCTTTAACTCTTTTTATTCTGCTGGTACCATTCTGTACGAGGCTTTAGAAATTGGCGCTGTTCCCGAAAGTAGATCAATAGTAATCTCTACCTCACAATCAGGAAGTGATCCCGGCAAATCATCGGGGAATATATATTAGGAAAATCCCTCACTACTAGGATATTCTTTAATCTCAACTCCCCTTCTGGTGACCCCCTCGGGGTGCTTGATTACCTCCTCGGTACTGATGTTGTGGAGGTGGATAGTTCAATGTTGCACGGCAGTCCCGCACCATATGTCTAGCCCCAACACATCGATAGCAGACAGCTGGTCCTCCCCTACACTCGCCCTAATGCCTCTGATGGCATCTGGAGCAGATAGGATACTGCGAATTCCTCTAATGGGTTTAAGATCCCGTATCCTGTCGCTGGCTTGAGAAATTACTAGGTTGCCTCCATGAGCCCTGATTAGTGTTGGTTTGAAACCCTAAGGCAAGGGCCTCTTATTCTCGTTTGTGGCTCTCTCATCCTCCTAAATACTTGCCTCAACTGCCATGACCCTGTCCACCAGCTCAGAGAAACTTTGAGTTAACAACGCCACCACCTGTGCGCGTATTCCCAGCCTCAGACCTTTCTCAAACATCCCAACTTTCCTTGGCTCATCTGGGACCATATGAGGAACGAAACGTGATAGCTCCATGAACTTGGATGTATACTACTGTACAGTCATGGGTCCCTGGGTTAGATGCAGTGTGACGCCCCAATTTTTCATACCAATTTTTTTTTTCCAAATAAACCACACATATCGGCCACGTCAACCACTAATACCATAATACATAACCCGACCCGCAAGTGGGTACCAGGTATACATCATACACACATACATAATCCTAACAGCGGAAGTCATTTCATATTCATATATACATCCCATAACGAATACATATACCAGAATACAAAACCATCCATAAATACTTGTCTAATACAAAACCTTTAGGGAAACCAAACCTCCCTAGCTCAAAATACTCACCCTAGCTACTCAGGGTATCTGCTCCACTTTATCTCGGAGCTCTATCACCGGGTCTATCTCGATTTCCTAAAATATTTAAATGATTGGGTGAGACATATCTCAATAAAATGGTATAAATTATCTACAGTGTGTGGCAATATGAGATTCATTATATCATAACATATAAGCATACCAGTGTTATTATTTTCTGAGAAAATATACCTTTTCACATTTATCATCATACAGATATACAAGATAAGCTTACAAAAGCTTTTACTTTCATTTCCAAAATCATTCAATATAACCCAAATTTACTAATAAAGCTCTTGAGAATAGGGAAGCTTACTCGCCCATACAAGCAGCTTCCCTCTGCCCTAATATTGTTTGCAGCCTAACCCGATTAACTTGAGTTCAGCTACAACCGATACTTATCAGAGCACTCACCTTACTCAGCAAGCCCTCAAGTGGTGTGTTTTACTTCACTTTAATTATTTATTAACTCACACTATTCATTCCTCATTTCATTATTATTCCCATTTTCATGTTCATTTCCATTCCTTTTTCCTTTCCATTTCCATATCTAGCTCATGAGTGTCGCCATATTGAGGTACCTGTGTCTATACTCATGGCTTCCTTGAGGATCTCGCTCCACGTCATGCTTCCCCCCATGAATATGGTTGTGCGGCCCGAAGGCTGGACTTAACCGCGACTAGTCGACCCGGTTAGGTCAAATGTCACCATATATCTCATGCCTTTAGTACGACTGGCCGGCCAAAGCCTTGATCTGGACTCAGGGGGCACAACAACTCTACTATATGGCTCAGCCTACTGCCACACCACATGCTTCACGAGCCCATGTAGTTGCACTGCTCCATTAGCAATGGTACCGTACTCTCATTATCATAACCCATCATTAGGGTTTCTATAATCATCCATCAGGGTTTTCACTGCCACATACCAACAATCATTACGTGGTATTGGCATTTCATCCATCACATGTCTTTATTCCCCGTGCGAAATTCCACATTTCATTTCTCACAATTTAATATTCATATTGCAAAATTAACATGCAATATTCACATTTCACATACTTACATTTCCCATAATCATACTTCACATTTTCATATTGCAGAATTAACATTGCAATATTTTCATTTCCCATATTCACATCTCTTATCATCATGTTTCACATGTTCACATTCCTCATATTCATATTACATAATTTTGCATTGCAATATACACATTTCAAAATCAATATTCTCAACACATTTTATCATATAAACATCTCTTTTCACAAATATTCCATATTTCTCAAAACACACTCACATATTTCACATTTCCTCATTTTCTCAGAAAATACCTTTCCTGCATATTTTACTTTCATCATTTTCCCATAATTCAATTCTCATTCCATAACACATTTCAATATCACATATTTCATAGGGTAATTCATTTATCACAGTTTAAATATTTCCCAACACAATTCATATGCCACACAAAATTTATCTAATATTTATATTATAAATAAATTTTAGGTAAAATATCATATCCCATTTTCACATATTTTCCAATCCATAATTTCCATAAAAATACTGCTATAATTTATTCCCTTTACCCGACTTACTGAGATGCTCGCAATTTAATCCAAACCTACATCCACGATGTTCCCAGCTCAACACCCTGAAATTTACATTTTTCCAAACAAAAATTGAGTATTATTCTATCTACTACACTTTTCTCAGTCTTGAAATACCAAATACCTTATAAAACTTAAAATAACCAACTTACCCAGATTTTGGGATGGTGCCCAAGTTGGTCTAACCAATGAACTACTTCAGCAGACTTGAAGAGAATCCTCCCAAGAGTAGCGTGACAGCTTCCGATCGTCGAACTAGCGAAAAACGAAGTCAAAAATCTAGAAAGAAGGTAGAGGAGACAATTTTAGAGAGAGAGAGAGAGAGGGAGAGAAAATAGCTGCATGAAAATTTCGCTGAAATCTTGAAGTTGGTGTATTTATAAAATGTCGATTCGTCGACGAGACACGTCACCTCATCAACGAGTCCATGAAGGAAGTTTGTCGAGGAACTCGTAACCCTCGTCGATGAAATTCAGGCTCTGCTAAACCCCTCTCAGTAAGTTCCCATCAATGAGACACGAGTCCACGTTGACGAGCCCAAGAAGGCTGCTCGTCAATGAATGCTCTGCATTCATCGACGAGACCCTACTGAGTCCCTTTATAAAAATCCCTTTCTCTCCTTTCTTTATTTACTTAATTTCTATAATTCTTTGGGTCTCTACATGCAAAAACTCCTGAGCCTTCACCTTTTGGGTAGCAGTAGGGAAGTATCTGTCAAAGAAGACCTCCTTGAAATAACTCTAGGTGATAGATGTATGCCCTAGATGCTGTTCCTCAACCATCCTCGCCGATCTCCACCACCTCTTCTATAATGACCTGCTTACTAATCATATAATAGAACATAATAAATAAAATAGTCAACCCGAAACCCATGGGTAACAGGGACACCTGTCATACATAATGGAACCTAAGCAGCAGTAAATGTAAATCATCATCATCATCATCATAACCACAAAATATTTTATACCAGAGCTAACAACGATCCACAGTAATACTGTATTCATATACAGTCTCAAAATATCAAAAATACAACTAGGATTCCATAACAACAATCTCTTGACCCTAGCCCAAACTTACCCTGTAGTGACTCAGAGAATTTATAATATTTAAATAATAAAAGGAAGGGAGAAAAAGAAATTAAAAAGGGAACGCAAAGCGTTTGTCGACAACGCGGTATATTAGACTCGTCAACGAGTCTTCTTCTTGGCCTCGTTGACAAGATGACGTGGCTTGTCGACAAAAGCCCTTGTATAAATAGTGTTAAACATGATTTTTCAGTCCATTTTCGCGTAGGAACCTCTCTTTCTCCTCTCCCTTCGGTTCCCCTTCCTTTTCTCTCAATTTTTGGGTCCATTTCCCACCGGATTGACGATCCGAAGCCACCACGATACTCCTGGGAAAGTTCTCTGCATTTCTGCTGGAGTGGATCGTCGGTGGAATTGAGTTGGAAATCATCCCAAATCCAGGGTAAGGCTTTCTACTCAATATTTGCCTATTTAACAGTTGTAGAAAGCGTAGTACGCGTAGAAATACTGAACTTTAGCTCTAGGAAATGTTGTTTTCAGGGTGTTGAACGGGGAACCCTGCGGGTGCGGGGCTGTTTGTTTTAGGGGCCTTTCAGGACTCAGGTAAATGGATAAACTAAACTAGTTATTTTGTGAAAATATATGTATGTTATCACAGCATCTGGTTTCAGGAAAATAAATATATGTATATATGTTTTATATTTGGGAAATACTGCTGAAAATGATGGTATGTTAAATATACGAAAAACCTGTTTCGTGTGGCATGAGTTGAAAATAATATGAAGTACTATTTTTCTGGGAATATGATAAAGATATGAATTTTTATAATGGAAAATAGGTGTACGGGTCGAGATTTTGATATGTTTTGCCAGCGTATGGGCTGAGTTATGTATATGATTTGCCGGCGTACGGTCCATGCTATGTATATGATTTGCTGGCGTACGGGCCAAGCTATGGATATGATTTGCCAGCGTACGGGCTGAACTATGTATATGATTTTCAGGCATACGGGCCAAGCTATGGATGTGATTTGCTAATGCACAGGTTGAGCTGTGTATATGAATTGCTGGCATATGGGCCGAGCTATGGTAAAAAGTGAAATACCAGCATACGGGCCGATGATTTTTATGATATACATATATATGCAAAATGATATGATTGATATGATAATTAATGGTATGAAATATCCATGTATCACAGTTTCAATATATGCTATATGATATCAGAACCTGGTTGGCTTGGTCTAGGCTAGCACTTGCATGGTACCGATGCTATGTGTTTATGATTTATCATTATATTTGTGTTAACCCCACTGTACGGAGAGGTGTGAAATTGGATGGTTGATGTGGTTTTAAGAAGTGTGTGAGCGCCCCTGGTGTACGGACCACGTCTGGCAAACCCATCGGACTTACAGACTGTACTTTTGACTTGGCAGTGGTTAGCCAACCATTGTCAGGTCCTGCCTTCGGGCCACACAACCCAGTCATGTGGGGCTAATGCATGACAACAGCCAGCTAACCCGCTAGGAATGTTTTTGTATTATTATTATATGAGATGAGTTATGCTATGAGAATACAGTATATTCTGTCATGTTGTGATTATATATGTTTTCCCAGAAGTATATATATATAGTTTTACTGGTTATGTATATATAGTATATATAAAATAGAAATGCTCTTGTTGCCACACACTAGTGTTAGTTTATTTCCCTTATTGAGAGGTGTCTCACCCCAAAATTTTATAAACATTTTAGGAGCCCCTGATAGAAGAGCAGGTAAAGCTCCGCTGATCTAGTACTGTTGATATGCCCTTCCAGAAGGGTAAGTACTTTGATAGGGTCAGATGTATTTTGTGGGATGGCCCTAAGATATCTTTTGGGTTGTGTACTGTGTGTATATAAATATAGTGGTTGTAGTAACTCTGGTATTGTGATGGATGGTATTGTATTTATAATGATAAGATTGTATGTTTCTTGCTGCTTAGGCTTTCGTTTGTATTTCTATTATATCCTTAGTACCCACGGGTCCAGGTGGATTATGATCTGCTAAATTTTGTGATATTGGTTTTATTATATTATGGAAAAAATATGTGAAAATTAAGCAGGTCGTCATAGTTTGGTATTAGAGCCTAGGTTCTGTAGACTTTAGAATGCAGCGGAAACAATACCAGGGTATAGAAAATGATTTAAGGTTTTGTTCTGCAGTTTAGAGGCAGGACTTCCGTGGTAGTTTCTGTGTTTTTCCTGGGGTGATGATTTCAGGAAAACCATAGTAAACTATTGTTGGGTTGTGTTCCTAGAATGTAGGACTGAGGATTAGAAATAAGTTGAGAGTGTTAAGATAAGAGGCTAGGTTAAGTGGGTAAATTATAAGGATAGGATTTTGAAGTTGCGTTTGTTGTTTTCAGGATGGATCTAGGAGGAAGTAGTGCCCATGCGAGTGGCATTGATGGAGCAGGGCCATCAGGTGCAGCTGGGATCGACATTGACGCGATATTACATAATGTGGCTCAGCAGGTTACAGTTGAGATCGCTAGGAGCTCTAGAGAGTAGGGTGCTCCTCTAGCAGGCCATGGGTGCACTATAGAAAAGTTTATGAAGATGAATCCTCTGGCATTCTTAACCACTGAGAATTGGATGCAGGAGACCGAGAAAGTCTTGGATGTGTTGCAGTGTACTAAGGAACAGAGGGTCCTCTTTGCTACCTATAGACTAACGGGAGAGGTCGAGAGGTGGTGGACTGCAGTGAGACTGCTAGAGCAGCAGAGGGCAACTTTGATAGCCATGATATGGGACCGATTTAAGGAGTTGTTCTTCGATAGATATTTTCTAGCTACTATCAGGGAGGCTAAGGTGGAAGAGTTCCTGAGTCTGAAGCAGGGACAGCTATCCGTCCAGCAGTATGCGGCACATTTTATCGAGTTCTCTCTTTTCGCCCCATACATTGTCCCTGATGAGGTGAAGAAAGTGACGCAGTTTGAGAGAGGCTTGAGGCGGAGTATATTCAAGCAGGTGGTAGTGCAGCGAATCTAGGATTTTGCTGAGCTAGTCGATAGAGCAGCCTTGGTAGAGGTTGGTGAGTGGTTGGATGCAGAGGAGTAGGGACAGAGGAAGAGATCTGCGTTTATAGGTTATCAGTAGGGTCATAGATCGGGTCAGTGGAGAAGAGGAAATCATGGTAGAGGGCGGAGACAGGAGATTGGAGGATGCGAGGTTCAAGCATTGTAGGGTCCTCCAGTCTGTCAGACGTGTGGTAGAAGAATCTAGGGAGAGTGTCGAGCAAGTGGAGTGGTCTGCTATCGCTGTGGTAGACTGAGGCACATGGTGCGAGACTGCCTTACCCCACCAGATGCAGTTCCAGCTCCTAGACCGTATTGGGGACATTATCAGGCACCACGTGGGGGCCAGTAGAGGAATATGGCTCCAGCCAGGGTATTTACTCTGACGCCGGGTAAGGCTGAGATGGCAGGCGACGTGGTGACAAGTATGGTTATTATGCTTTCTTTTAAAATTATCGCAATGTTTGATTCAGGTGCCACACACTGGTTTGTGTCTTCGCGGTGCACTAAATTATGTGGGGCAGAAACACAATTGTTAGATACTGAATTATTGGTATCTACATTGACTGGGTCGGTAGTGAGGTGTAGTAGGGTGCTCCAAGGTTGCTCAGTTGATATTCAAGGGGAAATTCTGTCTGCTGATCGTATAGTGCTAAATATGCATGGATTCGATGTGATCTTCGACATGGATTGGCTAGCAACTAATTTTGCCAGCATAGATTGCCATGCACGAGAAGTGATATTCAGACCTCCAGTAAAAACAGAATTCAGATTTGTAGGGTTGCGAGTGCAATCGCTACCTCAACTAGTTTCAGCTATCCAGGTTAGGAGACTACTGCTAAGTGGTTGTAAGGGGTTTGTGGCAATTGTGAAGGAGATGTCAGATAATGAATTAAAACTTGCTAGTATGTCTGTAGTGAAAGACTTTACAGATGTTTTTCCAGATGAGTAATCAGGCTTGCCACCCGATCGTGAGGTAGATTTTCCTATTGATCTACTTCCAGGTACAACATCGATTTCTAAAGTACCTTACGGGATGGCGCCAGCGGAGTTAGTAGAATTGAAGAATCAATTGCAAGATCTGCCTGATAAGGGCTTCATACGACCCAATGTATCTCCGTGGGGAGCTCCAGTTCTATTTGTGAAGAAGAAAGATGGGTTCATGAGGATGTGTATAGATTACACGGAAATCAATAAAGTGACAATCAAGAACAAATATCCTCTACCCCGTATCGACGATTTGTTTGACCAGCTCTAGGGTACATGGGTGTATTCGAAGATTGACCTTAGATCTAGCTATCATCAAGTGAAAGTGAGAGTAGAAGACGTCTCGAAGACCGCCTTTAGGACCAGGTACGAGTATTACGAGTTTCTTGTTATGCCGTTTGGTTTGACGAATGCTTCTGCGATGTTTATGGACTTGATGAACAGAGTCTTCCACCAATACCTAGACCAGCTTGTTGTTGTTTTTATTGATGATGTACTGGTTTATTCGATGAGCTATAAGGAGCATGAGACACACTTAAGACAGGTTCCTACAGACACTACGGGAAAAGAAGTTGTACACCAAGTTTAGTAAATGTGACTTCTGGCTTGAGAAGGTCATATTCTTGGGTCATGTTATATCTGGAAACGGTATTTCTATGGATCCCAGTAAAATTGAGGCTGTAGTAAATTGGGCTAGACCAAGGAATGTCTAGGAGATCAGGAGTTTCTTGGGATTAGCGGGTTATTACCGTTGTTTTGTTGAGGGATTCTCAGCTTTATCAGGATCTTTGACACGATTAACTAAAAAGAATGTTAGATTTGAGTGGGATGACAGCTGTGAGCAGAGTTTCCAGGAATTGAAGTAAAGATTAGTCACAGCACCAGTATTGGTCATCTCGTCAAGGGGTGAGGGGTATGTCATTTACAGTGATGCGTCCTTAAAGGAACTTGACTGTGTATTGATGCAGCATGGTAGGGTGGTGGCGTATGCGTCCAGGCAGTTAAAAGAATATGAGAAGAACTACCACACCCATGATCTTGAATTGACTGTAGTTGTACACGCATTGAAGATTTGGAGGCATTACCTATATGGCGAGCGGTGTGAAATCTTTTCCAACCATAAAAGTTTGAAGTACTTTTTCACGCAGAAGGAATTGAATATGAGGCAGAGAAGGTGGTTGGAGCTAATTAAGGATTTCGATTGTACCATTAGTTATCACCCGGGGAAAGCAAATGTGGTAGCTGATGCGTTGAGCAGAAAATCCAGGGAACCAGTATTGGCGGCTATGGAGATTTAGTATCCAATCATGAAGGATCTGGAGAGACTCGACATTGAGTTAGTTGAAAGTGGTTCTCAGGCTCACATTACCAGTTTAGTGGTGCAGCCTACTCTGCAGGAAAGAATTAAAGCTGCTCAGAAAGAAGACCCAAAATTAGCAGAGGTGATGGATAGAGTGCAGAATGGTCAGGGGGAGGAATTCAGTGTTGCAAATGACGGCACTTTGCAATTTCGTTCTAGATTATGTGTTCCTACCGATGTGGATATTAGGAGGACCATTCTAGAGGAGGCTCACAAATCTTTGTATACAGTTCATCCAGGTAGTACGAAGATGTACAGAGATCCGTGAGAGTCGTATAGGTGGAGTGGTATGAAGAGAGAGATCGCCGAGTATGTAGCCCAGTGTTTGACGTGCCAGCAGGTAAAAGCTGAGCACTAGAGGCCGACAAGTCAGTTGCAGCTGTTATTTATCCCAAAGTGGGAGTGGGATCATATATCTATGGACTTTGTGTCAGGATTGCCGATGGCGTTGCACAGCCAGAATGCCGTCTAGGTGATTGTTTATCGTTTGACTAAGACTGCCCATTTCTTACCTGTCAAGATCAGCTACTCCCTCAATCGTTTTGCAGAGATCTACATTTAGGAGATAGTTCATCCTCATGGGGTGTCAGTATCTATTGTGTCAGATCAAGACTTGCATTTCATGTCATATTTTTGGAAGAGTCTGCAGGAAGCACTAGGGTCTCAGTTGTCTTTTAGCACAACATTCCATCCTAAGTCAGATGGGCAAACTGAGAGGAGGATACAAATATTAGAGGATATGTTCCGAGCGTGTGTATTAGATTTTGGAGGTAGTTGGACTCTGTTCATGTCGTTGGTAGAATTTGCATATAATAATAGTTATCAGCCAGGTTTGTCATGACACCATTTGAGGCTCTTTATGGTAGGAGATGCCGTTCTCCTTTTTTTTGGGATGAAGTGGGTGAGCGGCGAGTAGTGGGACCAGAGCTTGTGCAGCAGGCGTACGATAAGGTTCGGCTTATCAGAGATAGAATCAGTGCATCTCAGAGCCGACAGAAAAGTTATGCTGATAATCGTTTTAGGAATCTGGAATTTGATGTGGGTAATCATGTGTTTTTGAAGATAGCTTTGTTGAAAGGGGTTATGAGGTTCAACAAGAAGGGTAGACTTAGTCCTAGGTTTATCGGTCCATTTGAGATTCTAGATAAAGTGGGGCCAGTTGGTTATAGGCTAGCTTTGCCACCTATGTTGTCCAGGATCCACGACGTATTCCATGTGTCTATGTTGAGAAAATACGTTCGAGATTCTTCTCATATCATCAGTTATGGTGAATTAGAGCTCAGTGATTCACTGGTGTATGAGGAGGTACCAGTACAGATTCTGGATAGGAAAGTGTAGGAGTTATGTAACAAGGAGATTCCTCAAGTAAAAGTTTTGTAGAGGAATTATACAGTTAAAGAGGCTTCTTGGGAATTCGAGGAGCAGATGAAGCAGAAGTATTTGCACTTATTCCAAGAAGTCTAATCAGGTAAAATGTAAGTAGTTAGATAGTATTTCTTTTGCAGGTGCATGTAAAAAGTTTAGTTAGTAAGTGACATTTTAGTTTTGAGAGAATTTTCTTTTGTATAGGTAATCTCCCAGGACTCAGAATGTAACCACGGTATTCCTCCGCCATAAGTGAGGGTAAGTAATAAAATAAGTAGACCCATTTTCTTTTAAGGAATAATGAATTGCATGAATAATAAATTTCGAGGACGAAATTTTATAAGGAGGGGAGAATGTAGTGACCCAAAGAATTTATAATATTTAAATAATAAAAGGAAGGGAGAAAAAGAAATTAAAAAGGGAACGCACAACGGGTCTTCCTCGACGAGTCTTCTTCTTGGCCTCATCGATGAGATGACATGGCTTATCGACGAAGGACCTTGTATAAATAGTGTTAAACACAATTTTTCAGTCCATTTTCGCACAGGAACCTCTCTCTCTCTCTCTCTCTCCTCTCCCTTCGGTTCCCCTTCCTTTTCTCTCAATTTTAGGGTCCGTTTGCCACTGGATTGACGATCCGAAGCCACCACAACCTTCCTAGAAAAGTTCTCTGCATTTTTGCTAGAGTGGATCGTCGGTGGAGCTCAGTTGGAAATCATCCCAAATCCAGGGTAAGGCTTTCTACTCAGTATTTGCCTATTTGACAATTGTAGAAAGCGTAGTACGCGTAGAAATACTGAACTTTAGTTCTAGGAAATGTTATTTTCAGGGTGTTGAACAGGGAACCTTGCGGGTGTGGGGCTGTTTGTTTTAGGGGCCTTTCAGGACTCAGGTAAGGAGATAAACTAAACTAGTTATTTTATGAAAAAATATATATGTTATTACAGCATCTGGTTTCAGGAAAATAAATATATGTATATATGTTTTATATTTGGGAAATACTACTGAAAATGATGGTATGTTAAATATACGAAAAACCTGTTTCGTGTGGTATGAGTTGAAAATAATATGAAATACTGTATTCTGGGAATATGATAAAGATATGAATTTTTATAATGGACAACAGGCGTACGGGCCGAGATTTTGATATGTTTTGCCAGCGTTTGGGTTGAGCTATATGTATGATTTGCCGGCATATGCGTCGTGCTATGTATATTATTTGCCGGCGTACGGGCCAAGCTATGAATATGATTTGCCAGCGTATGGGCTGAGCTATGTATATGATTTTCCGGCGTACGGGCCGAGCTATGAATGTGATTTGCTAGTGCACGGGTTAAGCTATGGATATGAATTGCCGGCGTACAGGCCGAGCTATGGTAAAATGTGAAATACCGACATATGGGCTGATGATTTTCATGATATACGTATATATACAAAATGATATGATTGATTTGATAATTAATGGTATGAAATATCAGTATATCATAGTTTCAATATATGTTATATGATATCAGAACCTGGTTGGCTTGATCTAGGCTAGCACTTGCACGGTGCCGATGCTATGTGTTCATGATTTATCATGATATCTGTGTTAACGCCACTGTACGGAGTGGTGTGAGATTAGATGGTTGATGTGGTTTTAAGAAGTGTGCGAGCGCCCCTGGTGTACGGACTAGGTCTGGCAGACCCATCGGACTTACAGACTGTACTTTTGACTTGGCAGTAGTCGGCCAACCATTATCAGGTCCCGCCTTCGGGCCACACAACCCAGTCATGTGGGGGTAATACATGACAACAACTAGCTAACCCACCAGGAATGTTTTTGTATTATTATTATATGAGATGAGTTATGCTATGAGAATACAATATATTCTGTCATGTTGTGATTATATATGTTTTCCCAGAAGTATATATATACAGTTTTACTGGTTATATTCATGATTATATATACATATATCACAAAAATGCTCATGTTGTCACACACTAGTGCTAGTTTATTTCCCTTACTGAGAGGTGTCTCACCCCAAAATTTTATAAACATTTCAGGAGCCCTTGATAGATGAGCGAGTAAAGCCCCGTTGATCTAGTACTGTTGATCTGCCCTTCCAGAAGGGTAAGTGTTTTGATAGGGTTGGATGTATTTTGTGCGATGACCCTAAGATATCTTTTGGGTTATGTATTGTGTGTATATAAATACAGTGGTTATAGTAACTTTGGTATTGTGATGGATGGTATTGTATTTATGAATATAAGGTTATATGTTTCCTCCTACTTAGGCTTCCGTTTGTATTTCTGTTATATCCCTGGTACCCACGGGTCCAGGTGGATTATGATCTGTTGAATTTTGTGTTATTGATTTTATTATATTATGGAAAAAAAATAAGTGAAAATTAAGCAGGTCGTCACATACCCTCCGAGCAAGATAGTACAATCGACTCAATGACGGTCACGCTCCGTCGGTCTTTCTGAGTTTCCTAAAAATCATTTAATGTTTGGGGGTGAGACACTTCTTAGTAAGGTAAAATAAACTTAATACAACTATGTGGCAACATGAATATTTAATGATAATATAGATATACAGTACATTCTTCATATCAGAAAACATTAATCTTTTAATAACTGCATAAACGTATACCTTCATATTTTTAATAAATCATACTAATCATAACTTTCTAGTATAACTAATAATACAGAAAACATACCCACGATGAATAGCTAGCTGATGTCATGTATTACCCCCTGTGACGGGTTGTGCAAGCCGAAGGCGGGACCTGACAATGGCTGGTTGACCACTGCCGAGTAAAAAATGTCTGTAAGTACGATGGGCCCGCCACACCCTGGTCCGAATTGCTAGGTGGACGTCTACAAATCTACACTGAAAGCCACATCGACTATCCATCTCCCACCCCCTCGTGGGGTGGTTAGCACCAATCTGAACATAGATATTTGATCTATATAGCTACGGTACCGTGCTCCTGAAACTGAACTAAACTAACATCCAGATTCTAATAACATATAATACATGATAATATAACGTTTAACATAACTGAATTGATAGCATTTTCTATAATTTCATAAATATGGCCTTGTGCCAAACATTTCATAAATACGGCCTTGCGTCGAAATCATATGTAAAACACGGCCTCGCGCCAAATATCTCATACATATCATTCTGCATAATAAATCAATATCATGTATTTTCAAAATCATAATGTACTGTATTATTTCATAATTCTTGAAAACATACTTATTCATAAAATTTCCATAATATAATACATGTCATGTAAAAAAAATAATATTTATGCCATACAATGCTGAATAAAATCATACATTTCATTCTAAAAGTGTAATTCCTGTATAACAACAGTATTTTCCAAAATATGCATTTTACTTAATAACATTCAGATATAATACATGTTGTTCTAAAAATTAATTTGCTGATAAATAGTAGTAATTTGCATGGAAAATATCTACTTTAGTTTATTCCCTTATTTGACACTGGAAAGAAACCCCCTAAAAATTTCGGTCCTGCACTCGCAGGGTTCCCTGTTCAACACCCTAAATTCAACAATTTTCAGAACTAAACTTCAGTATTTTCACGTGAATATCATTTCCTATAACTATGAAAAGACCAAATTTGGCATAAAAAACCTTACCTCAACTCAGGGATGAATTTCAACCCGCTTCCACCAACGATCCGCGCCGAAAGATATGGAGAGAACTTCCCCAGGAGCATCGTGGTGGCCTCAAATTGTCGACCCGGCGAACGACGGAGCCAAAATCAAAAGGAGGGAAGAGAGGAACCGTAGAGGAGAGAGAGAGAGAGAGAGAGTAAGAAATTTTCTGATTTTTTTGCGTTTAATCCGAGTTTTAGGCTATTTATAGAGTCGGATTGCGTCGACGAGATACGTCACTTCGTCGACGAGTCCCTAAATAGTTTTTCGACGAACCTTCACCTCTCGTCAACAAAATTCTAAATTGCTAGAACCCTCCTTGGTATTTTCTCGTCGACAAGACATACCCTCGTCAATGAGTCTAATTGCCGCGTTGTCGACGAAGTCTGCTGCACCCTCTTTTCTATTCCCATTTTTTTTTCTCTTAATTATTATTAAAATACCATTATACTTTGGGTCATTACATCTTCACTTCCCCTACTAATTTAAAGGTGGCAAACCACACCTTCTGCTCCTCTGTACACTCTAGCACACCCAGCAGTTCCTCTATTCCCCGAACCCAATCTTTAGCTGCGACCGGGTTCACTCCTTCC
This sequence comes from Malania oleifera, assembly GCF_029873635.1. NCBI lineage: Eukaryota > Viridiplantae > Streptophyta > Magnoliopsida > Santalales > Ximeniaceae > Malania > Malania oleifera. Next base: position 102,081,809 of record NC_080420.1, read on the forward strand.
ACAAAAATCGACGGATTCGTCTGGGTAAATTGTTGAAAAGTGCAGCCCCGACCAATCGATGGTTGATCCTACTCTCTAGAGTCCCTTTAGTTCTCCTTCCTAGCCTGCCGCGCTATACTTTGCAGCACTGCCAAAGTGTCGACATCATCCTCACTAGTATCCCCTCCAGCTACGATGTCATTTCCCCTACAATCCATCCCTAAGATAGGTTAGAAACCAACATAGAAACTCCTCATTTATCATAATTGAAGCAAGTAGGAAAGAAAGAAACTACTAATACATATGAATTCTCAGTTTAAGAATTCATTCCCTTAGTTCTGTCACAAAACCGATAAGATATCAGTCTCCAACATAATACTGACTCCACACACATACTCGACCACCCTAACATCCCAACTTATATTTTTGAGCTCTAGTCTCTTAACCCAGAAATGAAACCATCGATGGATTTACCGTGATTTTCTTGAAATTGTCATTCCAGGAAAAACACAGAAAATCGTCAAAAGAACTCCGCCTCTAAGCTTCCAGACCAAAACCCGACCTAATCTACCCATTCCTATCCTTAACTTATCTCAACCTATGCTCTGGTAATTATCAACCACCGAAGTCTGCATAACCTAGAAAACATATGCTCTGATACTACCTGTAACGCCCAAACCCGCCACGTGAGCCCGAGGTGCTATTTTAGTGATGTCTGTGTACTTGATACCTTATTTCTCATATATGAAACACATATACGTAGCGGAAATAAAATACAAAATCCTCAAATTACATTACCATAGTTCTAACTATCTTTATACACAAATATCTCCATTTTCACATAGTTACATCCCATAAAAATATACAAAAATAAAATCTTTGTCCATACATACCACCTATATAAATTTAAACCAGTAGCCCGACTCCTTTAGCCTGCTAGACCTGATCCCTAGGATTTCCTGAAAAGATAGTTTGTAAAGTAGGGGTGAGGCACAGCTCAGTAAGGGAAAGACTAAGTTAATGTCAGTGTGCGGCCATCATACATTTAGTGTACAAAAAATAACCAGTTCAATAAGTAGATAAACACATTTAAGAAATCATTCTTATTTTACACTTACACACACAATTAGTCAAGGATAGGGAAGATTACCCGCCTATACATGTAGTTTCTCTCTGCTCTAATACCATTATTGCTACTAGGATACTCACCTTTCTCAACAAGCTCTCGAAGTTATCTTATTTATTATTCGTATTCACATAAATTAATAGATATGCATATAAGACACTCCCTGTGACAAACACGCCATTTATGTAACGACCTGCCTATTTTACCATATATATATATATATATATATATATATATATTCAACATAACCACATACATAACAACATTTATAATAACTTTGATATCTTGCTACACTGATAAGGTCGTGATCAACCTGGACCCGAGGGTACCAAGGATATACCTGCCTTACATCTTTGATACCTAAGCAGCGGAAAACATAAATTACATACATGTCATACAACACCGGACACAATACCAGAGTTCTACTGAATCCGTCAAATATATACAAACATCCACAAAGGACCCAAAAAGTATCCTAGGGTCACAACCCAAAAACCAATCTGACCCTAGCTCAGTTACTTACCCTCCTAACAGGGTAGTTCAATCAACCTCTACTGTTGCAGAACTCTATCCGCCCTTCTACTTGGATTTCCAAAAATGTTTGTAATGCTGGGGTGAGACACCTCTCAATAAGGGAGATAAACTATTATCAATGTGTAGCAACATGAGTATTATCGTGCTTAAACATGAACTGTACATAATAATATATATGTATGATAAAACTGGCTGTATAAATTTTGAGTAAAAAATATTTCATCATATCATAATAAATGTCATAATAAATATCGTACTAATTTTTGTAATCATGAAAATCATCTTCTATAACTGTATAATACTATCATATTACCCAGGATGGATAGATAACTGATATCATCTCTCACACTCTATCTAAGATGTGTGGTAGCACTAACATAAACTTGAACTTATACATCTAGCTATGGTACCGTGCTCTGAAATAATAAACTAAGCCATCTTGGTTCTGATAACATATAGTACAATTCATATTTCTGATACATAATTGTTTCGTATTTCTGAGTAATCTGACATGATCATATTTTCATGGATTCTAACATATCATACATAATTACAATATCTACGTCGATCGTAAATCACGACATCTACGCCGACCATATCATAACATATAAATCACGGCATCTACGCCGGCCATGTCATAGTATATAAATCATGGCATCTACGCTGACGATATCATAACTTACTGAACATGAATTTTTCAGCAATATTTAACATAATATTTTAAACCATAGTTTCTGTACTACTTTCATGGTTTTTTTGAAAACTATTATAACATGCTTATTCTGGAAAATCATAATATTCTAGTATAACATAATTTTCATAGAAATTTACACTCATGCCACAAAAATATGAATAGTACTCTAAACATAGAATTTGTTCTAAAATCATATTTTCTAATAAAATGTATTAAATCTATTTTCCTGTTCAACAATAGTATTTTCAAACCCTGTACTATACATATATAATTTTTGAAAATAAATGTTGTATATTCATAAATAATTTCACAAAAAATGCTAACTTAATTTATCCCCTTACCTGGCTTACTGAGAAGCCCACAAATCTAAACAAACCAACTCCTTTGTGTTCCCAACTCAACATCCTCAAATTCACATTTTTCAAAAAATCAACATATACTAGTATAACATCTTCCAACACATTCCCCTCAGTACAGAAATACCCAATAACTTATAAAACTTAAAATAACCAACTTACCCAAATTTTGGGATGGTGCCCAAATACTCCAAATCAAAATTCTGATTCGGTAGTATTATAGAGAATTTTCCCAGGAATAACGTGGCGGCTTCCGATCGTCAAATTGGTGAGATTCGAAGCCGGAATCCTAGAGAGAAGGTGAGAGAGACAAATTCTAAAGAGAAAGAGAGGCTTGCATGCAAAAATTCTCACTGAAATCCCGAGTTAAGGATATTTACAAAGTGTGGCCTCGTCGATGAGACACGTCACTTCGTCGATGAGTCCAAGAAGGTAGTTCGTCGATGAACTTCAGGCTCTATCGACGAGACATGTGGAGTACGACGAACCTAAAAGGGAGTTTTTCGACGAGACCAAAGGGTTCATCGACGAATCTTGCTTAATTCTTTTTTTTAATTTCTTTTTCCTTCCACCTATTTTCCTCTCTCTTAATTATTAAATGGCTATTATTTCCTGGGCCTCTACAATTTACTTCCCCCATGGCACGAGTTGTGTGGCTTTAAGGCTGGACTAATGTCTTGGGGGATCCACTTAGACAATAGTCATTTGTACTCTCTGCTAACATATTCCGCAGGTATATGCAGCTCCAGTTGCTGGTCCGATTGCCCTTACCCAGGGGGGTACATTCACCTCACGTAGGCAAATCAGATAAGGCCACCCTACACCTCTTAGCACAAGTGTGGGCGCACACAGCCACATAACAAATCCCTAGCAACGGTATCGTACTCACAATACGCTGGTCCCCAGGGTTCCTAAAGCATATCATGCAATTTAGATAATAGAAATCACCATGTAAAACAACAATTCACATATATTTCCTATTATTCCAAAAACCTGGCCCCTGACCACAAAAACAATTCGGCTCACAGCCGTTTAAAGAAAACCCCTGCTCTCGGTCGTCATATCAAATTCTTGCATTATTCACAAGCATTTCCAGTATTTCGCAAACAATTTTAGTATTTCAAAATCTCAAATCTAGATGTACAATAATCCATGCCAATTAAATCATCTACCACGCAATTTCACATTTAAACGCACTTATATATATATATTCAATTGTCCACCGTTCATTTTATACAAAATTACGTATCATATATCCTAATTTTGTAAAATGAATCAATTTGAACGGGAGTTTTCAAAAATAACGTCCGAATTCTCAAATCAAGTTATATATATATATAAACATATCAATTAAATTGATTCAAAATTCCATAAAATTACTAACTTAATTTAATTCCCTTACCTGAATTGTAGTAACCGGAAAAAAAAGTAAATTTTTTTTTTAAAAAATAATAATAAATAAATAAATAATAAAAATAATAATAAAAATAATAAAATAAAATAAATTAATTAAATTAAACAAGTAAAATGAATAGTATGATAAGGACAAAAAAAATGTATATATATATATATATATTTTTATATATATATATATATATATATATATATATATATATATATAATACCACAAGCTTCTTCAAGAAGCTTTGAAAGTCAAAATCCAATTTGAATTGGATTTTTGGTATTGCGTCAGTGCACTCTCTCTCTCTCTCTCTCTCTCTCTCTCTCCTACGACTCTCTCTCTTGGATTCCGGGCCAGTTTTACACCGGATCGACAAAATGAAGCCACCACGACTCTCCTGGCGAAGTTCTCTACAAATCTGTCGGAGCGGATCGTTGGAGAAAGCAATTTGGAAATCATCCCTAAGTTGAGGTAAGACTTTTTAAGTCAAATTTGAAGTTGTGATAATTGAGAAAAGTGTTATACGCGTTGAAATATTGAAGTTTAATACTGAGAGTTTTCGTTTCCAGGGGTGTTGATTGGGAAGTTGGAAATCATCCATAAGTTGAGGTAAGGCTTTCTATTCAATATTCGGATTTTTGATAGTTGAAGAAAGTGATATGCACGTAAAAATACTGAATTTTAATTTTGTGAGTTTTCATTTTCAGGGTGTTGAGTTGAGAACCCTACAGGTGTAGGGGAAATTTTCTTAAGGGCTTTTCAGGAATCAGGTAAGGGGATAAACTAAGCTAGTTCTTTTTGAGAAAATGCATGTATAACTATATAAGTAGCATCTGGTTTCAGGAAAAATAAATATATTTATATATATGATTTATGTTTGGAAAATACTGTTTAAATGATGATATGTTGAAAACGTGGAAAATTTGTTTAGTATGGTATGAGTATAAAAATGTTGTGAAATACTGTTTTCTGGGAATGGGGACGATATGGATTTCTATGATGGAAAACCGGCGTACGGGCCAAAATATTTATATATATATATATATATATATATATATGTGTGTGTGTGTGTGTGTGTGTGTGTGTGTGTGTGTGTGTGTGTGATTTGCCGGCGTACGGGCCATGCTATGTGGATATGTTTGCTGGCGTACGGGCCATGCTATGTGGATAAAATTTGCCAGCGTACGGGTTGTGCTATGTGATTTTCCGGTGTACTGGGCGAGCTATGTGATTTGCCAGCGTACGGGCTGTACTATGTGATTTGCCAGCGTACGGGCCGAGCTATGATAAAATGTGTAATTCCGGTGTACGGGCCAATGATTTTCATGAAATATGTATATGTGAAAAATGATATGATTGATTTGATAATTATTGATATGAGATATCCATGCATCACGATTTTAGTATATGTATATGATATCAGAACCTGGTTGGCTTGGTCTAAGCTAGCACTTGCACGGTACCGTTGCTATGTGTCCATGGTCTTCGTGATCATGATATTTGTGTTAACACCGCTGTATGGAGTGATGTGAGATTAGATGGTCGATGTGGTTATTTTCAAGAAGTGTGCTGTTATCGCCCCTAGTGTAAGGACCAGTCTGGGTAGACCCATCGGACCTACAGACTACTGTTTGACTTGACAGTGGTCGGCCAACCATTGTCAGCTCCCGCTTTTTGGCCACACAACCCAGTCATGTGGGGGTAATACATGACAACAGCCAACTAACCTACTAGGATTGTTTTATGTTATTATTATTGTATGAGATGAGATATGTTTATGAGAATGCAGTATATTATGCTATGTGTTGATATATATGTATGTTTTCCCAGATTTGATAAACAGTATTGAATATGTTATGTATGGTATATGTAGAACACAGAATACTTATGTTGCCACACACTGGTATTAGTTTATTTCCCTTACTGAGATGTGTCTCGCCCCTAAATCTTATTAACTTTTCAGGAGCCCCAGATAGGAGACCGGAAAAAGCCTGTTGATATAGAGCTGTTAGCTGCCCTTTTGAAGGGTGAGTTTTGTAGGAACAGTTAGATTTTGTGGGAAATGTCCCTAGGTTTTATTTTTGGGATGTATGTCTGGAAATACAGTGGATGTAGTAACTCTGGAATATTGTGGTATATGATATGATTAAATACATATTATTGTGTGTTTTCTACTGTGTAGGCTTCTGTTGTATGTTCTGTTTTATCCCTGGTACCCAGGGTCCAGGTGGATGGTGACCTGCTGAGCTGGAATGTGTGATGTGTGGTATTGATTTTATGATGATATTATTATAAAAAAAATTATGGAAAAATGAGCAGGTCGTGACATGAATCCTAAAAAGTTTGGTAAAAATTCCAACCCACGTCTGGAGCGTTCAAATCTCCAAACCCTGAAATCACATTATTCCCAAAAAAATCAACTCAACCCCAAAATTATAATTTCCTTAATATTCCTAAGCTCACAAAATTCCCAATAACTATTTAACGTTTCCTAAGCCTATAAACTCCAAATAAATAATTAGATTCCCAAAAATAACCAATTTGCTTAATTCTCTAAATTCCACTCCCGCTTTGGAGTGGTGCCTAAAACTCCCAAATTAAAAATTTACTCCGACCAAAATGACGACGATCGAGACTAGGACCCCATGGTAGTGCCTGATCGTCGATTTAGCCAAAGATTTAAGGAGAAATTGAGGAAAGAGAGGGAATATACCTTTCCCCAAGAGTAGTGCCTACGTCGTTCCTACGACAAATCCGCTCTGATAGAAATATCGGTGGCGGAGATAGGATCCCAGTGGTATTTTTTATTTTTCGATCGGCCAATTGCATATATATATATATATATATATATAATATTATAATATAATATAATATTATTTAATTAATAATAATGATTAATTAAAATAAAAAAAAGTAATTAATTAAATTTTTTTATTTTTAATTTTCAATTTAATTTTTATTTTTTAAAATTTTTTATTTTATTTTTACATTTCCATGCATACAATTTTTGGGGTCATTACATTAATCACCAGAATAGACATCTAATTAAGGGTAGTGCATATCCTATGCTCGCATTTGGTGTAGGAAAATTAATAATCAATAATTAAAAAAAATCAAAACTTCAATAACAAATTCAAATTTATCACAAAAGTCCAACTATCATATATTCAAGAAATTGTTCTATAGGCCAAAAAAAAAAAAGCTCTCACACACAATTGATATTTTATTCGTAGAAAAACGGTTGCAGCAAACAAACTTTTAGAAATCAACGACCAATCAATTTAATAAAAACACGTTTGTTCTGAATGGAAGATGGATTGCTGATGACCCATGGTAGCCACCTCTTTGTGTAATGAGCTGGAGATATAAGGAAAACACTGTTGAGAAAGTGTTATGATACCATGTGGGTCAGACATCTAGGATGGCGGGGCACTTTGGTATTACTGAAGCAGAGGTATTATTGGCTACGCATGTGTGATGATATGGTTGATTATACCCAGACTTGTCTCACCTACCAACAAGGCAAGCTGGAGCGGAGGAAGATTGCAGGGCTGCTGGAGGCCCTACCAGTACCACCATCCTAACCATGGGGAAGTGTCTCATTGGACTTCATCACCAACCTACCCAGAGTAGGAGATGTAAGGTCTATACTTGTGGTTATAAATAAGTTTTAGAAGTGTGGTACATTTATATTTGCACCAAAGTACTGTTCGGTGGAGGAGACGACACAACTATGCTTTAAGAATATTGTGAAGTATTAGAGTGTTCCCCAATATATTGTCACTGACCAAGACTCAAGATTCATCGACAACTTTTGGAAAAAACTTTTCAATGGGCTATTAGAAGAATACTTGCTCCATTTTGGCAACGTCAACCAGAAGAATTGGGTGCAACTAATTGATGTGCCTTAGTTTTGTTTCAATGTCTAAAAGAGCTCAACAATTAACAAGAGCCCTTTTGAGCTTGTTACAAGCCAACGACTATTGTTACCTCACATAGTGGACGAGTCGTAAAGAGGAAAAAGTCCTAGAGCATACATCTTCACCAAAGAATAGAGACAGAATGCATAGATTGCCCGAGCCTACCTAGAGAAACCTTCTAAGCAGATGAAGAAGTAGGAAGATCAGGGGAGAAGACCACAACACTTCAACATAGATGACTTGGTGCTTGTTAAGCTCAATCCTGAACACAGGTCAGTACGGGAAACGAGATAGGAGACTACTTCATAAATATGAAGGACCAGTCCCCATCTTGGCCAAAGTTGGGAAGGCCTCTTATAGAATTGACCCTCCAACTTGGATGAAAGTGCATAATGTGTTTCACGTCAGCTGCCTTAAGCCGTTCAATGCCAATACTGAATATCCAAGCAGAAGTTAGTCAACCAAAGCAGAATTGAAGCCAGTGCAACCTAATAGACGAGAAGTTAAAGACATCCTTGTAGACAGAGAGTTCACATCCTAAAGGAAGAAGTGGCAAAAGTTCTTATTAAAGTGGAAAGGATTTGGCAACGAAGAAATTAGTTGGATTTCTGCTGAAGATATGCAATCTTTCATGGACAAAGTTGAAGTGTACCTAGCATCAAAGTTTACGAGGACATCAACTGCATAAGTCGGGGAGCGTCACGAGTCGAGGTTGTTCAGGGCATTATGCTTTCCTGTGACTACTTGTCTCGTACGTTTGGGATGTATTTCCATAATGTAAATATCGGTGTAAGGTTATTTTTAGATATAGTTTTTCCCTAGGCTAAAAAGGGGAGTATGACTCCTCGGTCATGCTGATGTCTCTTAGGGCCCGAGTGAGAATAGCATAGAAAGCTCTTTAGGGGAGGGTGAGTGTTCATTAACTTGTAAAACTAACTAGCTATTGTCAACATGTTTAGCCTACTTAACTCCTTTTCTAGCACACATTGATAACAGAGGTGTTGATAATGAATTACATTGCTTCAATGTTTACGGCTTAAGTGTCATTGCTTTCATAAGTTGTTTATTGCTTTCGTTTATATCTGCTTGAATGACAATGAAAATGTTTTGTTAGTGATTTGTGATAAATACTAGGCTGGCTAGTTAAACAAGAAGGCTTAGTTAGCGCTGCACGGTCCATTCACAAAGGTGTGAAATATTTGGCTTGTGACACGCATGCTCGCGACTTGTATTTATCTTATGATTTATTTTTTCAAAATTAATAAATAGTAATTCAAGATATCATGGGCTAACTTTGTAACATCAAATAAGTTGCACACTTTTTTTAAGCAAGTAAAAGTTAGTGGAGTGAGTTGTAAAATGTCAAAAACTTGATGGACTTGTTCCAAAACAAATAAAAAAAATCATAATTAAAAAGAAATTTATGTTAATTCATGGTTAAGAATTATATAAAAAAAATTTCTTTAATTTTCTATGTAAATCGATAATTTTTCTATAATTCATTTTTGTTCATTCAATGTTATATTAAAAAAATAAAATATATTATTATTAAATGATTATTTTATTAAACATATTATTATTTTGTAGAGTGAACTATACTCCTTTTGTATGAAAGGTACAACATTATTATTTATTTAAATTTTATAAAATTTTATGATTAAGTCCTAGACAATTTTAGAATATATTTTAAGTAATCATGTGATTGAATAATTTTATAGATCTGGAATTTAAATAAATTCTTTAGTTTGTCTTTGAAAAATTAGCTTAGTAATTTTATAATATTTTCTATTAAATTAAAGATAAATGTTTCAACGCACAACCAATGAATCTTCTAAAACCGCTAATTAAATTAATTTTGGTAAATAATTATACTAACTATTAGTTTTTCTTCGCGTAATTTTTCTAATCATGAATTAACCATTGATTTTTTTTTTTTTGTAATTTGTTCTGGCAAAAATAATTAACTATGATTTTATTTTTTATTTATTTTTTGTAATTGTTCATGAGAAGGGATATTAATTATGAATTTTTTTTTATTTGCTCTAAAAAATAAAGTCAATTGTGTTTCACTTATATGGTCTAGTATATTCATCATTTGATTGAGTTAGTGTATGAATAATATGGTAGACTTAGTCCACCTAATAATTTCTCGTGAATACTAACATTTAATTAAAAAAATTACATATCTCGTCAATCTCTTCATGCTTATCAACATTTAATCATGAGGAAATCTCAATTTTTTATCAAGATTAAAAATTAATAATTATTGTCGACACTCCAATTTTAACCAGACCTCTCCAAGGAAATCCAATGAAACAAGAGTTGACTTTGAGCCCCGAATGACCCTGAGTTTTGAAATTAAGACCCTAATCTCTCAATCGAGTTCTTCTAATTTCAATCGAGTCTCTAAAAAAATAAAAAAAAATAAAAAAGTAAAAAAATGTGGTTTAGAGTTGAGTCTTAGGTTTTTAAGCAAGCTGTTAGGAAAGGTCTATGGTGATTTTAATTGATTCTTTTAGTTGCAAAATTAATCGTTGTCGCTATATAGGACCTTGTAGATCCAAAATCAACTCCCTTTAGGTATTAGGGTTTGAGTCTTAGGAACCCAAAAGTTGAGTTCTTTTAAGTTGAGCACCTCCAATTTAGCTAATTTCAAAACCAATTTCCCTTAGTTGAGTCCCCATAGTTTCCAAACCTATTGTAGGCTAGGCTTTATGGTTCTCTGATTTTAGAGTCATTGTTCTCTATGATAAATCCAAGTCTTAGTCTCTAAGTTTGTAATTTTACATTCAAAATCCAAAAATTAGTGTAGAGTCTTCATAACGGATCGAGTATGGTCCTTTGATTTCAAAATCATTGTTCTTCATAATAAGTTTAGGTCTTGTTCTTAAGTTTTAATTTTAAATCCTAAGAATTAGTTTAGTTAATCGAGTCCTTTAATTTTCCATGAGTTCGGGATTTTTCAAAGTTGGAATTGAGCAACTTTGAAGTCAAAATTTAAATGCATTATAAATTGTCTTTAATAACATGCATGTGCACATTAAGGTGCACGCTAAAGGATGTTACACACAGGGGTATATGCAGAAAGTTAGAAATAGTGCAAGGAAATACAAGTGTTACTAGTGTACACCCTAATGTTGTAATACAGGGAAAAGACAGGGGCACATATATTTGTCACGCCCCGAACCCAAAAATGGGCCCCAGGGTGTGATTTAGTAACTTTACTTGTCCCTGTGTCATGCAACATCCATGATACTACACAATATAAGGTCCGACTCTGTGGGGTTCACGTATACCCTATCCATCATCACATGCACAACATATATACGTAACGAAAAAATTCAAACTAGTACATTCATAAAACCAGACCAGAGTCTATACAAAATAGGATCTAGTCCCATAATACAAAACATAATCCCCAAGTATGCACATAACCCAAAATGACACTCCAGCCACGGTTTAGTACTTACACAAGTACCTAGAATGTGCTAACCAACCACCACTCTCCTGAACCGCTAGGACGCTAGTGTCGGCTACTCGAGGGTCTTGAAAAACATTTATATGATAGGGGTGAGACACCTCTCAGTAAGGAAGAAACAAGTTATATCAGTGTGTGGGACATGAGTGGTATTTCAACAGTAAAACATAAACATTTCACAATTACAGTATTTTCACAAATAGTTCCAGTATACATCTCACAAAACATCTCGATCTAGTGTCATCACACTCTTTGGCCTAAGCCGGCCACATGACATGGCGCCCCCGATAACCTAGCATACCCTAGGCCCCACAGTGTTCAATCGGTGCAAACATGGTACAAACTCATACCCTTCGGTGACCAACTGGAATCATAGGTTGTATTGCACACCCTCGGCCTCAAGCCGGATATCGCCGCCTATGGTATTATTTTGGAACACCTCATATCTCACCCTTTAGTTGTTAACTAGCACGCTTCGATTGTCCTAGGCCTTTGCTTTTATCCCGACTCAGAATTTTCACAAAACCTGAAACAATTTGACACTCACGTTCCTATATCTCATTTCAAGTATTCACAGCCTACGGTAGTTAACCGACACCCTGTTTCCACCAACATACCATTCAAAATATATATAAGCCCATTTAAAATAATCAAAGGTACGACCATCTCTATATTATAGTTTAACCAAATATATAGTTTTCCAACATAAATGGAGATGATACCCGAAACCCCAAAATTTTTCCAAAAACTGTAAACCCGAAAATCCTATCATTTCACCCGATAGATTTTCCCAAATAAGTAGCCAAAACATCTGCATAATCGTAAAGCATAGTTTTACCGATTTAGATTACAAAAATAACTGATATAAACAGAAACCCCTTACCTTTCCCCGAAAACCGAAACACGAACTATATGGCTCCTAAACAACGAATCGAGTTCCCAAAACCTAAAAATCGAAGAACACAACTTCAATATAATCCTACCTACTACACATCTACCAAACCAAAAATGAAATCGAACCCTTACCTCGATTTTGGAATAAAACCTGAAAATCCTTGAAATGAAATTCCGATCCGCTAAGAATGTAGAGATTCTCCTCCTGATCCATATGGTAACGTCGGATCGTTGATTTGGGTGACATATGGCCTGAAAGCCTAGAGAGAGAGTGGTTCGAGTTCTAGAGAGAGAGAGAGAGAGAGAGAGGATTTTTATGTTTCTTAACAATGAAGCAACCAAAAATTCAATTTATAGACCTTTGACCCGGCCAGACTCATCAATGAGACGGCGTCCTCGTCGACGAGTATATGAAGGGAGTTTGTCGACGATGAGCTTGAGATTTCAGAATTTTTCAAAATCCCTCGGCATCCTCTCGTCGACGAACCTATGAATTTCGTCGCCGAGCTGTAGAAGGGACCTCATCAACGAGAAAAGGAGCCTCGTCGATGAGCCCTACTAGTTTTCCCTTTTTAATTTCCTTCCTCTTTTCTTATTTATTTAATTCAAAATTCTTGGGTCGGGTTCTTACAACCTCCCCTCCTTACAAAAATTTCATCCTCAAAATTTGTAATCTCTCACTAGATGACTCACCCATGTACCAAAACATAAACCTGACTCTAGAAAGAGTTGGCAGCCACCCACATAGCAGCCCCGTTCCAAATGTATAACATACCCTCACTTATGGAGGAGGAATATTGTGATTACATACAGGGTCTCTAAAGTTCACAATATCAAAAAACCCTCCAAGAGACTAACCACACATTAACACTCTAGACAAATACATGACATACTAACCTAAACCGTACCTGTAAACATCACCCTCAGAACAAATGTGGATACTTTCGGTGAATTTTCATCTCTAATTCTCAAGAAGCCTCCTCAACCGCGTGATTCCGCTGCAACACTTTCACTAATGGTATCTCCTTGGTACGCAGTTTCCGAACTTTCTGGTCCAGAATCTGAACGGGTATCTCCTCATACGCCAAAGCATCCCCAATCTATAAGGATTCGTAACTAATCATATGTGACGAATCTGACAAGTACCTCCTTAACATAGATACGTGGAAGACATCATGGATCCGAGAGAGTGCTGGAGGTAGTGTGATTCTGTAGGCTACTAGACCCACTCATTCAAGTACTCGAATGGTCCAATATACCTTGGGCTTAGCTTGCCCTTCTTCCCGAATCTCATCACCCCTTTCATTAGAGCGATTCTTATTTGCCATTCATCGACCTCATCCTAGTACAGAGGAGACCGACACCTTCAACCATACAATGCCTTGAATGATGCCATACCAATACTAGCTTGGAAGCTATTGTTATAGGCAAATTCCACAAACGATAGAAACTGAATCCAACTACCGCTGAAATCTAACACACAAGTACGTAACATATCCTCCAAAATTTGTATCGTCCTTTCTGATTGTCCATCAGTTTGAGGGTGGAACGCTGTACTAAATGTAAGTTTCGTCCCTAGTGCCTCCTATAAGCTCTTCCAGAATTAAGAAGTGAATCTCGGGTCTCGATTTGAAACAATGGACACCGGCACCCTATGCATTCTGACTATCTCCTGTACGTATAGATCTGCTAGCCTACTCAAAGAGTAACTAACCTTCATCGGAACAAAGGGAACAGATTTTGTCAGCATATCCATGATCACCCAGATTGTATTTTTCCCGTGAACTGTAGGTGGTAACCCGGTGTCAAAGTCCATGGAGATGTGCTCTCATTTCCACTTTGGGATGCTCAATGGCTGCAACGGCCCTGCCGACCTCTGATGTTCAGCCTTTACCTGCTGACATGTCAGGCATTGCTCCACAAATCGAGCAATCTCCTTTTTCATGCCACTCCACCAGAAAGATTCGCGTTAATCCCAGTACATCTTCGTGCTGCCCGAATGTACTGTATACAAGGAACGATGCGCCTCCTCCAGAATCGTCCTCCTCATCCCCTCGTTGTTTGGAACTCACAGTCTGTTTTCAAACCTCAATACACCTCCCTCGGAGATGTTAAAATCTACAACCAGCCCCTGTTGCACCTTCTCTACAACCTCGACTAACTCTGCATCATTAGCCTACACGACTTTAATCCTTTTTAATAATGTCAACTGGATCGCCAAGTTAGCAATGAAAGCCTAATGATTACCATCCACCAACTCCATGCCAAGGCTTTCAAGATCCCATCTAATATGATGATGACCTACTACTGTAGATACTAACGCGTGCTTTGACTTTCGACTCAACACATCGACTACCACATTAGCTTTCCCCAGATGATAGCTAATGGTTCAATCGTAGTCTTTGATTAGTTCCAACCACCTTCTCTGCCTCATGTTCAACTCCTTCTACGTGAAAAAGTATTTAAGGCTCTTGAGGTCCATGAAGATCTTACATTGTCCACTGTATAAGTAGTGTCTCCAGATCTTCAACGCATATATTATTTCCGCCAACTCCATATCATGCGTAAGGTAATTCTTCTTGTACTCCTTGAGTTTCCGAGAAGCATAAGCAATTACTTTCCCCTGTTGCATCAGCATACATCCCAAACCCTTTAATGATGTGTCATTGTAAATCACAAAACCACCGTCCCCAGATGGGATGGTTAAAATTAAAGTAGTGATCAGTTGGTGTTTCAACTCTTGGAAACTCTACTCAAACTCGTTGGTCTAATCAAATTTCACACCCTTCCTCGTCAACTCTATCAGAGGGCCAAATAACTTAGAGAATCCTTCCACGAACCGCCGGTAATACCTAGCCAATTCTAGGAAACTCCGAACATCCTGCAAGCTTTTTGGTTTCACCCAATCAACCACTACTTATATCTTACCTAGATCAACTGAGATACCAACTCCTAACACGACATGGCTAAGAAATGCGACCTGATTCAACTAAAACTCACATTTCTTTAACTTGGCATACAACTTCTCTTCTCGTAGTACTTGAAGTACCAAACTCAGATGGTATTCGTGCTCTTCCGAACTCTTAGAATATACCATAATATAGTCAATGAATACCACTACGAATTGATCTAGGTACTCATGGAAAACCATATTCATTAGGTCCATAAATACCGCCGAAGCGTTAGTCAACCCAAATGGCATGACCAAAAACTCGTAGTGACCATATCTGGTTCGAAAAGCAGTCTTTGCAACATCCGCAGTCCTAACTCTCACCTAATGATACCTTGACCGTAGATCGATCTTTGAAAAGACCTACGTTCCCTGCAGCTGGTCAAACATATCATCTATACGAGGCAACGGGTATCGGTTCTTTATTGTTACCTTGTTGATCTCGCAGTAATCAATGCACATTTGCACTAACCCGTCCTTTTTCTTCACAAACAATACTGGAGCTCCTTAGGGCGAAATACTAGGTCAGATAAAGCCCTTATCCAATAGTTCCTGCAACTGCTCCTTCAACTCTTTAAGTTCAGCTGGAGCCATCTGGTATGGAGCTTTAGAAATCGGTGCCTTACCTGGCAGTAATTCAATAGCAAACTCCATCTCACAATCTGGAGGTAAACCGGGTAAGTCTTCCAAGAATACATCCGGAAATTCATTAACCACTCGGATATCTTTGAGTTTCAAATGATCCTATGGTGGTTCCTTCACATAAGCTAGGTACCCTTGACAACCGTTCAAGAGTAACCTTCTCGCCTGCATAGCCGACAAAATCTATGGTGTCGAAGGCACACATGATCCCACGAACTCATATTCCTGCTCCCTAGGAGGTCTGAACACCACCACTTTTCTACGACAATCAATCACCGCAAAATTGGAAGATAACCAATCCATCCTCAGTATAACATCAAACTCGTACATGTCATATACAACCAGATTCACTGGTAGCGACCTTCCATGGATTAGCACCGGGCAGTTCTCTAACATCTTCCTACAGATCAATACACTCCCAGATGGTGTAGCCACATACAACCCCTCATCCATCACTTGGGTTTCAGCCTCACATAGTTTCACAAAATTCACAGATATAAAGGAATCGATTGCTCTTGAATCGAATAAAACAACAACTTTATTTAATAACATGGTACCCATCACCACGTTGCCAGCATGTTTTGCATCCGTTGGAGTAAGTGAGTATACCCTCGCCTGAGCTGTGCTCTCCCGAGGCACCTGGTTCTATCCCCGGTTCTGACTCGGTGCAAGCGTACCAATCATTTGCGTATGATAGGCTCGGGCTTTATGGCCCAATTTGCCACAGTTGAAACAGTTACCCCCAAACAACCGACATTCACCATCATGCCATTTATGGCACCTGATACAATGCTCGTGAGTCTCTTGTGGACTCCACAATTCCATACCCTAGTGATTACCCGAATCGTAGTTCCTCTTTTTCCACCGCCCCTGATGGGAACCAATCTGTGAACTAGAAGGCACCAGCCTCTAATTTTGATCCTGTACCACCTCATCCTCTCGGAGCCCAGCCTCAACTACAGTGGCTTTCTCCACCAGAACAGGAAACTCTTAAATCTGAAGCATTCTCACCAGCCTATGGATATCCTTCCTTAGACCCTTCTCGAACCTTCGAGCCTTTTTGTACTTGTTCGAGATCATACACAGCGCAAAGCGAGACAACTCTATGTATCTACCTACGTAACTCTGCACTGTTAAGGTCCCCTGAGTCAGACTCGAGAACTCATTTGCCTTTGTGTCACGGACGGAATCCGGGAAGTATCTCTCAAAGAATACCTCCTTAAAGTGGCCCCATGTTATCCCTGATGAATCAGTTCTCTGCTCCTCAAGCAGACTCACCGACATCCACCACCTCTCAGCTTCTCCTGCCAGCTGAAACGTAACATAGAGAACTTTTTGCTCGTCGGTGCAATTCAGAACTTTCAGTATCTTTTCTGTCTTTTGCACCCAGTTCTCTGCTACAATCGGGTCGGATCCCCCAATAAACGTTGAAGGATGCATGCAGGTGAACTTATCAATGGTGCAACCTGCAGCCGTAGGTGGACACTCGCATCCTCTAGCACTTCGCCCGATCTCTCACATAATATGCCTAGTCAAACCTTGAGGCATGGAAGGTGACTCTTCACTCGCTGTCCCCTCCGAACTACTATCCTAGTTGCTATCCTTAGGCTCCATACTGAAAAATAGTATAGGAATAGGTTAGCATTCTTATAACATTGCACAATTAACACAATCATTTGCAGAATAATCATGTTAAACTTTAGATTCTCAGGCCTAGGTCTACCCTACCGTCCAAACACGAAACCATCAATGGTTTACCGTGATTTTACTGAAATCATTATTCTAGGAAAAACACATAACACCCTCCCAATGAGTCCCTGTCTAGTTGCAAGACAACTCTTTACCTACTCTACCTATTTCCTACATCCTATACTATGGTATGTTCACATAACTATGCCAAACCAAGCCTACAAGACCTAATAATCCGGATAGCTCTGATACTGAGCTGTCACGCCCAAACCTGGAAATGGGCCTCAAGGTATGATTTAGTAACCTAACTTGTCCCTGTATCATACAACATCCATGATACTACACAATATAAGGTCTGACCTCGTGGGGTTCACGTATACCCTATCCTTCATCATATACACAAGATATATATGCAGTGGAAAAATTCAAACTAGTACATCCATAAAACCATACCAGAGTCTATACAAAACAGGATCTAGTCCTATAATACAAAACATGATTCCAGGGTATCCACATAACCTAAAATGACACTCCAGCCACGGTTTAGTACTTACACAAGTACCTAGACAGTGCTAACTAACCACCACGCTCCTGAACTGCTAAGACACCAGTTTCGGCTACTCGAGGGTCCTGAAAAACATTTGTATGATAGGGGTGAGACACCTCTCAGAAAGGGAGAAACATGTAATATCAGTGTGTGATACATGAGTGTCATTTCAATGGTAAAACATAAACATTTCACAATTCTAGTATTTTCACAAACAGTTCCAGTATATATCTCACAAAACATCTCGGTTTAGTGTCGTCACACTCTTCGGCCTAAGACGGCCGCACAACACGGTGCCCCCAGTAACCCAATGTAGCCCAAGCCTCACAGCGTTCAACCGGTGCAAACATTGTACAAACTTATACCCTTTGGTGACCAACCAGAATCATAGGTGGTATCGCACACCCTCGGCCTCAAGTTGGATATCGCTGCCTACGGTATTATTTCGGCATGCCTCATATCTCTGTCTTGGGTTGATAACCGACATGCTTCGATTGTCCTAGGCCTTCAGTTTTATCTTGACTCAAAATTTTCACAAAACATGGAACAATTTGGAACTCACGTTCCTATATCTCATTTCAAGTACTCACAGCCTACGGTAGTTAATCGGCACGCTTTTCCACCAACATACCATTCAATATATATAAGCTCATTCCACACTTATTTGGGTACACAAACAATATCATATAAGGTATTCCAAAAATACAATTTAAATAATCAAAGGTACATTCATCTCTATATTACAGTTTAATCAAATATATAGTTTTCCAACAGAAATGAAGATGATACCCGAAACCCCCAATTTTTCCCAAAAACTGTAAACCCGAAAATCCCGTCATTTCACTTGATAGATTTTCCCAAATAAGTAGCCAAAACATCTGCATAATCGTAAAGCATAGTTTTCCCGATTTAGATTACAAAAATAACTGATATAAATAGAAACCCCTTACCTTTTCCCGAAAATCGAAACACAAACTATACGGCTCCTAAACAGTGAACCAAGTTCCTAAAACCTAAAAGTTGAAGAGCACAACTTCAATATAATCCTACGTACTACACATCTACTAAACCGAAAATGAAATCGGACCCTTACCTCGATTTTGAAACAAAACCCGAAAATCCTAGAAATGAAATTCTGATCCGCTAAGAATGTAGAGATTCTCCTCTTGATCCATGTGGTAACATCGGATTGTTGATTTGGGTAATAGACAGCCTGAAACCCTAGAGAGAGAGAGTGTGCATGGTTCGAGTTCTAGAGAAAGAGAGAAAGAGAGAGAGAGAGAGAGAGAGAGAGAGAGAGAGAGAGAGAGAGAGAGAGAGAGAGAGAGAGAAAATTTTTATGTTTCTTAACAATGAAGCAACAAAAAATTCAATTTATAGACTTTTGACCCGGCTAGACTCATCGACGAGACGACGTCCTCGTCGATGAGCATAAGAAGGGAGTTCGTCAACGACAGAGTTGCCTCATTGACAGCCTGAGATTTTAGAATTTCCCAAAATCCATCAGCATCC
Source organism: Malania oleifera (assembly GCF_029873635.1). Lineage (NCBI taxonomy): Eukaryota > Viridiplantae > Streptophyta > Magnoliopsida > Santalales > Ximeniaceae > Malania > Malania oleifera. The sequence continues at coordinate 102,101,532 of NC_080420.1, forward strand.
TCTCATCGACGAACCTCTAAATTTCATCGCCGAGCTATAGAAGGGGCCTCGTCGACGAGAAAAGGAGCCTCGTCAACGAGCCCTACTAGTTTCCCCTTTTTAATTTCCTTCCTCTTTTCTTATTTATTTAATTCCAAATTCTCGGGTTGGTTTCTTACACACATACACAAAAATTACAAAAAGAAGAGAATTCAAAAAGAGAAAAATAGACAATTCCATGCCCGCCATTCCTGTGCTGCCACCTGGATTACCCAATTCACCTATGCAGGGAGGAAAGAATGAAATTAGTTAGCAGCAGAAAGGAAAATACAAAAACAAAAAGGAAATAAAAATGCCCTGCTCACCATTCTTGGGTTGCCACCTGGGCAATTCATCTATGCACAAAAAGAAAGAAATCAGAAATTCATAAAATCAAAAGGGAGAAATCACACGTGAGTTCTTAAAGGGAATTTTTCCCCAACACAATTCGTTAGAGGGGAAATTTGTTAGGGGAATTGGCGCCAAATATATTCCCAGACTCCTTATAAATAGGGAGTCCCAACACTGCAGCAGGACACAGAGGAGAGCATAGGAGTACTTCGCGAAAATTGAGAGAGAAAAGAAAGCAATTAAGAGTAGAGAGGTTATGCCAAAACAAAACATGAAACAAAAAAGAAGGGTGATGGTTTTGCTGGGTTGATAGCAGATAAAGGCTTTGCACTACTCAGTAAAGGGAGCAGAGGATAAAACTCTAAAGAATTTAGAGCACCGAAAGCAGAGAGAGCAGAATTCAGAGCGCTAGGACAAAGCACTGTCACACACAAAGTTAGAAAAGAAGACCAGAGGAGAAAGAAAGAAGAGGTAAAATACAGAATATTCACTTTCCTTTCGTTCAATTCCTATCGATTATGGGTAAAGTTCAAGTGCAGGCACTTCCCCCCTCGGTGTTCAAGTTATAATTTTAACTAGAACCCAGGCTCTTTGAAGGTCCAAACCCATACCCGAGTTCGTACCCGAATAGAGATCTGAACCCCTAACCATGTGCCTCGAACCACTTGACCTGAACTAGGGTTTGGGTTCAAAGCCCATCTTAAATAAACTCCCAATACTGGTTCATTAAAAGGAGCCCACTAACTCCAATTTTCTTAAACTGAGCCCATTAGCCATTTTCAAAAAAAAAAAAAAAAAACCTGAAGCCCAATTTGTTTTAATAATAAGTCAGGCCTTGTTTTAAAATAGGTGTGGGTCGGCCCGTTTTAAAATAATAAGATAGGCCTTGTTTTTAAAAAGGAGTGGGCCGGCCCATTTTAAAATAGTAAGTCAGGCTTCGTTTTAAAATTGGAATGGGCCGGCCCATTTTAAAATAATAAGATAGGCCTTGTTTTTAAAAAGGAGTGGGCCGAGCCATTTTGAAATAGTAAATCAGGCATTGCTTTTTAAAAAGAGTGGGCCGCCTATTGTTTTTTAAAAAATCCAAATCAGGCCCAAAATCACTTCCTAAGATACCCATGCCCAACTCACTTAAAAAGAAAAAAAAAATCCAAATCAAGCCCAAACTTGCTTCCTAAGATACCTAGGCTCAACTCACTCAAAGCCCACACGTGTCTTGGACAAGTGACAGAGCCTATGTGGCTCACCCGGGGTCACCTGGGTTCACACAACCCATCCAGGTTGACTTGCACCTAACTCACACAATTCACCTTGAGTTCACTCACATGAGTCAACCTTGGTTTGTTACGCCCAACTCACTGAGTCGAAGATGAGTTGCCTCGTCTTCAACCTTCACCCACACCTGTGCCCTAATTCCGGACACTAGAAACTGAAACCCCTCACCATCAACACAAAGAATGCAGTTGATACATCACTAGTATTTTTCACAACGAAAACAAAAGAAAAATAAAAGCTGTAAAATAAAAGGTGGGGGGGGTGGTAGAGGATACTTAGCTTGGTTAGGTCTTCAATGGTTTGATTGGTTGAACCTCTGTCTCAGGCTTTATGTTCAACCTTGCTCCTGGGAGCACCCTTTGGTGTTTAGGGTTTGAACTTTGGCCTTGCACCTCCGAAGCCTGTAGTAGGTTTGAAAGTGTCTAGGAGAAGATACTTAGGGTTACAGGGAACTAGGGTTTTCAGGAATCTGTTCGAAAGAGAGAAACCAAAGAGAAGAGGGAGACTGAGAGAGGAGAATAAAGGAGGATGGAGGAAAGAAAGCAGTCTTATTCGCAAGAAAGAAGAGAGAAGAGACAAACAGGGAGAAAGAAAGCAGAAAAGAAGAAAGCAGAAAGAAAGACAGAGAGGGTGAGAGAAGGGGGAAGAGAAGAGAGAGAGAGAAAGAGAGAGGGTGTGTGAGAGAATGAGAAGCAAAAAATGAATAGATTTTTTTTTTTTGCTTAAGTATCTTAAGCTCAGGAACCGTAGAATCATTCCACGTGGTAGTATCCCTCCCGTTGGATCAAACCGCATATAGGGTCTCCTTGCAGCCGTTGGATCTCTAACCTTATCAATGGTCTAGATTGTTTGTGTAAGGACCCATTGTAAGAACCCAACCCGTGAGATAGGGAATAAATAAATAAGAAAAGGGTAAAATAATAATTTGAGTAGGCTTCATCGACGAAGCCAGTGTTTTTATTGACGAAGGCCCTTCTATTGTTTGGCGACGAAATGCAAAGGTTTGTCGACGAGGAGAAGCTGAGAGGTTTTGGGAAATCTTGAAATCTCAGGCTCGTCAATGAGACTACCACTACATCGACGAATTTCCTTTGTTGGATCGTCGAGAAAGACGCCGCCTCATCAATGAGGTTGGCCGGGTCAAAGGCTCTATAAATATCTACTTCTTTGCTTCTTGGCTAAGATATCCAAATTTCTCTCTCTCTCTCTAGAACTCGAAGCTCCACTCTCTCTCTAGATTTCTTCGCCGTTCGTCATTAGAATCGACGAACCGACGTTACTACGAGGATCAAGGAAGGAATCTCTATGTGTTATGTGGAACGGATCGTCATTTTGAGGTCTTCAGGTTTTCACCCAAAAATTGAGGTAAGACTCGGTTTTCATTTCCGTTTCAGAAAATTTGTAGAGAGTAAGATTGTAAGTAATTATTGTACTATGATTTATAGGTTTTGGGAACTTGGTTCGCTGTTTAGGAGTCGTAGAGTTTGTGTTTGGATTTTCAGGGAAAGGTAAGGGAATTCTGTTTATATTGGTTATTTTTGAAATCAAATTCGGTAGAACCGTGGTTCACGATCTTGTGTGTGTTTTGGATACTTATTTGGGGAAATCTAACGGGTAAAAATTATATGGTTTTCATGTTATAGTTTTGGGAAAAAGGGGGCTTCAGGTTGCATCTCTGGTTTCGTTGGAAAACCGTGGATATATTATTGAGTATATTGTGTCATGGAGATGATCGGTAGCCTTGACTTGTTTTAAACTGTATTTTGAAAATCATGATTTTGTGATTACCAAATAAGTGTGGAATGAATTGTTATGTGAATATGCATTGAGTTGTGATTTGCCGAAATGAGATATAGGAACGTGTGTTCTGAATTGTTCCAAGTTGTGAAAGAGTGTCTGACTCTATATCCGAGGGTGTGAAATACCACCTGCCAGTGGAAAAAGTGTCTGACTCTATATCCGAGGGCGTGAAATATCACCTCTTACCGGCTGATCATCGAAGGGTGTGGATCCACTAGATGTATCGGTACGATGCCATTGGAGCTTGAGGCTACGCCATGTGCCGGGGACGCCATGTAATGCGGGCCGGATTTGTGCCAAAGAGTGTGACGACACTGGGTTGATTGATCATATGTGTGTTGAGAACTATACTGGAATTGTTTTGTGAAAATACTGGAACTGAATTGTGTATGTTTTATGTCATGATAACACTCAAATGTCACACACTGATATAACCTGGATCTTCCTTATTGAGAGGTGTCTCACCCCTATCGTACGTACATGTTTTTAGGTCTTTCAAGTAACCAGAACTAGCGTCCTTGTGTTGGGAGCGTGGTGGTCGATTTACTACGTGGAGTACTTGTGTAAGTACTAGGACTGTAACGGGGTTGTCGTTTTGGGTATTGCTGGCACCCTGGGTTATGTTTTGTAATATGGAGATTAGACTTTATTTGTATAGACTCTAGTATGGTACAATGTATGTATGGAATGAACTTTTCCACTGCATATATGTTGTGTATGTGAAAGTGTATAGGGTGTATGGGAACCCCATGTGGTCGGACCCTCATTTTTTATAGTATCATGTGTGTTTTGTATGATACAGGGACATGTTAGATTATTACATCACATCCTGGGTCCCATTGTCGGGTTTGGGGCGTGACACCCATCATGAGGGTTTGCATGTCCCTTCGCTCGCTCGATGACACGTGCCCGCACCGCTCCCTAGACAATCAATGCTGATGGATGTCACTTTCCTCCGCCGTTGGATCATTGCTTCTATCAACGGCGTGATCTTGTTAATGTCAGCACCTCTGATATGTTTGCTGGCCACCGTTCGATCCAAATTCCTCGGAGGGCCACGATTCACCCTTGCCAACAGCTCTGATGCACCCAACTTCGAGTTCGATCTCCATCGCACCAATGGACGAGATCCCACTGATGTCAGAAGGAATTAATGATGACATGCACGCTCCCACATGCATGGCGACACATGGCTGTCCTGCCCTCCGCCATTAATGACTCTCCGCAGCTCGCCGCAGGCCATTGGATCGCCCTTCAGGTGATGCTCAAGATCGTGCCACGTAGTCGATCCTTACTTGCATGCCCCTTCCACTTAGATGTTGCCACATGTCCACCTGACCCTGACCCAGCCTTAAACCAGTCACCCCCCACTCATTGACCGGTTCCCGAAGAACAACCGCAGACTAGTTCCTCCTAACCCAGTATGGCCTTGACCTTGCCTAAAACGGTTGTCCAGCCCTCCTTTTGACCGGTTCCTCTCTGAACCGGTTCGGTCTTCTGAACAAGTGGAAAACCAGTTCAGCCTATTATTATTTAAACTTTAAATAATTCATAGAAAATTTAGAAAAACTCATAAAATTTAGAAAAACTACCAAAGTCAGGAAAATTTGGGAAAAATTCTACAAATGTTTTAAGCTGGTTCTCATTGCTTTTTCCTTCTTAGAATAATTCTTATGTTAAAAATCATCAAAAATAAAAAATACAAAATTTCACAAAAAAATATTTTTTTAGATTAAAAATTGTTTTTGAACTTAGGAAAAATAACAAAAAATCAGAACATTTTTTGAGGCCTTGAAAATTGTTTCCATCTCGAATAAATTCAAAAAGCTCCCGGAATATTATTTTTCGCTTTGAAAATTCTATAAAAATTTCAAAATCTAGGGAGTGTATTTTCCTAACTGTTTTCTCGATTTTCCAATCCCGATGATTGCAATGGGAGGCATTGAGCTCTTCGGAGTATGGTATGCCCTGATTCTATGAGAATACTTATATAGTATTTTATTTTGTGCATTTTCTTTGATTTTTGAAATTGAGTAATTTTCAAAAGCTTATTTAACTTATTTTGGGATAATTTTCAATTAATCTAGTACCGTTTGTAAGAACAAGCGTATAGGGGGTGCTAATATATTCCCCTCGCGTACCCGTACTCCCGGACCCTACTTTAGTAATGTAAATCGATTCTACCCTTAATTGGGTAGTAATTAAGCGTTTTAACCACACTTCAAAAGGTTAGTGACGACTCCTCACACCTTATTTTTCCACAAAAATACTTTTTCAAAATTCACACAATTTTTCCCAGTTTACAGCCACACCCGTGCCAGTGTTTTGGCAAGTCCGGGACGTCGTGACAATTATGCTCAATAATTTTTAAAAATAAATAAAAAAAGCTTCCATAAAAAATTTAAATTGACCGCAAAACTCCAACTATCATATCTTCAAGAAATTCTTTCATGAGAACACATTAATTTGTCATAACCATTAATTCGGTCCCAAACTTTTAACATCGAGAGATCCAAGAGTAAATTACAACAATGTCCCTGTTACACATTCCCAAAGATTGCCATAACTTAAGGAGGGTGCCGTCATTATCACCATTTCTATCTTACTTCTCCAATAAAATATATCATATATAATAGTTGCAGGCAGGTGCGATGCGCGTGTTCTACAATTTTTGAGTAATAATTATAACAAAACAGATCAATAAATAAATATATTTAAAAAATATTATTTTAAGATAGTTATAGGTGATTATAGAATATTTTAAAAATATTTATGGGTAGTTATAGGATATTTTAAAAATATAAATGAATAGTTATAGGGATATTTTTAAAATTTTTATAGATAATTATAGGGGTCTTTTGGAATATTAAAAATCATACTAAGGAGGGGAAATTTCCTTCTTAATAGTAGAGATAATATAGGTCACGTCTCAAATCAACCCTACATTCTTATTGATGGGCGGTCCTGATGATATACCACATGATTAACATTCAAACGCGAAGCACTGTATCAACACACCCTTACACGGCTAATTAATTAATTAACGAGGAAACGAAATACAAAGTGGCGGTTATTTCAGTTGAAAAGGGAACCGTTAAATTTCAAACATGGGATGTTCCCTCTTCCCTCTTCCCTCTCTACCCTGCTTGCGCTGGTATGCCTCTCTCTCTCTCTCTCATGGCCGCTTGTTTGAATTCTCTTAACACTATTATTAATTATTAAATATAATTAGAATTATAAATCATTAATTGTAATTATAATTTTAATTTTTCATATCTCTTGATTTGTAAGTTTCAACGTGCAATTGAAAACGCAGAGGAACTCTCCACCACACTATCATTCTGGGCAGTCCAATGATGGAGCAAGGTTAATTCACAATTTTCTCATCTGGGTTTTCAAAATTATATATATATTTATATAAGTTAATAATGCTTTGAATAATGCTTTTTTTTTTGTTCCTTGGGCTCAATTTTAATTTACTTAATTTATTTTTATTATTATATATGCGGGTATTTGAAGGTGGAGATGAACAGAAGAAAGAGATGGTGGTGCAACTAAATCCATATGAGGGGAGTTCCTCTCTGTTGGGATTTGGGGGCACTGGATTTCCCAGTGGGGTTTATGATAAGCCTCTTTCTTGTTTCGGTTGCGGTATCGGATGGTTCTTGTGAGTTCTTAATTTTATACGTAACAATAATCTTTTTAAATGATCGTGTGCCAGCATCGGGTGACAGGCCCCTGCTAATTCGAAGGGGTTCGGGATTTGATTCAGGATTCAAATCCCAAACTCCTTTGGGATCAACTTAACTTATTATGATTGTTACTTAATAGTTGTTTCTTTGCATTTTCCTTTATTACATATATAAGAATCTAGCTATAATAATTTTTTGAATTTTTTTTTTTTTTTTGCAGATTTATTGTGGGGTTTGCATTTCCACCATTCTGGTACTATGCTACCATTCTTTATTTTAGAAATTACTATCTTGAAGACCTGAGGGAGAGACCCGGGCTGGCTGCATCTGCAATTGCTGTAATGATTAAATGAATTTTTCAATCATTTTTTTTCCCCTCTGGGGGAGGGAGAGAGGGGGATGTTTGGGAAGTCAGAAAATCCAGTAAATTATTTTCTTAGCACGTTTCAGTAATCTTTGGATAAATTTTTTACTGATGATTTTTTTTTTGGGGGTTGCAGGCATTGATTTTGTCGGTAGCTGTGCTGATTTCCCTGTTGGCTGTCTTGTGTTAGCAATTTTCTTAGTAGTCATTAGTCATCAGTAGGATTTTTCAGAAACCAATTTTCTTGCAGTAGGGGGGAGAAAAAGAAAATGCACATGTTTTTCGTTGTCTGTAGGCCTTTTTTTCTTTTCCCATTTTCCCTAGAGCAAGAAAATTCGGGTTTTACCCTTGTGGGTAATTCACTGCTTGTATCCATCAATTGTAAAACACGAAACTTCATAAATCCTCCTCCTGAAACGTGTTTGGAGGGTATCATAATATTAGACTATTATATTCTTTGTCTTGGATATTCCTTTGGTTCCTGTTTGTCTGATGGGATGAGGAGGACTTGGCCGGAAAATGCTTTACTATATTTTCTTATCAGGAATATAAGGAATGGGCACAGGATATATACCCTTTGCACATATTATCGAACTAGACATAAGGGAGGAAGTGGTAGAATGCCATATCCCGTTCCACTCTTTCTTGTGCCTTCAAACAAAAACAAAAAGGCCAGAAGATAGCAGCTCTCACATACTTGGGGAAATCTGTGAAGGGAAGGATAATCAGAGAAGGTGCTTACGTGATTACCAGATATTTCGAGCTCGACCATTATACCTTAACATGTGATCAAATTATTATTCTTTTGAAATTTTGCATTTGAGAGCATGATAATTGAAGTTGCGGATTTGAGATCATGTAAAATTTTCATTACCAAAAATTAACTTCATTTTACAAGCACTGCATCCATGTTCCTATTTGCAGCCCTTAACATTTATTGGAATCAATTTGCATACAGGCTGATATGCTTTAGGTTTTGTCTGTGTATTTGTATTTGTTTTTTTTCTTATGGCATACATTCTTCAATTTATTTATTTATTTTTTTCAGTTTGAAGATAAATATTAGCCAAATATTAAGCATGTTTCATAATAAAGAAATATTTGTCACAAAAAAATATAACAGTAAAGGATTTTGAGCACAATCTCACAATTGAGGCATGCATAAACTTGTAATCTTCACTGTCCATCGCTTGAGGTTTCCTCATCGACAGGCTCCTTAGAAGATGGCACAGAATGGGAATTCTTTAGTTCCTCCAACTGCAACACAAATGAGAAAAATGTGATTTTTGAGATCAATATTGATAGTGATATTTTCAGTTAAGATCACAATAAAAATGTAATTTCTGAAATGCCAATGCTAAAATAGACGAGTGGTAAAATATTAAGACTCCATTTGGATTAAGAATTTTGATTGGGAAAAGGAAAAGAAATGATAAGGAAACTCATTTTCCATAATATTTTCTCTATACTAAATACTAGTAAAAATGAAAATTTTTGTTCAATGATTCAAATTTTTTTTTTTTTAAAAAAAGTTAATTATTTGGAAAATCAAATTTTGTCCGTTAAATTTGATGTACTTTTTGCTTTCTCTCACTTTCCTTAAAACCAAACATGAAAAAAATAGATTTTTTTTTCAAATTTTCCTTTCCTTTCCCTAACATTCCAAAGTTCCAAATAGGGCACAAAGAATAACTTAAGTAATAAACATATTCGTAACAAGCTCAGAATAATACCAATAGAAAATAAGGGAGAAGCGACTTGAATGATTTGATGAGATAAGGGAGAAGCGACTTAGATGGCTTGGGCATTTAAAACAAGGACCAAGTAGTGCACAGTGAGAAGGAGCAAACTAGTTATTGGTAATGTTACTAGAAGAGGTAGGAGTACACCTAAAATAACTTAGAATGAGGTTATGTCGTTGTGAGGAATGATTTAAAAACTCTTAAGTTAGTCGAGGAAAATGCATTTGATCATGTGAATTGGCAAGAAAGGATTTATATAGCCTACCCCATTTAATGGGACTTAAGACTTGTTATAGTTGTTAAGGTGAAAGTTCTTGAATCCTCTCTTTCCAGTCAAGTTGTTTAGTATATACACTTAGGTGTTGTTTGGTTCACCCCAACTGTCAAGATTTATGAGAATGTGGTGCCAATAGCATTTCATTCCCATGATTGTTTGAGCATGAGAACCTAACCTAACAGGAATGAGAGATTTCTTGAGAATGTAAATTGTAAAGATTCCCACAACACATGGGAATCCCATTCCCACCTCTCCCATGGATAAGTTTCATAAAATCTCATTCCCATGGAAATTCTACTTTTTACACCAAATTTTTTCTAACTATTTTGGCATTGGACAATGCTCTTATAATATAGTACTATCACACTCCATTATTATATTTAAAATAATAAATTATTAGTAAAATGGAAGTAACGATATTATTATTGTGTTATAATAATATTATATAATGGTTAATATTTAGATACCATATAGATCTCAACTATTTTCATTAATTAATTATTAATTGTTGGAATTTTTTATATATGATTTTTGAAAACTTTAATACATGAATTCAACTAAGTACGTAATCTTAGTAGTTTTCATGTTAAAAATTTAATTATTCTTCATATATTAGTCACACATGTCAATGGTAATAACGATTATCTTCTTGAGATATTGATCAAAATTTCCATGTTGAACCAAACATGGACATGGAATCCTATTTGGAATTCTTACAAAGTAAACTAAATTAAAAATATTCCCATGAAACAGACATCCCATTCATGGGAAGGAGATTCCTAGGAATGCCATTCCATGGGAATATTTTTTATGCTGTGAGCCAAATGCCCCCTTGGATTACATTTGGTTGGAGGAATGCCTATTTTTAAACATAAATCAGTTATAATAGAAAAATTTTGCAGTTGTACAGAAAAAAATATGATATTGTTGTAAAGGAAATAATAAGATATAACATTTTATGAATCCATAAGAAGGAACAGACAAACAATAGTTATTCCTAAATTTTGCCATGAGAATATCTATTTCTTTCCTATTTCATATTGGATGAAATAACAAGTAATAGACAAGGAATAACTATTACTATAGGATTGCCTATTCCCCTCATTGTATTCCATCTTATTCTTAAGAATAGCTTCCCGTGAACCAAGCATAATCATAACACCATTGGAGGAATGTGTGACTAACATAACAGAGTATTAAATTACATTGTTTCCTATGTATTTTGTAATGTATGAAGATAGCACTGCATTAATCTGGAAGAGAACTATAGATGCATCTATTAGCTACCCAGCAAAAAATAAACGATGGATCTATTACCATTAGCCTTGTTCCTCATAAGCCATCTTCGTATTAGCATTAACATTTTGAGATGGGGTTCCAGCATTCGGTAGCAAGAAAAAAGAGGAAAAATAACTAAGATGCCTGAGCATAGTTACAATGTTTCAAATATTATTCACTTCCTGCCCTAGTATGGAGAATGCAACTACACAATGAAGCATGATTGGTTTCTCACACAGGAAAAATGGACCCAGTCAGAAGAAAGATGGGAATGTTAAGTCGAGTATCAAATACTATAGAGCTCATACTTGTCTACCCTGATTGTTGTAGCAATTCTTGCTGCGGTGTCTGACAACTAATATTACAAAAATAGGATGGCCAGTTTATTCTTGAACATTTTGTTGAATATATATGTTCTGTCGGTGGAAGCTCTAAGAAAGCTGAAAAAGGAGAATGCCAATTTTGGATCAAAAGGAATTCCGCATAGAGCTACAAGTAGCAAACTGATCTAAGAACCACAACAAATCGACATAATAACAGCCTAAAGAATCAAGTAACTTTAGTCAGTGACTGATGACTCAGTTTTTCAACAGCTATAGTGATATGCATAAACCTCACCCAAGATTTAAAATAACTCTTGCTATGAGATAACATTTTTTATGTACCAACATCATATGCCCCTAAATAGAGCTAGGCAACCCTGTCATGGCTACCTTTCCTATGAAAATGGTCAACCAGGGAATCTGCTTTCAGTAGGTTTTGATAGAACTTTCAGAATAATGAAATTGAAAACAGATGATGAGATAAGAGAACTTAAGCCTGCAAACTGCTCAGCAATAATTTACGATAGTGGTGCCTTGTCATAGAAGTAGTAATAAATTCATTAATGAGAAAGACAAGTTTTCAAGGGGTTGGAGGATAATAGATCCTACTACAAAACCAAAGGAACAAAAGAAACAAGTACGGTAATGCTCCCCTCCAATTCCTCCGAAGATCTGAAAAGAGTATTCCCCAGAAAGAACCAAAAGAATGAGCCCAAAAAAGACGCAAGGAAAACCACTCCATCCAAAAGGATACAAAGTTGGGTTGCCTTGCCATTAAAAATCCTTACATTCTATTCCGTCCAAAGAGTACAAAAGGATGGCTAATATAGCACATCTCCAAAGGGCCATCCCTTCCTTCCTTCTCCCAAAGCCTCTATAACGCACTTTTAAGAAGGCTTCAAGTGTCCGTGGGAATACCAAATCCTCACCAAAGACTGAAAAAAGCCTAACCCAAATCTCCTTAGTCAACAGGCAATGAAGGAACAGATGGTCGATAGTTTCATTACAACCTAGCACATTAAACAAATATCTGGGCTTATAGCTTTGTGAGGCCTTCTTATTTGCAGAAGATCATTGTTATTAAGCCAGTAAAGGACCAAGGGCCACTTGAAAGCCCTTATTTTGAAAGGAAACTTAACCTTCCATATGAAGTTATTCAAAGGGAAAATACAAGGGGACTTGAGGATGTCACAAGTTGGGAGAAAAAAGATTTGGTTAAAAAAGGACCAGATGAATCCCCTAGCCAAATTTACGACGTTTGGGCTCCCGAATATTCAACTAACCAATTAATTCTTTATAACGTACTCTTTTTTTTTTGACAAATAAGTTATTAGTTGTTGACATTTTCCCATAATTTTCAGTAGACCTCTTTTGAGATAAATAGTCTTTTCTATGTAATTCCAAATGCGTATTATGTCTCTGTATCTTATTGGTAAAATTGAATACTTGAAATTCAACAGATCTCTAGAGTCATCTCTCACCATGGGAGAAAAAAATTCCAACACTCTCGATAAAATGGTTAAATCATCAATCTCATTAAGAATCCTGAAAAAATGAAACTACCAAGAGAGACAGCCCTTTTCCGAAGTAGAAATTAATAATCAGAGTTATATGTAATCTAGACAATATAAAGAGATGGGGGACTAAAGACTCCAATGGAACCTCACCCGCCCAAGTGTCTTCCCAAAAAGGCATGCTATTTCTGTTCCCAACTTGGAAATAAGTGAAAGGATTGAACAAATGGGATATCTGGGTAATGAATTTCCAAGGACTTAGATGAATCACTTCCTCTAGCAGCGCACCCATTCTGGTGCATACCATATTTACTTCAAATTACCAAGCGCCAAAGGGAGTCAACCTCCAAAGCCCTTTTCCAACTAGTGATGTTTTTAGACACCATGCTCCCAAGGCCCAAACCCCCTTTAAACTTAGGTCTTCTAATCCTATCTTATCCCATCTAACTAGGTAATCTCCCTTACCCTTCCCTACTCTTGACCATAAAATCTCCCCCATAATCCTATCAAAGGCCTCTGGCAGCCCAACAGGAACTTTGAGAAGAGAAAGGAAATATATAGGTATATTTAGAAAGAGCAGCATTAATGAGAGTACGGCAGCTTCCTAATGATAGGTAACTAGGTAAGCCCACTTCCACGCCCCTAATCTATTTCCCACTCTCTCCACAGCAGGATCCCAGCACGAGGTATAGCTAGGGTTACCACTAAGTGGAAGACCCAAATAAGTCAGAGGCCACTCCAAAATTGTACAACCTACTAGGTTAGCCAAGCCATCCAACTCTATCAAACCTAAATTGATACCAGTTGTCCCACTTTTAGGCATGTTAATTTTGAGTAAGAGTTTTGCAAGGAAAACAAGGGTATCATCAACGAATTGGAGATGAGAAACAATGACCTTCTCCCTACCTTACTTGAGACCCTGGATAACATTAAGACCTTGGACATGTTTTATCATCCTACTCAGCACGTCCACAACTAAGGTAAAGAGAAATGAGGGGAGAGGATCCCCTTGCCTCAAACCCCACGAAGGTAGAAACTAATCCCTCAGTTGGCCATTCACAACAATTGCCATTGTTACTATGAACAGACATCCTTAAATCTACTTCCTCCAAACCCCATTGAACCCCTTCAAGGCCAACACATGATCCAACAAGCTCCAATTAACCATATAATAGGCCTTTTAAAAATCTAACTTGAGTAAAATACCCCTTCCCCCCCCCCCCCCCCCTACTCGCAACATTCTTCACCACGACATTGGCCACCAAAACAACATCTAAAATCTGTCTATACTTGATAAAGATAGATTGTTCAAGACTATAGATTGCTTCTCAAAATTCACTTAAATAGCTCTCAAAAAAGTGATTTTGGAAAAGTACTTTTTGCAATAAGTGTTTGTTGTAGTACAAGTCAAATAATTTTTTTTAATTTTTTATTTTTGTAAAAGTGCTTCTTTTAAGTGATAAGTGCTATAAGAACTTTTTTTAAGTGCTCCCGAATGGAGGCCAAAACCACTTATGCAGAAGTGCTTTTTAGAAGAAGTGCTGAATTTTATAAGTGCTAATAATAAGTGATGAATTGGAAAAGTGCTGAAAGTAAAGTGGTGTTTGATTGTGTTTAAAATAAATGGTATTTAGATACTTACTTTTATTATAGGGACTATATGATTATTCAAAAATATATTTTAAATTACAAATATTAATATTTTTATTATTCATTTCATTAATAATTATTTGAATTATTTATTAAAATTTAAATATTTTTGTTAAAAAATAATATACTATTATTATTTTTAATTAATAATAATCTTGTTATTAATGTATATCTATAATATATTACTATCATATTAATTTATAATAAAAAATATTATAAAAATAATATGATATTATAAATAATATTATTATTTAATGTTTTTTATTCATTCAAAAATTTAATTATATTTTATTACTAATTAATAGGTTATAATGCATGATAAAATAATATATGATTAATGTTTAATTAGCAATTTAACTAATAATTATGTTAATTGTTATCTTTAATTAAAAATTAAATATTTTAATTAAGAAAAAATAATATAATATTATATTTTGATTAACAATAATCTTGTTCTAAATGTAAGTTTATAACATATGATTATCATATTAATTTAAGTTGAATAATATAATCAATTAAATTTGTATTTTAATTTTAATATTAATTTAAATTAGATGGTTCTTCTTCTTTATTCTAGAATTGAATTATGTTTCATTGATATTTAATATATTATAATACATATTAAAATAGCATATGATTATCTTCTAATATACTTTTTCAAAATTATAAAATAGCCACTAAATATTCATATATTTACAAAATTGACCCTATCTATGAACAATGCCACTTATAAGTAACCAAAAAGCAATCTTAAATTGCTTCTCAAAATTCACTTAAATAGTTCTCAAAAAAGTTGTTTTGAAAAAGTACTTTTTGTAATACAACAAGTCAAACGCCACTTTTTATTTTTTTGGTGTAAGTACTTATTTTAAGTGATAAGTGCTATAAGCACTTTTTTTTAAACCATTCTCCCCAACACCTCTCAAAGCCCTTTAAGTAAGACGCAAGAATTTTGTGAAGGCTACTAACCATGCTTATCAGTTGAAAGTCTCTCACCCTCTTATCTTAGGGACGAGCTATAAATGTAGTGTTCACATTCTTACCCACCAACCCATTTATGTGAAATTCACGAAAAAGTACATAAGTTCTTGAATCACTTCCCAACTATTTTGGAAGTTACGGTAAACCCATGAAGGCCTGGGGCGTAACCCCTATCCATCTCAAAGACTGCACCCCCCCCCCCCCCCCCCCAACACCCCAAATCCTTTTAATCTCCTTAATGTCAAAAGGCTTTTCTAGCCATGTAACAAGGTTTTCATTGATAGCACTCCAATTTGTACCTTCAATGACCCACCCATTCGAGCGCCCCTTAGTGTACTACCTTTTGTAGAAATTCATTATCACTTTAGCTGTTTCCAATTCCTTAAATCAAATTATTCCTCCTCCTCCCATTGGCTACTTCATGAAAAAGTTTGGTATTACAATCCCCTTCCCTACCCACTTCCACTTAGATTTATCCAATTTTTACTATTTTTAAAGATAATAACCTCCAAATCATTGCCAAGTTGTCCTTTACTAAGTCTATCCTCTTCGCTAGCCAAGCCACACTCTTCCCATCTATCCAAACACTCAATCTCATTTAAAATCAGTTTTTTTTTTTTTGGGTCTCTCAAATCACCGAAAACTTCCTTATTCCAAAATTTCAATCTGCTTTTCACATCCTTCAACTTTCCCATAAATCTAAATCCACCCAACCCTAAACATTTTTCTCTTTCCACCCAGACTTAAAGCATTCCCTAAAAGAGTGGGTCGACCACATATTCTCAAAACAGAAAGGAGTAAGTCCCCAACAAACAAGGTTGGAATCCAAGAGAACTGGGCGATGATTCAACACTGGTCTAACCATAACCTCCTGGGCAGCATTTGGAAAAGTATCCTCCCGTTCATTGGTAAACCAAAAACAATCAATACGAGAGGAAGCAATCCTATCTTCCCAAGCTACCCAGATAAAGTGGTCGTCACTTAGCAGTTTATTAAGTCCACACTCTTGAATAACGGATTAAAAAATTCTCATGCTACTAATCACCCTAGAACCCCACAAGGAATCTTCCAATTATGCTCACTTGGTGTCATGAGCCATGATTGTCTTAGGTCTTGTCCTTGCCTAGAGCGCTTCTCTCATGCTCATTCAGTGGGTAATGATCATGTAATAGTGATGAAGAATTTGCCTTTTAAGTTGAGGGTGGCTAAGGAAAAGAGGAGAGTATGATTCCTTGATTATATTGATATTCCGTTGTGTTAGGGTGAGATTTGCATAGAAGCTTTTTAAGAAAAGGTAAGTGTTTATCAACAGTGTAAAATTTACTAGCTATTGTAATCATGTTTAGCCTACTTGGCTCACTGCATAACACACATTGCCTACGGAGATATAATAAAGAGGATTCATGTCGCTTTGCTATTCAACGTATGATTCACTCACTTTCATTGAGAATCCTAAAGAAATGTGTTGCAATGCTAAATATAGAGGAGAGAAGACAAGAAGAAGACAAGAAAACAGGAGAAGAAGAGAAAAGGAGGAAAAATCATGCAATAGTTTCCTGGAGTCTATGTAGGGATCCATGTCTGCCCTCTTATATATTATTAATAATAATAAAGTCTTAAATACAAAAAAAAAAACCCTATTAACATAAACTATTTACTAAAATAACATATTCTCTTCTAACACCCTCCCTCAAGTTGGAGGTATATAAATATCACCTAACCCCAGTTTGTAACAACCATTAGACAAGGCAAGCTTAAATAAAGGCCTCATAAAGCATTGCCAAACTGATCTATAGATTTTACGAAGGGAGTCCTCATGACCTTCTTCAACCCAATGTCTCATACTAAAGGCAATCAACTTCTATGTTCCTTGTACTCTCATGAAACATTGGATGGTTAGCAATATAAATGGCAGCTTAATTACCACAAAACATATTTATTGGCTTCATTACTAAGAATCCCATCTCTAACATAAGAGACTTCAGCCAAATAAGCTCATTCACAATATGAACCATAACCCGATATTTTGTTTCAGCACTACATCGTACATTAGTTTGTTTCTTACTATGCTAGATAACAAGATTACCTCCTACAAATATAAAATATCTAGTAGTAGACCTTCAATCATCATTAACAGATCCAGCCCAATTTGTATTAGAGTATCCCACGATCCAGGAGAGCCTTTGAGATATTGAAAAATCCTACAAATAACATTCGAATATGGTTGTTAGAAATTTTCTATGAACGAAATCACCATTCCCAGTGCAAAAGATACGTCAAGTTTAGTGACAATCAAATAAATCAACTTGCCAACCAACTGCCTTATTGAGGTTTGTCTTCAATGTCCAGTCCAACATCCCTAGACAATTACAGATTGGGATCCATAGACATATCAACTGCGAATAAACCAAAATTTTCACTTAGCAAGTCTAGCATATATTTTGCTGAAATATATTCAACCTTTTCCTAGACTGTACAATCTCAATACCAAGAAAGTAATGCAAAATAACCAAGTCCTTGATTTGAAATATTGCTTGAAGCCACTGCTTAAGATCTGCAATCCCGCTTTGGTCATTGTCAATGATGATGTATCATCAACATAAACTATAAGAACTAGAAGTACCACACCTGTCTCTTTTTTGGTGGACAAAAATTGAATAACCAGAGTAGCATTGGATAAAGTCAAATGCAGAGACTACAACACTAAATCTGTCAAATTAGGCTCGAGGAAACAACTTAAGACCATATATGGCCTTATGCAACCTACATACTTTACCATCCTCCCCATGAGGAACATACCTAGGAGGTTGCTCCCTATATACTCTTCCTACAAATCTCTATACAAGAAGGCAGTCTTCACTTCCAACTGATATAAGGGTAAATAAAAAATTAACTGTCAATGAGATCAATACACAAACAGAATTTAGTCCAGCACCAGGAAAGAAGGTCTCAAAATAATCAATACCATCTGTTCAGGTGTACCCCTTGGAAATCAATTGAATCTTAAGCCGTTTAATAGAGCTGTCAGGAAGATATTTCATGGTGTAGGCCCAACAACACCTAATGAAATCTTTACTAGGAGGAGCATCTACCAAGTCTCATGTCCCTTGAGTGGTCAAGGTATCCATTTCTACTTCTACCACATGCTTCCACCCAAGGTTAGCACTTAGCAGGTGCTTCAACATACGTGGAAGGGACAGAAATTGAGAAGATTGACAAGGCAAAAGAATGCATAGGATTAGGAAGGTGAAGAACTGAAACATAATAAGAAAAATAAGCAACTAAGGACTATTGAGCACATGTTTGAGTACGTTTCTGGTGAGCAATGGACAAATCCCACATTGGGATGGATCTCCAAAATCTGAAGTCAAAAAAATGATAAGCAGAGGAGGTGCCTGCATGGAGATAGTGACGTTTGTGTTTGCTTTTTGTTGTTCATAAACCTTCAATTGTTTCTCTTGATCAATGACTAATGGATTTGGAAGAGGAGCAGACGATTTCTTGAGAGGGATAAGGGTAGGAAGAAGAGTATCAACACAAGAGGTGGAACCATAAATTGTTAATGGAATCAAAATAGAATCATCCAAAGGTGTTCCCCATGGTCTTAAATTTCCATAAAATTGTTGAAATTTTTGTCAAAATTTCTGCTTTCCATCACCCTTGAGATTGAAATGACAGTTGATTTCCATCTTATAATTTAAGTCAAAACAATGAATCGACCAAAATTCATCTAAATCTTGAAATTTCAGCAAGACTTGTTTAAGTTTTAACTATAGAATGATATTTACTTGGAATTCAAATGTGAGATTCATATGCAAAATGAAATTTCATTCTTAATTTACCTTATTTTTTTATTGAAGCAAAAGATTATTACAAAGGCTTTTGAAATTATGTAAAAAATAAACACATTTTATTTAGTATTTGTATATAAATAATATTTAATTGATTTATGAATTTCATTTACGTTAATTGAATATGTTCAGCACACACATTAAATTACAAATATGACATTAAATTACAAATATGTTTAATACAAATATTATATTACAATTGTTGCACCTCATATGCAACATAGATGTATTTAATTTATAATTTGTTAATTCTTAAACGTACACTATTTTGTCTATTAACCATTTCTAAAGTTTCATAAAAAAAATTTCATGCTTCACTACTAATTTCCATCATTTTCAAATCAAAATTTCCATAATTTTAGTGCTTTGAAATTTTAATTGAAATTGAAATTTAAGGCCTTAGTGTCCCCTAAAAAAGGTGACATCGACACTAAAGTGTTTCCTATGATTGTGGGATCATAACATATATATGCTTTCTGAGTTCTCAAGAACCCAACAAGGACACATTTAATAGAACGAGGAAAGAACTCGTCCTAGCCAGTATATAGAATGTGAACAAAACATGTGCACCCAAAGACACGATGATGCACAAAAGAGAACATGAATGTTTCTGGATCCATGATGGAGAAGGGAATTCGCTCCCCAAAGAGAATCCTGTCGTGTAGAAAACAGGCTGCAAGAAGAGCATCGATCCAAAAGGTTTTAGGAATATGCATATGACGAAGTAGAGTTCGTGCTATATCAAGTAAATGTCTATTTTTCGTTCAGCTACACCATTATGCTGAGGGTTATGTATGCATGATGTTTGATGAATAATCCTTTTGGCCAGCAAAAAGATTGAATCTCATTTGAACAAATTTAAGTGCATTATTAGATTGAAAAATTTGAGTACCAATGCCAAAATGAGTTTTTTGTTTCCTAGCACAATTGAGTAAATACATTCAAAAATTCAGATTTATCAAATAGATTCAGGTCATAAGCAAAAAATCACCCACAAAGGACACAAAATATTGATGACCAGTTAAATTCTTCACTCCACATGGACCTCAAATATCTGAACGAATAAGGGAAAACAATAATTTACTACAACTTGACTTTAGACAGAAAAGATGTCATAATATGCTTTCTCAATTGACATGCAAAATACTCAAAATGAGAAACGGAATTGAACATAGTTAAAACTTGTAATTTTTAAATGGATGGATGACCCAAATAATTGTGCCACTAATCAAGAGAAACACCATGAGTAGAAATTGAAGAAGCCGTACAACAAGAATTGGATCCACCATGACCTCTATCAAAATAGTATAGGCCATCCTTCTCAAGCCATCCACCAATCCATTTTTTCATTCAGAGATTTTGAGTAACACAATGAGAAGAAAAGGTGGTCACAAAATAGTTATGAGACTTAGTTAATTTCGAAATTGATAGCAAGTCCAAGGGAAATTTAGGCGCATATAACACAAACGAAAGAGGAATAAAAGGAAAATTGACAGAACAAGAAGCTCATGTAACCAAACCATTGGCAAGAGTAACCTTAGAGTGGAAAGTAGTGGGGCCACAGTAACACTAAATGTAAAAGACTGAGTTTGGAGTTGTTGAATCATGCAAAAAAATTGTTAAAGTCCTCTTGGGACACAGTAGATAATATACACAACTCCCTAGTGGAATAGCTAGGTGCATTTAAAGTGTCAATAATAAAATCGCCCTTTGTAAGAGACATATTGACCCAATTATGTTTTCCAAGGAGATTCCAACAATGATCAATGGTATGATTTTCCTTATCAAAATGTGTGCAAATGCGAGAATTGCCACGACGAACTCCTTGTCCTAACACATTAGCTGCCATGACCACAATCCAAACCTAGTCCTCGTCCTCGTCCTCATCCTCCAAAACTTTCCCTACTATGTTTAGAGGCAACATCCATGGCTGAATTATCAAAGGAAGGATCTTGAGAAGAAATGAAGCAGCACACACTAGCACAAAATAGCACTTTCAGGACCTCAAAAAACCAGAACTTACAACACTTCAGACCTTCAAAAATCCAAAACTTCAAGAGGCAGCTATGACTACAGAACTGAGCTTACAATATCCTAGGAGGAATAACTTAACCACAAAGAACTGGGAAGACCACAGCAAAGTGCTGCAAGCAAGCACCTGACAAACAACCTGGCAGCAGCTACAGGAATTATGGCTGGCAGCGACTGGGAACGAATGCGGGCAAGAACATGAAATAAGTCTTAGAACACCAACAGCAGCATAATGGAAACAGATTTAATGGACTTCAGATCAGCAAATCACCAAGAGGAAAGGTTTCTTTAAACTACGCTCAAACCAACCAGAAAATTAGATTTGAGGACTGATTACAGGACAATAAGGAGAAAACCATAAAAACAAAAAACAAAAAACAGAGTATCAAAATCAATTTAGATAAATCAGATTTGAAGGAGATCAATGCTCTGATACCATGTTGTAAAGTTAAAGATAGAGGAGAGAAGAAGATATGAAGAGAAGAAATGAGGAGAAGAAGAGAAAAAGAGGAAAAAACTGGGCAGCAGTTTCTTGGAGTCTACATACAGCTCCAGGTCTGCCCTCTTATATATTATTATCAATAAAAAAATCTTAAGGGCAAAAATACCCCCATTAACACAAGCTAATTACTAAAATAACATATTCTCTTCTGATAAAATGGAAATCCCAAGAAAGGAAACCCCCCTCAGAAGAAAAGAGAGAGCTGATTGGTGCGTTATGCATGGAAGAGAGCTTAAAAAGATGAGCGATCAACCTTTCCAATGAGACATCACCCACGCAAATGTCTTCCCAAAACTGAATCCTGTTGCCATAACCCACTGTGAACATGATAAAAGGAAAGAAAAAACAGTCAACCTGAATGGACTTCCAAGGACTTGCATAAGGAACAAGACCACTTCCTAAATATCCCGCCCATTTTGATTAACTCCATACTTCTAATCACCATGTGATATAGGGAATTAACCTCTACGAACAATTTCCAATTAGAGAGATGTTTTCAGAAACCGCATTACCAAGGCCCCGTCCCTTTAGACTTAGGTCTGCTAATCACGTCCCAACCAATGATATGGTCCCTCTTATCCTCCCCAATACCAGTCCAAAGAAAATCCCCATCAGTCTATTATGAAAAGTAACAAAGTATATCCTTGCATTTGATTTTGAATCCAATCAAGATCCAACCATGGGACAATGTTTTCCTGGGTTCTATTTTACTTACAACACTCATTTATTGCTCAAGTACGTGGTCACTCCTGCACATGTGCTTTACTTGTGGAAATTGCAGGATTCAACATCATCTGTCATCATCTCTAACCGCACAAGACAACATGCAATTGGTTGGATCCAAAAAATAAACAAAACATTTCATTACCGCAGCAATGAATTTCTACTGAAAGAGTGCAAGATGATAAATTATCATTCTTACAACATGAGTATCTGTCTGTGTGTGTATTATTCATCTGTATATCAATGTACACTATAGGCAAGATCCACTTATACCTAAGCTTAAAACTCGTTGATTACCCCTCTCAATTACTTTTCATGCACTTCATATTTTGACATCCCAACCATTGGTTCACATTATCATCTTGTTTTTTTCAAGTCGAAACAATGTTTGATAAACTCTTTTGGTAAGCATAAAGAAGGTATATATGTATACAACATGCCCAATTATAGGTGTTAAGGCTTGATATACATTGTTGGCCAACACTTAAGCTTTTAGGTAAAGTGGTATTCTGACATGGTATCAAAGCAGGATACCGGGAGGTTGTGGGTTCTAGTCTTATTGCCCGTGTTTATTATGTGATGTTTACAAAATTATTGTATCCCCTGTAATGGATGTTAATTATCGTGTGTTCATCTCCCCACATACTGTCAGGCTGCACGTGTGGGGGAGTGTTAAGGCCTGGTACACATTGTTGGTCCACAACCTAACAGTCAAAAGGTAAAGTGGTATTCTAACAATAGGAACTCACTCTCACACACACACACACGTGCACGCGTGCACACTCTCAAGCTGAATCTTAGCTGGCAGCATAGGCATCCAATAAACAACCTAGCACTTTAAAATTTTCAAAGTTCTCAACTGAGGATCAAAAAAACCCTAGGATGTGCTGCCTGTACCATGACATGCATTTACTGAAACTTATGAACTTCTAATCTCAGTCTACATACATGTTGTACAAAACTTTTGCAAGAGCTTGTTGCAGCAGTTTATTCAGCAGCTGCTTTAAGAACAAATCAAAGGATGCAAATTTTTAATTCAATATTTTCAATACAACTTATTATGTCATTAAAAATTCGAGCATTATGGCATTATAATTTTCTCATCTATCAATATGAATATACTTCACCAAAGAATATCTCTTTTAAATTTACATCCTCAACATCTGCTCAAATACATTAAAGTGCAATAACACTTTTCACCTACATGTTTACATATGCATACAGCAAAAGTACTTCATTTTAGAGCATGTGCTGTACTGCAACCTGCTCCTGTTCCATAAGACCAAAATGTTCTATGTTCTAGGTGACATGGAAATATACCTAGTCTTTTTCTGAAAAAAATTTTGTAGTTTCTATTGACAAATGTTGTACCCTAATCATGTCTATGAACTTTCAGAAAGTTTGAAATTTGAAGCTTTTTACTTTCAGGAAACATCCATGGGTACCTCAGCCAACAATTCAGAATCCATAAATAAGCATTCATAGTTAAAGCTTGATATACATTGTTGGCTCACAACCCAACAGCTTAAACATTTAGGTAAAGTGGTAATCGAACATGGTACCAGAGCTGGTCACCACGTTTATTGTGTGGTATTTAAAAAATTGTTGGATTCCATATAATGGGTGATATTATCGTGTCCTTATCTCTCCATGTGCTGTTGGGCAGCACGTGCGGGGGAGTGTTAAAGCTTAATATACATTGTTGGCACACCACATAACAGCTTAAGCTTTTAGGTAAAGTAGTAATCTAACAAGACAATATTTGGACTACTTCACCGCATATATAAGTGCAAATCCTGGCACAATTTGATTAAAGTTATACCTCCGTGCAGGTCTTTTGGTGCATGACTACAAGGTCATTATACTTCATTTGCAAATCTGACAATTCAGCTTGCAGCTTTTCATATTCAGATACAGTTGGACCACCTAATTTTTGTTGTATGAACCTGTCAAACCGAATGAGCATCTCATCAGACTGCTCTGCAAGGTTATTAATGAAATATATATATATAAATATATATTTTATATGTATGATAGCTTTGTTTGATAAGCAAGTGATGTCTCTGAATTATAATCTAAAAAATGAGTTTTCAGTTATGGCACATATTTGTAAAATGCTTACAGAAAACACGTCATTTTAATGTAGGCAACCAGACAGAGGTTCTGCAAAAATACTTACGGAAAAAATGTTTTGTTTTTAATATAGCCTTCCACATTGCATGTTATAATATCTTGTTTCATCGTTCCCTACTTTGCCAGGATCTGATATGACCCTTTCCCCAATCAGGAATGGACAGCAGGAAACATAATGGGGTTTAGCACTACCATTTATCCACACCCACCCTCATCCAGTCATCCCCCAAAACAGTCGTCTAAAATGATGCCATGATTTGATTTCAGATCTGGTACAACCCCCAGAGACTCTCAGTGACTATAGCTACCTTGATCTTTATCAGAAGTAGCTGATTTTTTTTAAAAAAAAAATTATTACAAGGATACTCGAAAAAAGTATTTTCATATAAGCATTATCATAACATCATATCATATGTTTTTCTTACCAAAAGCTATAGACATATAATGAAACTAACTTTTAGAAGTAGAGATAAAGAATGAAACTAAAAGTTCAGAGTTTTAGCCAAGTTTCAATATCCATAGAAATGAACTTACTCAATGGCAGAGGAAGGTTTATCATTCTGCTCATATAATGCAACAAACACTACAGCAAATTTTAAAAAAAAATAAAAATGAATCAATATATTATTATAAAATGCAACCATCAAGAAACTAAAATTTCATAATTTAAGGAGCGACATTGGTGTATAACATGGAGTACTCGAAACATTAAACAAAGCAGAACCTTTGGTTAGAGCATCGAGAACTCCACTAGACTCTAAATACTTCCTAAAATTTTCCTTCTTTGCTTCTTTTTCCTGCATTAATTGATAATAAGATAAAAAAAACATAAACGATTTTATGATGATGATAAAAAGATATAAAGCTAATGTCTAAACCAACTACACACTTCGCCTTTGGCTTCTAAGGTTTTTGTGGGGTGTATGTTCGATGTTTTAGAGAAGAGATTAGGGAATGGCTCTTTTGTAAATTGTAATTGTTATTTACCTTTCTTTATTACTTGTTAAAGAAAATCTTGTCCTCTAGCTCTTGTACCTTTCCTTCTTAACAAATTTCTTTTTCTGTCTAAAAAAGATCCAAACCAACTTATTATTGAAATTTATAATTAGTCAACTGTGCCTTTGATGATCAGATGATAGCATAAACCAGCAGAAATAACAATCGTACAGACATTTTAGTCCGCTCAATAGTACTAAAAGATATGCATAAGACTTTATGCTTTGGCTTTGATTTTTTTTTTTTTTCAACAGGCATGGACTACAACAGAACTGGTTCTCCATTGCAACAATATCTGGTTCTTTTAAGCCAAAGATTTACCTTGAAACACTCGTTACTCCTTCCATCTTGCTCAAACCTCGCTTTGTATACTCAACAACAGATTATACAACAAATTGGGGTAAAAAAAAAAATTAGAAAAGCTCTTCAACCCACAAATTTGAGCGTACCACCAAAAGAAATCTCCCAAGTGACTTGTCTATTTGATAATTGTAAGCACAAATTCATCATGAAAAACCCATCTACTGCCAAAAAAAAAATCAGTAATAGCTCCCAGGACAACCCAGAGCTCAATGCAATTAATTCAATTTCAAAAACCACTTAAAAACCTTATCCATAGAGAGATTACTTTCCTAGATCTACCTCCAAAACTTACAAAGACATTCTTGTCTGAAATAAACTAGTGGAGAGAAAGTGAAGTAAACTAAATCAAAATTAAGATCTCACTTAAATGAGTAATAGGGCTTCAAAGCTGGCCCTCTTCTCCATCATTTTTCCCCCTGAAAAGTTTGGTCCTGAAAGCTGGTTAACTAACAGAGGACTTGGTGAATGGAAAAGGATCCATAGAAACCCAAGAGATCTCAACATCTGTGCTAAAGGTTGAGAGTGTAGCTCATAACTGAAGGGCCAATCTTAACACTAAGCATTTTCACAACTATCATAAATAATATGCTACTGGAACTACAATGGTCACCCTAATAAAACACCACATGCATGTCACAAACATAACAGCATAATTACAACGTAAATAACTAACATAAAAAACACACATCCGCACATGACGAAACTATCCCCAAACCTTGGATAACTGGATACCTACATTGTGAAGGTCCAAAAGGGTTGTAAACTAAAGCTGAAAAACAACCTGCTAGTTGATGTCCTCGCATAATAAAAAACCCGCTGAGCTTAGAGACAACCTTGGGCCGGCCTTCCTCAAACACAGATGGAGAACTATGTAGTCTTGTACTGTTTGGGCCAGCTCACTGTATAAACACTTCCTCCTCACTGTCTGTGGGTTCTCTCATATACGTGGTCAGTCTCTTTTCTCTTTGTTCTGGATTCTATTTGACCATGTTAACAGAATTCATTTTAGGACATGCGCGGGAGAATGATCTATCGCACTACACCCATATAACTCCAACCAGTGTTTATCAGGATTATTTGGTTCAATTGGCTAAAGCAGAGTGAGAGTAGTCTCAAGTTTGGTCTCAACATGGTCCAGCCACTTCTTCCATCTGTCTTTCAAACAAATAAATTCCTTTTTCTCCATCTTTTGCATAAGTTGCACCTTGTTCATAGAATCAAAATGCCAACTGTTAAGCTTTGTATTAGTCCCACATTGCATCCACAACTCCCTTTTCCTTTACTATATACTCAGTGGGGTCAATTTGATTCTGAGGTCTATGAAAGATCTGCAAAGACCAACAACACTCCCACAAAGGTCCGTGATTTCTTTATGTGCTGTTGATGAGCTATTACCCTTGTTTCTACAAGGATGTGGATGAAATTTTTCAATCTTTAAGTTCATAATATCCCTTTAAAGTGGTCAAACTGATGCTTGGTCACCATAGTGTCTTTTTCTCCTTTTTATTTTTTATTTTTTGTTTGACTAGTCAGATATGTGTGCACTGTGGGGCAGCTGTTGGCTGGCTTGCTGAGTAAAGGTTTGCTGGCTCTATAGGATCTTTTTGGCTTTTGAGCTATTGGGTATGAATTTGGGTCATTGACAGGCTACTGGTACAGGTATTTGGGTCTACCAGGACAATTTAAGTACTGGGTCAGGCTTGGACAGCTAATATCCTTAATTTCTTGTCTTCTAAACACGGCAGACAAGGGAAAGAAGCTGCAAAAATGCATTAACGGTTTCTGCTGCGATTGTAAGTTGGAGATGAAGGGCTAAATGATGTTGCAGTTTTTAAACAGCGAGATTCCTTGGCTTTGGTGATATATCAAGGGCTAGTTGATCAATATGGTGTTGCTGCAACAAGATTGCTCATGCTGGTTCAAAGAGAGACTGATGATTGACTGGATCAACACAGTATGGGAGTGGTAAACACAAACCACAATTAAAATTTCCTACTAAATGAGGAATAGGATTTCTACACTGGTCTCTCCACATGGACTATCCTCTGCACCATCACCATCCCTATATAGAAATCAGAACTTGTTTAAGGAGATGAACCGCATCAAATGTCAGGCTAAAAAAAAGATAGGTGCACCACTGCTAGCATCAAAGCACACATTAATAAAAAATTATCCCCAAGTTCCCATATCCTCTAGATAGATCATAAATGTGACAGCCCACACCATTAGACTTGCCAGACCTTAGTAATCCACTTATTATGATCCCAAGTTCCCAACCTTGAACTCTTTCAACCATAATTCCCCAAAACCATTTACCTAGGATGCCCAACTCTCCCATTGTTAGAGGTTTCCCACTTTCTTAACAAGTCTCCATATCTTACCAAGTGAAATTTGAAGTCCTTTCCTGCAATGCTCCAAAGGAAATCATTTTGAATGTCCTCCAAACTCATTGCCACAAAATGGGAAACATAGAGAAATGCATTAAGTAAATAACAATTTCAAAAGTGTACTATTAACTATTGGACGATTATTTCTCTCCCACCAGGCTAATTCCCTCTTGGAATTTCCCCTCAGTTCAATATCAAACACTTCTTCTCAAAACTAGCTATGTAAGGAAGATCCGAATAGGATATTGGAAGAGCCCACACCACCCAAGCTATTTGCTGAAGATGCCCATTTATACCCTCTCCAATTGAAATCAATTTGCTCTTTTCCAAATTGACCTTAAGCCCAAACAGCACTTCAAAGCACATAGAGAATTTATTGCATCTCTACTCCACAAAAAAAGATGCAAAAAGTGGTTATGTGAAATAATACTCATTTGTCATCACTTCTACCATAAAACAACTCACAGTCCTTTTATCAATAGCTTTCAAAGTTCAAACTGCCATCAACATGAAGAAAAATAGAGAGGAGAGAGGGTTCCCTTGCCTAAGATAGAGAAGGAGTGAAGGTCTATAGGATCCATAGGGTACCATTGATAAGAATGGAGAACATGTGTCCAAATTCACCTCCCAAATCCTCATCCATTTTCTCCAAAGTTTTTCGAAGTCCATTCTCCCCAAAATATTAATGAACATCCCAACTAATACATTTATAACCTTTCTCCATATCCATCTCACACTTCACACCTCTATCCCATTCTTTAATTTAATCATTAATTCCCTCATTTTCTTTTAGGGGTGGTCAAGATTTGTCTCCTTCAATAAAGGCACTATGAGAAGGCCCAATATCCTTGCTGATTACCTTCCTTGGTCTCCTACCAACACACTTTGGGGATTAGGATCACTCCACAAGACTGAAGGAGCCTAAGTCCTTGAAATTGATTGTGCTGTTTATGTGGTCTTTGGATCATGAATTCAACCAAAAATTCTTGGAACCCTTGGAAATCCCATTGGAAATGATACATATTCCCACAAAGTTCTTCAACATTGGCATTCCTATCTCCATTTTAGAAGGTAGGTATCTGGATTCCCAACTTGTCAAAATTATTAAATATTATGAAGTGGCAAAAAAAGAACATAATCATATTTTTTCAAATCCAAAAAGACCCTAGTTACAAAGTCAGCTGAACATGATTAAAAACATAGTCTGACACGCATATGTTTGAAGAGTATTCATTATTATGATAATAATGATTATTATTGTTGTTGTTATTGTTGTTTTTATTATTGTTATTATTACTTAAAAATAGTTATGTTATTGAATTCACCTTTGAATTATGTAGTAGTTCATAACTTTTTCTATTAATGTTCTTGGTATTGTGGTTTCAATGAGTGGGCAATTTTTAATATTTTGTTTTATCCATTGAATTTTGTGCTAAAATATCATGTACAAAGCGTACAAACCATTTTTTTATTTTCTTTTTGTGAAGTATCACTTGTTGAACTTAAGGATACTTTGAGAATAGAAAGTTATTTTATCATCGTTCCCCAAAAATGAACCCAAGAACATATGCTTCTAGACAAAACATGAGAATTCTATATTTCCACTAAGTCTATATCCTGGGTATCAATATTCTCGAGAATCACAATGTTGGAGGACATTTTACATGCCACGGAACAAACGCCACATTAAGGATTCAACATAGAAGTATCGCACAAACAAGCAAAAAAATCGCCTTTCTTGTAAACTCATCCACCGAAAGCTTCATCACCACTACACTCATTGTTTTGAATAGTTCCACCCCGTCAAACAGCCTATCAAAAACCATTCGTCTCTAACAGAGTCCTATCCAGAAGCTGTGAATACAGATACAGAATTTTTAATACCGAATTGAATACAGACATAGTACAATTAAGCCCACGATTCATTTTTCAGGTGCTCATTTGCGTGGGGAAAATCGAATCGGCCAGCCGAGATTCATAAAAGGAAATTTGGCAATAAACACAACACCTTCAAATTTGACATGAACATTATTCGTGCGTCGTTGAATTAACTTCAGGTAATCACTATCAGATTAAATTTAAGAAGGTACATTCCTAAATAATGAAGACAAGATTAACGATCATAAATGATAGAAAATT
Organism: Malania oleifera; assembly: GCF_029873635.1. NCBI lineage: Eukaryota > Viridiplantae > Streptophyta > Magnoliopsida > Santalales > Ximeniaceae > Malania > Malania oleifera. The sequence continues at coordinate 102,131,922 of NC_080420.1, forward strand.
ATGGAAAAAAACAGTCAAAAATGTGTCAAGTTGGATCTAGAACATACCATTTCTTTGCTGCAGCTGTAAAGTCCAAACCTAGGCCAGACAAAAGGAAATTTATTCTGGGTGTGATTGAAACTTGGCTCCGAGGACATGAGAGAGAGAGAGAGAGAGAGAGAGAGAGAGAGAGCGAGAGAGAGACACAGCTCCCGACAGTAGTCTGGTGAAGTGTCTCACGGTATGTCATGGGTAAAACGGTGCCGTTTATAATAATAAGGACAAAACTTATCTCCCCCCTAAAGTTAAACTTTAGACACTTGTGCTATTTAAAATTTTTTATTATTTTTTTCTCCACAAAATGTAAGAAGAGATTAATGTCTCTTTGACAAAACTCAATCAAGGTATGCCAAATTATTAAAATTTCAAAGAGGTCTTTTTGGTTTTTTGAAACTTACAGAGGTTACTGTCTTTTAGTCAAATCTTAAATGAGATTAGTATTTTTAATCTCTCTTTTTTTTTAATTTTTTTGAACTTCCATAAGACAATAATTGCAACCACATGCATACATCATCATTAGTCCAATTAAAAAAATTTTGGGGATTTTTTATCATGATAATAAGAATGACAAATTTGCGCTTTCTAAATTATCAAGCTATTGCAGAGATACAAAATCACAATAAAGTTTAGATAATACTCACTTTGAACGAACTTTCAAATTACAATGTAAGCCTTTTTTTTTCTTAGTGATTTTGACGCTAACTTTCAAACAGCATAGCACTAAAAAAACCTAAGCTCTCTAAATTCTACATGCCAAAAATGTTGATTTTGAGCTCCAAGCACCAATTTTGGACCCTAAAGAAAACTAGTTTCGAAACACCAAACATAAACTCCTAAAATACACTAAAGATACTACTTAAGACGTTTAAAACACGAATTAAATGACTAATTTTGAAACATAAAAAAAATTAAACTGAACCACATTGTAAAGGAAAGCTAAACATTATATGTGCCAAACTTAAATATAAGCTATTCTCCCTATTAAAAAAAACAAAAAACAAAAAAAACAAACTAAAATTTAAGCATCACTACTAGTTGGCCACATTTCCTCATTGAGAATTTGAGATATAGGTCTGCCTTGATCAAAAGGGCTAGGGCGTGAGCTTGGCTCCCTATCCTGACCATTGAAATGGCTAAAAAAAACATTGTCCCTCCTTTGTGAGCTTGCAACCATTGGGCTCTACCACAATCAATGATTACGAACCTCCCGTGGGCTTAGTATGCTTGAATCTAAGTTAAGGCAAAGTTGAGGTTGCTTGGTGGGAGAACTCATGCCGCTCTTTGAGAAACCTTTGAACATATCCTCCATCCAAACCTTCCCTTGGTCTTGAAATCCACTAAGGTGGCTTCATCATCGTAATGACCTCTTGGGGGGGCATTGGAAGTCAAATTTTGGTTTTCTTTAGCTATTAATTTTATATGAATCAACTTGGTAGGAACTAGGTTCTTTCCTCGTTGTGTTTCCTTTTTCGAAATTTTCTAAGCCAAGACTTTCTTGGTCTCTGTTTTCAATAGCACCATAAGGGTGGGTACCTCTAGGTTTGGCGTTGATGGTTGCACCTTTTCTACTTCATTTGGTAGCTAGCAACACAATGTGGTCCCTTGTGTGCGTGCCAAAGATGTGTTTGTTGATTGTTGATGCAAACACCTTTTTAAATGTGGTGTAGTAGAAATAGATGTGGTACTAGGGTTGTTATGCCTACACATGTCAGAGTGATAGGAGTCCTATTACACTAGGGAGTGCCCTATAAGATAGGGAGATAGATTCGTAGAAATTGTGGAAGGAGGGAGAAGTGGGGAGATGAATAGAGAAAAGGGAATGAAAAGAAAGAGAGATAGAATAAAGATAGCAAATAGTATGATAGAGAGAAATAAAACAACTTTGTGGGTAGTTGTATTAGCATTGGTGTGATTCAAATGATGTGTTTAAGATCATTTACAAGATTAACATCTATTTATATATACCCATTCCCAAGTCGAGTTCTATCGTATCAAAATAGTCATAATATTTGTGTCACAATCTTGCTAATCTAAATAATCATGTTAGGAGATGTGTGGCTCATATGTGTGTCGGCAGCCGCACCCAGCTGAAAATGTTGAAACTGGAGATGGACGGCCACCAACAATCTGCCTACCACGTTGACATTACAGTTTCCTTATTTGACTTCTTCCCCCTTCCATGTGTGTATATATATATGTGTGTGTGTGTGTGTGTGTTTGTAATTATGTGTGATATGTGCGGTGAATTGAAGTAGTGTGTGGTGAAGCTGCAAAGACTTGTGTGGTGCTGTGTTGTGTGAGTTGCAGAGTGCTATGTGTGAGACAGAGTGAATCCTTGTAGCAAGAGTGTGAGAGGAGTTGAGGGCAGTAGTCTCCTCCTTCTCCTTATGTAATTCTCCCAAAGATTATAGTGATTTTCTGCTCTCCCGTGAACATAGGTCATAGTAGACCGAACCAAGTAAATTTGGTCTCATATTTTGGTTGCTTAGTTTTGCTTGAATGATTGTTGCTCGAAGATCACTTCCCAACAAATCATATGCTACAAACTACAATGGCGGACCACATGTAGATGCAAAAAACTATTGTCCTATATGATAATATGCACACAACAAAATGTATACAAGGAAACTATTGAGAGAGTAAATTAACAACATATGATAATATGTGTACAACAAAATATATTCGTGAAAACAATTAGTAGATGCAAAATAATATTACATGCAAGGAGGTTGAGAGAGAAATATTGAAAATTTACTCCTATATATGCGTTATACGATTCTGAAAGAGTGAGAGCGAAGAGAGTAAATTAACAAGATATGATAATATGCACACGAAAAAATATATATGAGAAAATAACTATAAACAAAAGAAAAATAAATTGAAAAAAAAAGATATGTAGATACAAAAATATTACACCCAAGGAGGTTAAGAGAGAAATATTAAAATTTATCCTTCCCTTCTTTATATGCATACAAATTATCATTATATGACTCAATATTTTGTAATATATATATATATAATTAAAAACAATTTAATTACAAATTTGTTAATATAAATTTAATTTTTATTATTTATATTTAAAATAATATGGTTGTGTGCTCCATCCCTAGTGTTTAAAAAAAAATATTAAAAGAATTGACAAAGTTTTGGTAGAAATCATAGGTTGCCAAGTGACTTATCATTTGGCATAAATATTATGTCTCAAAATCAATGTACACTTAACACTTTTCCCTCCCATTATTTCTTCAAAAAATAATAATAGCAAAAATCATGTCTTTGTTATGAAAATAATTAATTAACTAATTAACCTTCAAGGATTCAAGTCCCCTTGGTAAAGATATCTTCTAATTTTTATAAAATGGAGTGGAGGGAAAAGGTTGCAGAGAAGTATTTATTTAGCGATATTATGTAGTGTGTACTCACAACCAGTTATTAATTAAGGGAAGCATGTATGGTTTTAACAATCCATTTTTCTTCTCCAAAAGAAAAGCCCTAAATTTTCTATTTATATTTATAATATTTACAAATAATGAACGTATAAGTAATTTAATATATTATATTTTATTTAATTTTTTTTAAAAAAAAATTATTTCCCATTATCACTTAAATTCTTATTATCCTCTAAAAAATAGTACATTTGGAAAAGCAGGGCATGCATTTAAAATTCAAATCAATATTTTTAACTTCTAATTATCCCTTAAAAATAATAAATTTAAAAAGTGAGGCACAATGTGCCCACAATTAGCAGTATTAATTAAAGAGACCCTAACCTGTTTTTAACCTTCCTTGTTTTTCAATTATTTTTGGGAAAAAAATTATTTCAACACCCTTCACATTTTACACATATTTTATTGAAAATAAATTAAATAATTAATATTTATTCAACCTATTAATTTCCAAAAATCCAAAATCATCTCTATTTTTGTTTCAAAATTTAACCTACACCTAAATTTTCAAAAGAGTAATCACTAAAAGTACGCCCACATTTCCAAAAGAAAATTAACATATCTCGACATGGTCTAACATTTTTATTTTCGTTTGAAGCTATAAATTCTAACCATTAAAATTTTATTCTCCCACCACATCACATCCAAAACTCCAAATCTCAAATATTATGTTAAGTTTTTAAATTTAAAACTTTTAGACTATCACATATATCCTTTATAAAAAAAATATAAAGAATTAATTCCATTTCATTGTGTGGTATAAAAAGTCATTAATGTAACAAATTCGACTCTATTCCATTCTTGTGCAGCAAACATGTGTTGTCTCCTAAAATATGAATTTCTTAAATTCAACTATGTAAATTTGTATGAAACTCGATAATATTTTATTCTATATTTTATCCAAATATGCATGAAATACAAATCCAAAGTTCGAACCAAGATCCCAAGAACAGCGTTGAGTTAACTTTGGTGTTTTCATCCAAGGAATATAACATGAACTTCATGGAACAAATAATCTGTGATCTAGAAAGGACACCCTTCAATTAGAAAAGGTAGGCAGCAGCTGGGATAAGAATTCCCCCCAACTATACACTTGCTGTAAACAAATCTGGTGCAGTAAAAAAGATGGGCCACTAGGAGAAGCAAATTTGATAATGGGAACTGAAGTTCAAAGGAAATCTACTTGAGTGGAAATTCTGCAGAGGATCAAAATTCTCATAACACATTTAGAGAGAGTTGAACGCTGGCTGTTTTGATAAATGTGTCAAAATAAGTGTCTAAAGGACAGAAAAATCAAATAAAGAATGTTGCTTTACACCTTCATCTTGATAAGCAGGTAGAAACTACAGCCACAAACAGCATTATCACCAAGCCACAGTTTACAAAGCTATCGGTGTTTTCAATTTTGTCCATGGTACTCCATAATTGTTTAAAAGCACCCTGTTGATCCTGCAGCATATGTGCCATGGCCTTAGTGTCAATGTAAAGGGGAACAGTACAAAATCAACAGCGAAGAGAACTTCATAGAACCAACCTTTCTGTCTGGGTAACTAATATCATCCAGATCATTTGAGTTTATTAACAATCTCTGTCCATCATTGTGCGTGGACAGCTCCAATGGCATTTCAATTTTAACGTTGCTGGAGTATTTGCTGGAGGGAGCACTATAAGCTGAATCAGTATGAATTGTCTCCATGACTGAACCAAAAAAGTTTGTTACAGGTACCTGGAGAGAGAGAGAGAGAGAGAGAGAGTAGATGTCGTTTCAATCTGATTAAAATGCAACATAATCACCAGATTGTAACTGGTTTGGAGAACACAGACTAAAGCTTTAGGAGGTTGACGGGAAGTTTTTCAACAAAAATTTGAAAGGTCTGATAACCTTTAGCAAAACAAGCATCAAATACTTAGAAATAAGCTATTTTTTGTTTAACCTACTAGAAGCACATTGGTTTATGAAACAGCAATCAACTTAAACTTGGAAATTACAATGACGACATCCAGTCTTTCCCCAGCACCCTTTTTCTTTTCTCTCATTTTCTTTCTGTTTTCACAATTTCAGGACTTTTCTGCTCAAAATAATTGCAAGGAACATTTTTGCAAATTTAACATCCACTAAAATATTTTTTTTTTTTAAAGTGAAGGACTTTCCAACATTTCCAATAAAAAATGTGATGCAAAAAGCAATAAACTATTTCTCAATTAATATTTGCAACGTGAAATACAATAATTGAAAGAAACAAAAAGATGCGTGACAAGGTTTAATGTTCAAAATTATATGTATGCAACCATCTACCGTGCTACAGAGAATAAAACTCTTCACATTTCATAAAGGGATGTAATAAGTAAGGCATGATGGGGCTCACTCTATTTTAAAAGCACAAACACATTTAGTAAAACAACTAAGAGAGATCAACAATGGCCAATGTGAGGCTAGACATTCAATACCTCCTCCAACCGTCGTTGGTATAGATCTGTTCGGTAATAGGCAGTTGACATCAACAAATTTGGATTGTATGAACTGAAAAGACTGCAAAATAACCACAGAATTTACAACCATGACCCGTACAAAAATTTATATTGGCTATATAATAAAGATATACCACAAATAAACATATTAATAGCATAAGAAAATGTTCATTCATAACAACAATAACAACAAGCCTTAAGTCCCACTAGGTAGGATCGGCTACATGAATCATTTTCCACCAATTCACCCAATCGAGAGCGTTTTCCTCTATTAGATTAAGGAAAAATGGTCATTCATGTAATAAAAAAATGTCAGAACACGCATTCCTTCACTGGAAAATACAAAACCCAGAAAGCATTAAAAAATGTTAGTATTCTCTCCCACACAATAGAGAACTGTGGGAGGTATGGACAGTTTTCCTGCCAAATGGATTAAATTAGCACATACATAGCTCCAACTGGATTCCAATAGCAATGATAATTCGGAATATCACACACTACATATTTGATTCCATCCACAATTTCTTTTCCCTGAGTTTGAGTCGAGATGGCTTTTGCCATAGTTTTGAAATTGAGATTCTAATCGTGAATCGAAATTACAATTTTGGGAATTGTGAATCGTGAATCAAATTGAATCATCAGATTTGGTACAAATTTCCAACATCAATTCTAAGTGACATGCATATATTGATATATAAACAATAAGCAAAATGGTACAATACATTTACATTATAACAATAAAAAAAAAAAAAAAAACACACATTTCATGTGTGTGCTTTCACTAAATAAATAAAAAGTAAGGGAATGAGTCAAGAAATATTATTTAAAAAAATGGACATCATGCTCTTTTATGGAAGGAGTCGAGACAAAATAATGAAAAAAACTGAACTTTTGGTGATTATCAACAATTGAAAAAAAAAAAAATTCATGCATATTCGTTCTTGATTAAAGAGAAAAAAAAAATTAAATTTAAAAAGGATAATAATTAAACAAAATACTAAAAAAAAGTAATTAAAACAACTTTTGAATCTTAACAACAAAAAAAAGTAACGCCTTAACAGGTGTGTTCTGCCCCTTCTTCATAATGGCAGAGCACTATACTTCAAGAGTGAAGAATGGTTTTTGTGAAAGCAACATAAGACCTAAAGTTCTATTTTCTCCTTTTTTTTTTAGCACAAAAAACTGATGTAGACAAGGAATGGAAGCTACCAGTGTAAATTTATTTTTTTATTTTTTTTTAAAAGCAATTAAGAAAGATGAGGTTTTAAACCAGTCGGGCTTGTCAGGATACAATAGGTCTAGAATCGTGTGAATCAATAGATTCAAATCGATTCACTAGATTCACAAGGTGAATCGATAGATTCAGCAACGATTCAATTGATTTTAGATTCGCTCATAAGATTCAAATCAATTTGGTGTGGAATTGATATGAGTCGTATGAATCAAATCATGAATTGTAAGATTTTAACAAATATGGGTTTTCCCAGATGAAGAGAAAATTGGAATCAACAACAGATATGCAGTACTGCTCTTATTATTCAACCAATTTTCCAGGTTTGTTAAAGCAAGTAGGTCCATTCATGGTCAATTTTGGTTGGTTTCAGGCTGCCTGCATCACAAAAGAATTTAACAGAGGCCACAAGATAAGGATAACATCGATACACTCAAGAAGAATAATTTTGATGTAGTTTGGTTGGTGCATTCAGTTTAGAAGGTCAACTAAAGAAGTTGGAGTTTACATCTTAACAATATTACTCAAAACAAAATGGAATGGGAAAACAATCTTTGGAAATCAGTTAATCATCCAAACAAGTAATGGAGATTGAGGATCAGAATATCAATAATATAAACGTCTTTGTGCAAAAATGTAGTCACAAACTTTCAAAAAAAATATAGGTGAGGAAAATGGGAGACCACCGAGGGATGATGGTTTTTTTTTTTTTTGGGGGGGGGGGGGGGGGGTTGCATGCCAGCACAATGGGAACCACTGCCAAGAGGGGATTCGACAGAGTAGCCCACAAGTAGACCATGGGCCCTACCTTGGGGCCTTTCCATGGAGGCTGCAGGCCTCAATATGCCTTGTCTACCATAACATAAGAGCTTAGGCATTTAGGCCAAGGGGTTACTTAATATTTACAGCCATTGTTGCCAAGAGGTTGGGTTCATTTTATGTTGCCTACACTAATCATCTATATGTTAAATTTTCCTATTCCCATGACAGGCATTGTTCAAAATTTGTTCATTTCTCCATGTGCAGGGGAGTGTTAAGACAAGATATGCATTATTCTTAATGGAAACTATTTGGCCAGTTTACCTGGTTATTAATAGTTCATGAACAGTCCTAAAAGAAAAACACAATTTTATTTTAAAAAATAAAATGTAAAAAGAAATTGACAAAGTTGGAAGAAATCATAGGTGCCAAGTGACATATTATTTAGCATAAATACTATCACCTCAATTGTGATAACGTTTGCAGTTCAAGAAGGAAATGTCATTATCCACCAAACACTTGTTGGTGTGGTGAGGTGGGGTTGGTGGGGTGGGGTGGGGAGGGGAGGGGGGGGGGGGGGGGAGGGGGGGGGGGGGAGGGGGGGTGGTTTATTTCCCAGATAGCTAAAGAAATGCACATTACCCAAAAAAAGAGAAAAGAGGATGAAAAAAGACATGTAAATTGTCTTTGGCATGAAATTAATAATTAACTAGGCCTAATCAATTTGTTGGTTTTATCAGTGGAATCAGAGAGACAGATTTGATATGGAGATACAATATAGCCTTTAGTTTCAGGCTTAAAATTTAAGCATAATATCAGAATTTAACGATATTAGGACACCCAAAATATAAGTTGTTCTTGTATTGGTAGTTAAATAAAAGCAACTTCAAAATCAAATCCTAGTAGGAATATGGCAGGGGCATATTCTTTCATTAATATGAAAATCACGGTAATGCGATTTTTTACAGTTGACACACCATATTCCTGCTAGAATCAAGAGTTCAGTTCTTTCTGAAAACTATACGGGCCTATAAATATAAAAATATAATATGATATAAGAACATAAAGGATGCTGAGAAAAACTGAACCAAAACATAGTATTGTCTATTGGCTGCTAAGAAACAGTAAGCTAAAGCAAATCATAGTATCATCCATTTACTTTAACATAGCAATCTAAGGCCTATAAATATAAAAATATAATATGATATAAGAACATAAAGGATGCTGAGAAAAACTGAACCAAAACATAGTATTGTCTATTGGCTGCTAAGAAACAGTAAGCTAAAGCAAATCATAGTATCATCCATTTACTTTAACATAGCAATCTAAGGCCTATAAATATAAAAATATAATATGATATAAGAACATAAAGGATGCTGAGAAAAACTGAACCAAAACATAGTATTGTCTATTGGCTGCTAAGAAACAGTAAGCTAAAGCAAATCATAGTATCATCTATTTACTTTAACATAGCAATATAAGGTCGTTGTATACCTGCTCAATGAAGCATTATCATACATATTTAGCCTTTCAAAAAAGGAAAGGGTGTAAAAGGTGAAACGATCCACAACAGAGACACCAACCTGCATTGAAGAGATAATTTAGGACAGCACAAAAACCCATAAGCAAAACAAATCCAATTGATGTGATATAAAATATATAGCTGGTCAAGGTCAAATTCATATAAATGTGGCAAATAATGCTAAACTCCACACTTACATCAGAATCTAAGTGGTGTGAGTATGAATTTTCTCCTTTCATGCTACTTCCGATGGTTAGAACACCAGGTGAATGAAGCTGCAGGACAAGTAATTGTTCATTTTATATGAAGATCATTCCTCAAATAGAGAATATTTCTGAATTCAAAACAGTACATCAAAATCTCCCACAAACAAACACTGCCTAAAGGGAATCAAATAATCAAAATTGATGGCCAGGATAAAAAGATAAAAAATAAAAAAAAAAAGCATAACTTTTAAAGAAAAACTTATGGTTGACCAAAAAAATATAATAAAAATAAAGACAAGGACTGTAAATATTTCAATTTTCGAGGTTTTGACTGTTAATATTTCAATTTTCAAGGTTTTGTGCAGCAAAGTAGGTAATAGCTATGCTCTTCAATGCATTGAAATTGACTAGCAATAATCATTAACAATAAATAATATCTAATGTAAGAGCAAACCCAGAATCTTTGAAGGGTGAAGTGGTCCTTTTTGGTTTGTTATGAAGGAGAGATATGATTTGGCCTCACCTTGCGTTTGGGATTTGGGGCTTTCAAGGGACTACCTTTGGTTGATAGTAAAAGGGATTGTTGAACTTGCTTCTTATCTTTTTTAATTTTTTTTTTTTTAATTTTTATTGTTATGCTTTCTTAATGAAGAGATCTTGTCCTCCTTTTCCCGTTGTATCTTCTTTCTTCCTTAATATAATTCTTTGTTCATAAAAAAGGTTAATAAATAAATGAAAGTGGGATACAGTGGAAGGATGCGCACATCAGAATGGAATGATAAAATATATATATATATATATACTAAGATGCCATACAAAATATGATCCCCTTAGCAAGATTATAAGTGTTGTACGAATTTGATATTGAAAATGCACACAAGCATGTCAATTGCAATCATTTCTTGTATGTTTCATTTCTGAATATTCTGCAAATGTATAAGCTCCTGAGATGAAGTAGCATGTGACCCCATCCGCTGGGAGCTGTAAATTTTAGGGAGCATGGAACATGACAAGAGTAAACTAAATATTGACATGCCTATCTCAATCTCCTTGTTTTCATCAATGAATCTTCATTTGACTTCTGTAAAAAGCTTGGTATGAGGTAGGTTGACACATTGTCACTTATTCTATTTATAGTGAACATGAATGCACGAATTAAGTTAGAAAAAGACAAGGGTGGATTGAAGGATACTCGACCATCATGCATATATATTATATGCCAGGGCCTTCACTTCTTTTGTACAAATAGCGATCAATTCTTGAGTTCCTAGTGCAATCATTGTTGTTTTCAAATGGACAGGGGGCATATGGCAAATCACAAAACAGTTAGATACTAATGTGAGGGAGCTGCTGAAAGAGGTCATGCAGTCAAATTTGGATGTTCAATGGATTCTATCCCTAAAAATAAGATAAGTTTTCTGTGATATAATTAAAAAAAGATGATCATCTCAGTGGAAGCAATAGTTTGCAGTATTGACCAATATTTTCAAATCCTTATTTACATTAAGAAATACAAAAATAAGTGAAAAATCAGCAAGATATCTCCAGCAAAAAATGGTCTGTCAATGCATTGCATGAGATAAATCCAATATACACATAAATTAATTCACCCTAGATTATTTTTATGCATTAAATCATTCTTTCATTCAAAAGTACAAACTTCTAACGGTGAAGTTAATCATCTATAAATAGAAGTAGAGTTTTAGGATACTTGAGCATTATTATCATATGCTTCTACAAAGTCCATATTTTCCCCATTTATTTTATCAATCCTGTAATTCAGTTTTTTGTTCTTTCTCTCAGATTTTTTTTATTTTTTTTTATTTTTTGTCTTCATTCCAGGCATTTAGAATTTAAGGTGCTATGACAGAAGACGGGCCTTACACTAATAATGATGTACTTCTCCAGCATGATTTTTATTCAATCCTCCTTCCATGATGCTGTCTAGATCTGGAGAAAATTTTATAAAATATTCTTCAGGAAGGTTTACTAAAAGCAGGTCACTTTCAAATTTTCAATTAACGTGAATATTAACAACCACTTGTTCTAAAATCTTATGTGGTTAGGTTAAGGTATAACAATGGTTTAATACTCTACCATCATGTATGAGTCTTCACTCAATTTTGTAGAAATTGTGAAAAAATAGGGCTTGATTGGTGGATTTGAACACTGGACATTGTGGCCACAAGGACTCTAATACCAATTCAAATTTTCAACAAATCCATAGCAACTAGGCAATGTTAGCCCACTATGTTTCATGTTGATTTTGATGATGACAAAACAAATAAGAATTAGTGCATGTGTCATATTAAGAAAATTAATTAAATTAAGAAATTTGAGGATTTTGGATATATATATATATATATATATATATATATAAGTATATATAAGTAAGTATATATAAGTATATATACATATAAATATATATAAAAGTCTAAAGTATGGATAAAGGAAAGAAAAAAAAGAAAGAAGGAAAACTTAAAGGCTAAGTTTCTGGAGAAGCAGGAAGAGGAGAAGAAAGAAGAAAAAAAAAGATTCACGCACAGAACAGTAGGGAAAGAAAGAAAGAAAATAAATAAATAAATAAATTCTCTCAGCTCACATTCTCCACTCCTCTTCTTTCTACGATTTCGCGGCAGATTCTCGGCTAATTGAAAATCCGAGAATACCACCGAACTCCATTCTCCGCCACCGACATATCTACCAAAGTGGATTTGTCGTAAGAGTAACGTGGGCATATCTCCTGGGGTAATCCAAATTCTCATTCTTGTCTCAATTTTTCTTAAATTTTAAGCCATATGGATGATCGAACATCACCACGAGAATCTAGGGATGATTCTCTACAAATTTAGTAGAGCGAATTTCTCGTGGGGTCGTTGTGGAAATAGCCCCAAAACTAGGATAAATTGGTTATTTAGAAATTAATAGTTATTTAATTATTGTAAATTAGGAAATGTTAAAATAATATTTTATTGGGGTTGATGTGATTGAATCAGGGTTTGGGTGAGCGCTGTGGGTATAATCTTGGGAGCCCTACAGGCGTGGTTCAGGAAATCAAGTAAGGGGGAATAAAATTATATCAGTATTTTATTAAAGTGAACCGGTTATTTACAAGCGTATGAAATTTATTATCTATATGATTTTTAGAACTGTCCGAGTATTAGAAAATGATGATTTTATTTAAAGTTTATATTTGGGATAATTGCATATGATATTAAATTCGTGTGACATGGGAGTAATTTTTCCTAATAAATTGAATATGAATTACTGTGGTATTTCGGTTTGCATGTGGGGGTGTTTGGAATGATTATGACATGATGAATGAATTGTTATATTTGACTCCTGTGTGGAAATGTATTGATCTGTTGAGATACTGTGTAGAAATGTATTGATCTGTTAGATTACTGTGTGGGAATGTATTAATCTGTTGGATTCCTGCGTGGAAATGCATTGATGCGTCTGTGTGAACTAACTGGTTTAGTTATTCGTATGCATCTCAATATAACGTTGGCATGAGAAGGTTGTTATATTGCCTAGATATAAATCATGAAATGATGTTGGCAAGTCGAGGAGCTTGTCATATTGTCCATTATATGGGGTAGGACATTGGCAGGTCGAGAAGCTTGTTCTACTGATGTATGACGGGTAGGTCATGGGGATTGGCTACTCGTGAATAGTGGTTCCTGTGTGGGCCACGTGTTGCGGAAGCTGGAGTGGTGCCTGTGTGGGCCACGTTATATCCAGTGTGGATAATGGCGCCTGTGTGAGCCATGTTATGTACCCTGTGTGGGTAGTGGTGCCTGTGTGGGTCACGTTATATTCTATGTGGATAATGGCGCCTGTGTGGGCCATGTTATCTACCTTGTGTGGGTAGTGGTGCCTGTGTGGGCCACATGTAGATAAGAAGTACGTAGGTGCCTGTGTGGGCCACGTACTGACATGTGCACAGTTGTTCTGTGTGGGTCACGTACTGAGGACATTGGAAGATGAAGTATGAGATGCATGATTCTTGTGTGGATATGTTGTGCGCATGTGAATTTAATTATAGCATAAAAATAATGGTATAGCATATTGGGAATGCATGTATGTGTATGCGGTAAGGTAAACATACCACCGGGGGCTTGCTGAGAAAGACGAGTGCTCTGCTAAGTAGTTTCTTGGTATCAGTACAAAGGGATGCTACTTGTATAGGCGGGTAGACATCCCGATCCTCAGAAACCTTTGCCTTTAAAATAATAAAGATGTGTGTACTGGCGGTGAGTTAATACTTCACCTGAGGGCTTACTGAGAAATGTGAGTGCTTTGATAAGTAGTTTTTAGTACCAGAGCAGAAGGAAGCTACTTATATGGGCGGGTAATCTTCCCTATCCTTGGGGACTTTCGCCTGCATAAAAATCATGTACTTGTGCATATTGGATGTGTGCATGATATTAGATGTTGGGGATGTTATTAATGGTACATTTTTTCAGTTGTTATTGATATTATGTGAGAAACAGTTTATTTTGATATGTAAATATTAAAACTCAGTTGTCACACACTGTTATAATTTATTCCACCCTTACTGAGTAGTGCCTCACCCTAGTGGATTAACAATTTTTCAGGTTCTTCTGGTGACCAGGTTTGAAGGCCTAGGCTAGGATTGTATTTGGTGGTTTCTTTTTGGGGTATTGTGAGATATTGGTGTACATATATATAGATGTATTTGTACTGAGTTATGTTTTAAATGCTGGATGTGGATATGGATATCTTGATGTCGTAGTGTTTGTTTTTGGGTCGCTATATAGAACTCTGGTATTTATTTAAGGTTATTTATTTATGTTCCGCTGCGTGCATGTTAATTATGGTATCAGATACAGGTGATTGGAACACGTGGCACCTGGGCCCCACTTGGCGATTTTCGGGACGTCACATTGTGGTATCAGAGCATTAGGTTATAGATTCTGCAGACTTTAGGATTGATTAATACCAGAGTATAGGTACGAATAAAGATAAGGATAGGAATTGGTAGATTAGGATGTTGATAGGAGATTTTGAGTTTTGTTTCGTAGCATAGAGGTAGAAATCCCTTGATGGACTTCTGTGAGTTTCTGAATCTGGCCAGTTTCAAAAAAGCACAGTAAATCCGTCAACGGTGATGTTTCTAAATAGAGAAACTGGAACTCAGAATTAGAACTTGAAGGTTAAATTGATTTGGGGATAAGTTGGTCGTTTGATGTTTTAATTGAGGATTTAAATGTTAAACTAATTCGTTGTTTTATAATTGATTAGCAAATTTCGAGGACGAAATTCTTTTAAGGAGGGGAGAATGTAACGACCAAAAAAAAAAAAGAATAATTAAAAAAATTTAATTAAATTAAGAAATTTGAGGATTTTGGATATATATATATATATATATATATAAAAGTATATATGTAAGTATATATATATATAAGTATATATAAGTATATATATATATATATAAGTATATATAAGTATATATATATACATATATATATATAAATATATATAAAAGTTTAAAGTATGGATAAAGGAAAGAAAAAAAAAAAAACAGAAGGAAAACTTAAAGGCTAAGTTTCTGGAGAAGCAGGAAGAGGAGAAGAAAGAAAAAAAAAAAGATTCACGCACAGAACAGCAGGGAAAGAAAAAGAAAATAAATAAATTTTCTCAGCTTACGTTCTCCACTCCTCTTCTTTCTACGATTTCGCGGCGGATTCTCACCCAATTGAAAATCCGAGAATACCATCGAACTCCATTCTCCGCCACCGACATATCTACCGAAGTGGATTTGTCGTAGGAGTAACGTGGGCATTCTCATGGTTCTCATTCTTGTCTCAATTTTTCTTAAATTTAAAGCCAAATTGACGATTGCACACCACCACGAGAATCTAGGGATGATTCTCTACAAATCTAGTAGAGCGAATTTCTTGTGGGATCGTTGTGGAAATAGCCCCAAAACTAGGATAAATGGGTTATTTAGAAAATAATTGGTGTTTAATTATTGTAAATTAGGAAATGTTAAAATAATATTTTATTGAGGTTGATATGATTGAATCAGGGTTCAGGTGAGCGCTACGGGTATAATCTTGGGAGCCCTGCAGGCGTGGTTCAGGAAATCAGGTAAGGGGGAATAAAATTATATCAGTATTTTATTAAGGTGAACCGGTTATTTACGAGCGTATGAAATTTATTATTTATCTATATGATTTTTAGAACCGTCTGAGTATTAAAAAATGATTATTTTGTTTAAGGTTTATATTTGGGATAATTGCATATAATATTAAATTCGTGTGACATTGGAGTAATTTTTCCTAATAAATTGAATATGAATTACTGTGGTATTTGGGTTTGCATGTGGGGGTGTTTGGAATAATTATGACATGATGAATGAATTGTTATATTTGACTCATGTGTGGAAATGTATTAATCTGTTGAGATACTGTGTGGAAATGTATTGATCTGTTAGATTACTGTGGGAATGTATTAATCTGTTGGATTCTTGTGTGGAAATGCATTGATACGTCTGTGTGAACTAACTGGTTTAGTTATTCGTATGCATGTCAATATAACGTTGGCATGAGGAGGTTGTTATATTGCCTAGATATAAATCATGAAATGATGTTGGCAGATCGAGAAGCTTGTCATATTGTCATTTATATGGGGTAAGACATTGGCAGGTCGAGAAGCTTGTTCTACTGATGTATGACAGGTAGGTCATGGGGATTGGATATTGGTGAATATTGGTGCTTGTGTGGGTGTCACGAGCTAAGCTTGTTCAAAGCATTATGCTTGCCTATGACCGCTTATCTCGTGTGCTTGGGATGGGTTTCTATCATGTAAATACTAGTGTAGGGTTATTTTCTGCTTATAGAGTCTTTGTAAGCCAAATAAGGCAGTATGACTCCTCGGTCACTTTGATGTTTCCTAGTGTCAGGATGATAATTACATAAAAACCTCTTTAGGGGAGGGTGAGTGTTCATCAGTCATTGTAAAACTCACTAGCAATTGTCAACGTGCTTAGCCTACTTGCCTCCCTCACTAAGTACAACATGTCAACGAAGGATTTGTTAATGAATTACGTTTGCTTCAATGTTTACTGCTTGCTTGCCACGACTTTCATGAATTGATTACTATTTCCGCCGCTATCTGAATGAATGTTAATGAAAGTGCTTCGTGGATGAATGTTGGTAAACGATAGGCTGGCTAGTTAAGCAAGAGTGCTTTAGCTAGCGCCGCACGGCCCTTCACAATGGTGTGAAAATAGTCGGACCATGACATTTGGTATCAGAGCAAAGTCGGTGACACTTGGTGAGAGCCCAAGGTTGAGTTGCTACGTGAATTCGATTTCCTTCGTTGTTGGATTTGGGAAGCTTTGGTAAATGACCATGGCACCAAACACTGCTAAGAGGATTAGCGTGCTGGAAGCACAGGTTGAGACAACAACCAACACTATGGCCGCAGAGGTGGCCCAGATGAGAGAACTTGTTGATGAGGTGATGGGATCACAAAAACATCAAACAGGTTTGCTAGGCGACTTATCAGAGGACTATCACCACACAGTGGAAGCTTTGCAGGCCCGGATGGCAGATCTGGATGCAAAGATGAATGTGATGGTTCTTGCTATGGGAAACTCCAACACTCCGGGAGTTAGCAAGACCAAGGTGCCAGAACCCAGGACGTATGGGGGTGCCTGAGATGCCAAGGAGTTAGAGAACTTCTTGTTTGATGTGGAGCAGTACTTCGCGTTGTGAGGATGGCCTCAGAACAGGCAAAGGTGGATACTGCGACCATGTACTTGATTGGTGATGCCAAACTGTGGTGGCGTACCAAGTACAGAGAATTTGAAAATGGAAGCTGTGTAATTGATAGTTGGGCAGACTTGAAGAGAGAGCTCAAGGCCCAATTCTTTCCTGAGAATGTTGAGTATAATGCAAGGAGAAAACTGAGAGATCTCAAGCATACGGGGTCGATCAGCGAATATGTGAAACAATTTTCTACTTTAATGTTGAATATTTGGGATATGTCGGAGAAGGACAAGTTGTTCTATTTTCTTGAGGGGATGAAACCATGGCGCCAAGAACTGAACTTCATAGGCAAAGGGTTCAAGACTTGTCAACTGCACAAGCGGCTGCAGAACGCTTGACAGACTACGCTAGTGATGAGACCGCTTCGTCCAAACGGTTTGGCGAAGAGGGAAACAGTGGAAAGTCTTTCAAGAATGGCAAACCCAGGAGTGGGGGAGCCGACTCTAAATCATCAACCTCAAAGGAAGCTTCGTCGTCTCAAGGGTTCAACACACCCAATGGAAAGGGGAAGAGTAAACTTGAGTGTTTCTTGTGTCGAGGTCCTTATAGAGTTTTTGAGTGCCCTCACAAAGCATCACTTAATGCCTTATAGGCTTCCATTATAGAGCAAGCAGTGGAAGAGGATGATGCCCCGAGGGTGGGTTCAATGCGGTTGGTGAACGCATTGGAAAAGCAGGCAAAAACACCGAAAGTTACACGAGCAAAAGGATTAATGTTTGTGGACTTGAGAATCAATGGGAAGAGTACCCGCGCTATGGTGGATACCGGGGCTACCCATAACTTTGTTTCGCAACCAGAAGCTTGGAGACTCAACTTATCCTTAGAGAAGGATACAGGACGCATGAAAGCAGTTAATTATGCAGCCCAGCCTACTCTGGGAGCAGCCAAGCAAGTGACTATAAAGCTTGGACAGTGGGAAGGTCATGTGAATTTCACAGCGGTGCCATTGGATGACTTTCCAATCATTCTAGGAATGGAGTTCTTAAGGGGGACGAGGGCAGTGCTGATGCCTTCAACTGGTTCCCTATGTCTGATGGGAGATCACTCGTGCATGGTGCAAGTCGTTGCAACGAAAGGAGACAACGGGAAGTCCCTTTCAGTTATACAACTCAATGAAGGATTGGGTAAGGGTGAGCAGACACGTCTAGCCACGGTGGTGGTAGACAAAGAAGTAAGCCAAGAGCTGGAGCCTACGACCATCCAAACGGTGTTGGATTAGTATAAGGAGGTGTTGCCGGATAAGCTGCCTCTCAATTTGCCTTCACGACGGACTGTCGAGGATGAGATCGAGTTGTTATCAGGAGTGAAACCACCTGCTAAAGGGCCATGTCGGATTGCGCCTCGAGAGATAGTAGAGTTGGGGAAACAACTTGATGAATTGGAAGCGGAATGTGTTCGCCCTTCCAAAATGCCGTTGGGAGCATTGGTATTGTTTCAGAGGAAACATGAAGAGCATCTACGGAAGGCGTTCGACGGGCTGAGGGGAAACAGTCTGGATGTGAAGAAGGAGAATTTCTCTTTCACTCGGCGGAGCAACAAATTCCTTGGTCAAGTGATTGAACAAGGTCGTATCCGGAGGGATATGGAGAAGGTAAGGATGATTCAAGAACGGAAGATCCCCACGACAGTGAAGGAGTTGCGTTCCTTTCTTGGCCTTACTAGATACTGCAAGAAGTTCATTGAGGAGTATTCATGGAGAATGACTCCAATGACAGGACTACTAGGGAGGTATTATTGGCCGCACACACGGGATGATGTGGTTGATTATACCAAAACTTGTCTCACTTGCCAACAAGACAAGGAGGAGCGGAAGAAGTATGATACTTTCATGGCCGCACCAAAGTACTGTTTGGCAAAGGAGACGACACAATTGTTCCTTGTAACTGTTGAGAAACATTGGGGTGTTCCCCAAGTTATTATTTGTGACCAAGATTTAAGGTTCACTGACAATTTCTCAACAGAGTTTTTCAGGATATTCAGGTCACATCTTGACATCTCTTCGAGTTATCACCAACAGATAGACGGATAGATGAAGAGATTCAGAGAGTTGCTAGATAAGTACTTGTGCCATTTTGTCAACGACAACCAGAAGAATGGCATGCAACTACTTGATGTGGCTCCGTTCTGTGACAACGCCCAAAGGCGCTCAACAACCAACAAGAGCCCTTTTGAGCTTGTTACAGGCTAGCTGCCGCTGTTACCTCACACAGTGGGCGAGCCGTACAGACGAAAGAGTCCCAGGGCATACATCTTCACCAGTGAAGGGAGACAGAATGCAGAGTTTGCCCAAGCCTATCTGGAGAAAGCTTCTGAGGAAATGAAGAAGTGGACAGATAAGGAGAGAAGACCGTAGTTTCATGTCAACTGCCTCAAGCCATTTAACGCTAACACCAATGACCTAAGCAGAAGTCAGTCAAACAGCGTAGAGTTGAAGACAGTGGAACTTGACAGACATGAAGTTGAAGAGATCCTTGCAGATAGAAAGTTTATATCCTCAAGGAAGAAGCGATAGAAGTTCCTAGTGAAGTGGAAGTGCCTTGATGACAAAGAAATCAGCTGGATTTTTGTGGAAGAATTGAAGTCGTTTGTGGACAAAGTTGAAGTGTACCTACCGCCAAAAGTCTACGAGGACGTCGACCACATAAGTGGGGGAGAATTTCACGAGCTAAGCTTGTTCAGGGCATTATGCTTGCCTATGACCGCTTATCTCGTGTGCTTGGGATGGGTTTCCATCATGTAAATACTAGTGTAGGGTTATTTTCTGCTAATAGAGTCTTTGTAAGCCAAATAAGGCAGTATGACTCCTCAGTCACTTTGATGTTTCCTAGTGCCAGGATGATAATTACATAAAAACCTCTTTAGGTGAGGGTGAGTGATCATCAGTCATTGTAAAACTCACTAGCAATTGCCAACGTACTTAGCCTACTTGCCTCCCTCGCTAAGTACAACATGTCAACGGAGGATTTGTTAATGAATTACGTTTGCTTCAATGTTTATTGCTTGCTTGCCACAACTTTCATGAATTGATTACTATTTCCGCTGCTATCTGAATGAATGTTAATGAAAGTACTTCGTGGATAAATGTTGGTAAACGATAGGCTGGCTAGTTAAGCAAGAGTGCTTTAACTAGCGCCGCACAGCACTTCACAACGGTGTGAAAATAGTCGGACCGTGACAGTGGGCCACGTGTTGCGGAAGCTAGAGTTGTGCCTGTGTGGGCCACATTATATCCTGTGTGGATAATGGCGCCTGTGTGAGCCATGTTGTGTACCCTGTGTGGGTAGTGGTGCCTATGTGGGCCACGTTATATCCTATGTGGATAATGGCGCCTGTGTGGGTCATGTTATGTACCCTGTGTAAGTTGTGGTGCCTGTGTGGGCCACGTGTAGATAAGAAGTACTTAGGTTCCTGTGTGGACCACGTACTGACATGTACGTAATTGCTCTGTGTGGGCCACGTACTGAGGACATTGGAAGATGAAGTATGAGATGCATAATTCCTGTGTGGATGTGTTATGCGCATGTGAATTTAATTATAGCATAAAAATAATGGTATAGCATATTGTGAATGCATGTGTGTGCATGCGGCAAGGTAAACATACCACCAGGGGCTTGCTAAGAAAGGCGAGTGCTCCGCTAGGTAGTTTCTTGGTATCAGTGCAAAGGGATGCTACTTGTATAGGCGGGTAGACATCCCGATCCTCGAAAACCTTTTCCTTTAAAATAATAAAGATGTGTGTACTGGCGGCGAGGTAATACTTCACCTGAGGGCTTACTGAGAAAGGTGAGTGTTCTAGTAGGTAGTTTTTAGTACCAGAGCAGAAGGAAGCTACTTGTATGGGCGGGTAATCTTCCCTATCCTTGGGGACTTTCGCCTGCATAAAAATCATGTACTTGTGCATATTGGATGTGTGTATGATATTAGATGTTGGGGATGTTATTAATGGTATATTTTCTCAGTTGTTATTGATATTATGTGAGAAACAATTTATTTTGATATGTAAATATTAAAACTCAGTTGTCACACACTGTTATAATTTATTCCACCCTTACTGAGAAGTGTCTCACCCTAGTGGATTAACAATTTTTCAGGTTCTTCTAGTGACCGGGTTTGAAAGCCTAGGCTGGGATTGTATTTGGTGGTTTCTTTTTGGGGTATTGTGAGATACTGGTATATATATATAGATGTATTTGTACTAGGTTATGTTTTAAATGCTGGATGTGGATATGGATATCTGGATGTTGTAGTGTTTGTTTTTGGATTGCTATATAGAACTCTAGTATTTATTTAAGGTTATTTATTTATGTTTCGTTGCGTGCATGTTAATTATGGTATCAGATATCGGTGATTGGAACACGTAGCACCCGAGCCCCACTTGGCAGTTTTCGGGGCGTCACACTTACTGTAAGAACTTTGAAAATATTTCATTCTCTTTTATATGAAAGCAGACATTATGGGGCTTCCAGAACAATATGACACACTTAATTTGAATAAATGATCTATTTGTTATAAATTGTACAAATCAGCCAACAGATTCTGGCCTCTATTATAAAAGCAACTCAACATATTTGTAGTGTTTGAATATTATCTCTTCTACGGCTACTCCAATTGTCATGTTTCTTTTTTTATTGGGAACTAGACTCGTTGATAAGTCAATATGAATTTTTATAGAATTTTATTTGGTACTTACATTTTCATTTGTGATTTTATAAAATATATCATCTCACCTGATAATCAGATTTCTTATAATATTATTGATTGTTTAGCTCCAACTTGATTCACATGGAGCCAAAACCTCTCCAACATCTAGTGGACAATTTTGGCTATAAAAGGAGCCCAATTTCAAGGAAGAAGAAAAAGAGAAATCGCTATAAAAGTGGTCTCCCATTCACCTCCAGATTCCTAAGTGATAAGTGTTTTGTTCTTACTTAAGAGAGCACTTTATTGTAAAAGTTTTTTTCATTGGTTTTAACTTTATACAAGTTCCAAGTCTCATTCCTTTGAGAGAGTTTGAGTTGTAAGCTTGAGTTGTTACATCAATCTACTTAGAGATACTAAGCCACATATCATTTGTAATTGCTCATTATTGTGAGTGTTGTTTTAACCCCCGATGAAATGCTTATTTTGCATTCTAGTCTCGGTGATAGGCTAGATCTTGCAATTGTGCTCTTGTTCCGATTGAAAGGCAAGAAGTTTGCTAATGGAACCTCAACTTGGATTTGGTCAAGAGAGTGGACGTAGGTGCTCGTGAAGGAGATCAAACTACTATAAAATAGTTAGCATTTCTCTCTCTATCTCTTACATTACTTATTATTTGATTGAATTAATTGCTCAATTGTGTTTGTGCATATTTCATACATTATCTTGGGTTATTGAAGCATATAGGGTGAGTTATGACTTATTAGTAAACATAAATTTATTCTTATTTAAGCTTCCGCAATGCATTTACTAGAATATACATACTAGACTATTACTCACCATGAGTTTGATAAAAGGACTAAGTTTCATAAAAAATATAAAAAGACCTAATTCACTCCCCTCTTGGGTTTCCTAAGGAACCAACAGGGAATACTGGGGACAATGGTGTAATACTCCCCATCATGTGTCTTCCCTTGAGACATAGAAATTGTGAATAATAGGGCTTGATCTGTGGTTTTGAACACTATACATTGTGGTCGTAAGGACTCTAATACTAGTAAAAATTTTCAACAAATCCATTGCTGAAAACCCAGGAAGAATGGGGACAGAAGGGAAGAATCATGCCAGCTGGATTCCAAACCCAAAAGCTTAAGCCTTTGGATGATATACAACCAGTAGGTATACCTACAAGAAGTCCAACTCCTAATTGATGCGGAACATACTCCAAATACACCCCCCACATGTAAGTTGTAGGGGACTGGAAGTGCGGGCTAAAACAAACCAACACTTGTACTAAACTCAATGAGAAGAATATTAGGATTCTAACTCTGGATCCCTAGGTTAGTGATGGTGTAATCCCATGTTAGGTCACCAATTATTCCAAAAGCTTAAGTTGTTGGGAATACATTCTTGGGGGATTTTTCAATTCAAAATTTGATGTAGCCAAGGTAATAAAATTTTCATTTTTTTGGACAGAAAAATAAGCTATATTAAAGACAGAAAGGAGAAACAAATAAAATAAATGAGAATGAGAAGTTCTTCCTCAAGAAAACATAAAAAAGAAAATTAACAACCACTTATAAAGCTGCCCAATTGTTGATTCGAATGCGCAGCGGAATCACACACAACTCAATCTGAAACAAGTAATGCAAGCACTCAACGATGAATACACGGAACAAGCAATCACAATGAGAATAATGGAACGCAATAAAATCAATGACACAAGAAATTACGTGGTTTGGCAATATCCCTATGTCCACGGGAGCAAACGGCTGCTTTTCACTATCAAGTTGTAAAGCTTACATCAAAGGGTTACAAATATATAACCCTATGCGCACAGAATACTTAGAATACATCTAAAACACTTCTGTATCAAATACCGGAGGAAAAACCTCCGAATCCCCCAATCTGCTGATCTCCAAATTAAAAAATTCGTAACCTATGCCGAACAAAACCGTCGATGGTTAAATACTGAGAGCTATTTCTTCTACAGACTAAAATCGTCGACCAAACAGTCGACGGTTTCTTCCTGCAACTAGCTTCCTTGTTCTTTGAATCACTACGCTTTCCTGGTGCATGCGTTCCACTCAATATGAGCCACATCTCCAACACCAATCTTGGTTGACCTACTGAAAACAGTGGCCCTTAAAACATCCTGCACTATCAGCTCAAAGAGAAGCCAAATACTACACCTTGTCCCAAAGAATACCCATTAATAATATCTTGAAAAAATTCTTCTTTCCAGCCGAATTCCCTAAAACACATCAAAGGGCATACCTCCGGTCCTCCATAACCTCTTAACATTCTCACCTTTCCCAAAATTAGTGAACGAAATGATCAAGAGCTCCTCCAACCGATTTGGGCAAGCCCACACTTCACCTAGAAGTTCAGAAAGTTTATTCCACAAGCCCCATGCAAATGCAGAGAGTAAAAAAAAAAAAATTGATGATCAAGAAAATGCATGGTTAGTTTACAAAAGGAAGCAGGATTGACTATCCAGAAACTTTGGGTTTGGATGAGAATAAATGCTTGTACAGAAAGGGAAAAAAAGTGGTTTTGTTGATATCACCAGCATTTTTGGTTGTGTGAAGGGAGAGGAACAAAAGAGGATTTAAGGGAGAGGTGCTAGAAAAGCTCAATGGTAGATATCTAAAGAGTTCAAACTATTTGCTACGATGTGTATATACATTCTGCTTTTAGATTTAATCAGTTTTTTGGTTAGTAAATGAGCCTTTTTTTGTACCAAATTTGGGACTCCCTTGGTGCCATCGATTAAATATTATGCTCAATCTTTACTGAAAGGGGGAAAAAAAGAAAGGAAGAAAGAATTTATCCACTGGTTGCCTTTTTTTAAAATGAGGTTGATTGAATTAATAATACAAGACTGTCACTTTGGCATGATGTACAAGAGAGGGAGAGGGAGAGGGAGAGGGAGAGAGAGAGAGAGGAAAAAGATTATTAAACATATATACATAGTGCTATGTGTAATTTCCAATAGTTTAATTAAGACAAAAGTTATAATTCTAAGTGGTTTTAATAAGGCATTTGTGTTGATAAGTCCTGGAAGAAGACTAAAGCTTGCTCTTTCTTTATTGTAAGATTGTTAGGCTGCTGTGGATTTATCTGTTTGATATTTTAATGAGCTATGGGCTTGTCCAGCTACAGTGGTAGACTATATGATGACAAATTTTTGCAGTTTTGGGAGGATTAATAAGAAGGTGGTTTTCAGTCAATGTGCTTGATTTGCCATTCTCTGGTTGTTCTGGAATGAATGGTTTGAGAGTTTTTTTTTTTTCATCATCATCATCATTGGTTTGAGAAAATTTTGCAGGATTAGATCACTTCGCCTTTGCTTTGGGATAAAATCACTTTCTTGGCTTCACTTTAGGCTTTGCTTTTGTGGTTTTTTGAAGGAATTTCCTTTTTAGTAATTTGCATTGTGATTAGAGAACTGTTTTGCAGCAATTTTTTTTTTCTTCAGAGAACACCTTGTCCTCCTTTAGTCCTTTTCATACATTTCTAATTGCTCTTATTAAATCAATTTTTTTTTTCTTTCCTAAAAAAAAGGGTTCTAATTGGTTTCAAATCCTCAATTTATTTGGTGATATTTATTATAACCACATAAATTGATCAACGCTTTCTTCCTTCTTCTCAAAAATATGCCTCAACTAATATGTAATGCAAGTTATGAATGTTGTTTTAAAGAAGTCAAAATATATTACTCCAACATAAAATTTTCTTAACCATAGTAATCCAACTAACTTGACCCAACGGAACTTGTGTGCCCAAGGATGGGTAAGGCTTGGCTTGTGCAGCCTATTTATCCCCTGGGTTGTGCTTGGATTGGCATAACCCAACTTAAACCAGCCAAGTTGCAGTCATAATACCAATAACTAAAGCTTCTCTGAGTGAACTGAGAACCAATTCTACACTTTTCATCTTTAAGATGACCCCTCTTGGCCATGGAGCTCCAACTTAGTCTTCTGACAAAGATCTTTCTCTAAACCTTACTGATCCATAAAATAATAAAATAAAATAAAATAAAACCCATAACTCACCTCTACCTTTACCTTGCAGATGGCAATGGCATTCATGGAAGTGCTAAATAAGTTGTCTTAATAAGTTTTTTTTTTTTTTTTTCCTTTTTTCTATTTTTTTGATAGCTAAATATTCACACCCCAAAATTTCATAGATACACAACCTCCCAAAAGAGAAGTGGAACCCTGGCCATCCCTGTTGGTCAGGAGATGAATCGTTGTGCCACAAGCCCATGCTCATAAATGATTTTCATCCAAATAATCAAGCCAAAATAATTTATTATAGGTAACTGAATATTTATATTTTGTAAAAAACATTATCTCACTAGGAAATAAATGACAAACCTGAGAGAAAAGAGTGGCTGCTTGGCAAGTGTCTACCATTATCAGCAACTCCTTGAATCTAGAATTATAAACAGCAACAATTATGTATCAGTTGATTATCAAATGATTGGAAAATATACAAGAAAAATAAGGCAAAGACACATTTTTTATAAATATTTCTCCATCAAAATAAGGCAAACACACATTGTTTATAAATATTTCTCCATCAAATTAAATCTAAAATAAACAAAATTCACAAAGATAGCAATTATTACATAGTTCCAAAGGAAAGCATCGTACTAGATGTTGTTATATCCATCCTTTGTCACGTCTTTCTATTTTTCATGTACAGTACATTAATGATAAGGCAGCAAACATACAAGTAAAACACTCACCTACGCTTTTCTTTCATTTGTTTCACTGCATCAGCTAAATCATGACTCTGCAGCTCTTCTGAGTCTTGAAATTTCAGAAATTCATCTCCTCCATGCCCTGTCATGTATAGAAGAATGTGGCTTCCTTCATCACTTAAAAGACGCTTTGATCTTGGAACAGCAGTCTCATGACGCCCAGTCAAAACTCGTAAAAAGTTTTCAACTGTGACTTCATAACCGCGATAATCCACCTGAGAGATTGGAATACAGTATCAGGATTCCCTCCAGATTATAAACAACTAAAAAACATTCAAAATCAAGAATCCATGATTGACAACAATTAAGAAGATATCCCTTTTCCAAATTTTTATACATGATAGAAAGCCTTACGATAATCTTACACAAAAAGGGGTGATGCACACACACAATGCTCATTTGTTCATTCATTGTGTAGCATAATAGCACACAACACTCATTTGATAATGATGCATGATACAACAATAAAACCATTCGAAGAGAGTAAAAAAACCATTGATAATTTTAACAATAAAGGCAGACAAAATAACTAATTGCCTGGCTAGTGGCTACAATGGATGAACACCAGGATGAAGGACAGGTTGAAAAGAATTATCCTTCATACTGCATGAGTAATTATTGACAATTATTGATGTTAGCACTCAGCAGACAATGTGAATTGGTTCAAGTCTTCTATTACCATGATGCAACTAGATTTACTTCACCCTTAGAGCCATTTAATAATCTTGCTATACTTTCAACTCATGTATTTTTTACCATTAGATACCATAGGACTTCAAATTCACCCAATACAAAAAATTCTACAAGAAAGAAGCATTATT
The DNA here is from genome assembly GCF_029873635.1 of Malania oleifera. Lineage (NCBI taxonomy): Eukaryota > Viridiplantae > Streptophyta > Magnoliopsida > Santalales > Ximeniaceae > Malania > Malania oleifera. The sequence goes on from NC_080420.1 coordinate 102,159,626, forward strand.
TTACAAAACAACAATATGCAAAGTGAAGGGCACAGTGAAAATCCATCCTGATAGGCATCGAAATATGGGCTGGTGGCAGCGCGTGCTACTCATCCTCCCTCATTAACGTCCCCACCTCCTCCAGCTTCCATACCAAAAAGGTGGGGATGGGAAAAATAATGTCATCTAGATGTATAGACTGCAAATGTGAGGAGTAAACTACACCATTAATAATGATCAGGCACATAAAAATGAGCCATGACATTGACACTGCACATTCTTGTGGAAATTTACCACTTCACAGTTGAAGGCTAACTTCTCATTGGATGTCAGGTGGAAGCAAGCCTAATAATAAGGTGCTTCCTTCAGAAGGAGAATTGGAGACCTAATTCGATTCTCTGTTTCCCCTTATTTTTGTTTTGTATTTTTTATTGAGGATTTCTTTGCCTCTTTTAGTTTGTAATCTCTTTTCTTTCTTAATAAATCTCTTTATAATTAAAAAAAAAAAAATTCAAAGACATACAATCCACCTCAACATTATCTCCATACAAGTTAAGTCTATGATTTTCATTGTTGAAAACTTGGGCAGGATACTTGTTCCTGGCATTGCAAGCCATGTCATCTGCCAGCATGAGTATTATTCTCTCATCAGGTATACCCAGTCGTTTAACTGTCCTGAAAAAGGGAAGATGAAAGCAAAAAAAAAACAGAAACATTAATATGGGAGAAAAAATAATTGTGTGGCAATATAACCCAAATAGGGCAATCTTATTTACCTGTATAACGATAGAGTGTTGGCCATATGTCGATAGTTAAACCTGGAGGAACAATTTATAACATTAGTTTAATTGGCAAAATCATTGTATGCGGGAACATGAAGCAATCTGCTGGCATGGAAAGTTCAACAGGTTGTATTTTAACCATGAAGATAGCTCAATAATAAAATAAACTAAAATGATGAAGATATCAAAACTATGTAATTGGTACTCGACCAGCCTACTTCCTCTTCAAGTCTTTTTTCTAAGTAAATATTAAAAAAAAAAAAAGCAACAGTAAGGGTTGTGTTGCTTGTACATTGAATAATAAGAAGGAATTTCTCACATTTTCATATTAAACTTACTTAAAGAAAAAATTTATTTTAGTTGTACCTTTTTTGTATAGATAAAAATAAACTTGTTACTGACAAGAATATAAAATGCATACAGAAGACTAAATGGCAAACGCTTGACATCTTTCACAATTGAGTCCCCACTCCTCAACAGAACTCAAGGACATCGAAACCATAACCATCAGCTTCAAAGCCATTGAAGCGTCTTTGAACCCAAAAGCACTTGCAGGTTTCCTTGATTCACACTTTAAAAATCTAGGTCAAGAAGGGAGGCATGCTGCAGAGAGGAATATAAGATGTGCAGTGGAGAGAACTCAGAAATGAGGCAAAAAAAACAAACCAAACAAGGTGAAATGTAGCAGTCATCCCGTACCAAGTTATCTGTGTCCACATAACATATTCCTGATTCAGCTTACCTGGCCCCAATTTGGGTAGTTCTATATATATCGTGGCTCATTGCAAGTTTTGGAGCAAGATCTAGGCCCTTTATTTGCAAATTGAAATATGAACATGCAACTTTTCCAGCCAAGGTTCTTGGGTCAAAAAGTTGGGCATATTTACACATAAATGAAAAGAACCAATAGGAAAATAAGCATAGGTAAATGGCACACAGAGAGTGTTGACTTTTTGAGTCCGATCCCTGTTTTGATATTGATAAAGCACTTGGAACTAATGTGTGTGCCTAGTACTTGAACAGGTTAATAATTTAGAACACACACATGAAAGAGGATTGATGGAAGCTTGAGGGACATAAAGATCATATCGTCTGGCATTTTCCACAATCAGATGAGCAAAAGAAGAAGAAGAAAATATTTATTTTTATTGTAAATGCATTTAGTATTTGAGTTTTGTTCTGTAATAATGCGTGGCATGCATGATGTGAATGTAAGCTCAAAATAACCATAGACTTCAGTAGGGAACCAAATCTTCGGTCGACTGACGTTGGATTTTTTAGGTCAAATTAAGGGCAAAATAGTAAATTTTAATGCCCTCGGTCGATCGACCATTCTTGTGTTATAATCCAACAATCAATCGAAGCATTGTTTGCCCGGAGTCAACTTGTTGACCAAGGCTCAGTCGACTGACCCAGTTTGAACGTGGCTTCCACAGTCGACTGGCCCTTTAAAATTAACCTTACCACTACCCTCGGCCAACCGGTTTTTTAGTTCAAAATGACCACGGTCGACCGAATCTTATGAGTGGCCGACCCGCCTTTTGTCACAGTCGATCGAACCCACGGAGGTTCCCATGTCACCTTTGGTTCAGTCAACCGACCTGTGCCTTGGTCGACCGAGTCTCTCAGGTCAGACCATTTTTATTGCGCTAAACTGGGTTAATTTTTCATTAAAAAATTTCAAAAATTCCTAATATGTTCCCAACAGTCACATTTTTCCCAAGGTCTATATATACCCCCTCATTACTCAATTTTAAATAGACGATTAGAGAGAAAATCCTCCCAAATTATTTTTGTTCCTTTTTCATTTTTACTCTCTTTTAATCATTCTTTTGATAAATTTTTACTGAAAGAGGGCATTCATTTTTATTTGGGCATTTGTTATTCAAAACAATTACTCTCTCTATTTGATCTTGATTTTGAAAATTATTTTTAAGAGTTGATTTAGTGCTTCTCCCATATATCTCATTTGATAATCATTTATGGGAGTAAAACATTTTTGCTTGTGATTCTTGCACATTCATTGCAAGATTCATAAGCTCATTTGAGCTTTATTGCAAAATCATTTTTGGGCTTGAACCCTAGATCTCCTGCACTTTATTTCTAATATATATATTTTGGAAATTTCATTTGAAGGTTTTCTTGAGATCTTTGAATTGCATATATTTCATATTTCATCTTTATCAAAGATCACATTTATTTTGTTTGGGAAAAATCATTTGAGAAGCAAAATCCCTAGGTTCTCCCATTATTCTTTGAAATATATTATTGGAGAAAATATTTTGAATATATCTTTGAAGTGCTTATCATAAATACTTTTATTCAAAGATTGAAAAATTATTTTTAGAAAATCACACACTCACACTGAGCTTATTTTCATATCATATGTGAGTGCATATTGTGCTTATTGGTGTACATCATCTGCTTGTTGTAAAAGCATTCTATTTGTACACAAATTTGATTATCTGTTGTATTCCCGACATGTGGTCGGAAGAGGGAGACTTGCCTTGTGAAAAGTCCTGAATTGCTCAGACTCGGTTAGGAAAGCACCAGATTGGTTCAGGCCCGGTTAGGAGAACTAGGTGCACCACCCTATAAGGTGTATTGGTTGGGTTCAACCCTGTAATTTGAGCCAGGGGTATACCTCGCCCCTTGGAGGAGAGGTTGTAATCAGTGACGCTCCACCCCTTAAGCAAGTACTTAGTGGAATCCTTGAGTTGTGGCTTGAGGCAGGGGTGTAGGTAGTATTGGCCGAACCCCAATATCATTTTCTGCTCTTTAATTTCTGCACTTTAATTTCCTGTACATGTATGCGTATATCTAATTTATTTTATATGTTGCGCATATGTTAAACATTGTGAATGATTGGAAAATGCTGAGCTTGCTATATCTAATTTTAATATCTATTCAGTTATATTGTGTTGGGTTTTGGAATTGCATAGAAAGACCGTAAGTTTGAGTAATGCTGCTGTCATTTGATTTAACCAAGGAGAATTTTTTTAAATACCCAATTCACCCCCCTCTTGGGAATACACCAATTCCAACAATTGGTATCAGAACCTAGTTGCATAGACTTAAACGTTTTTGTAAAAGATCGCAATAGCTCAATTTGGTATATCCCCATTTGGTAAGGGAAAGTCACTTGCTAGGCCTCCTGCATTTTGTGGTGTCAATTACACCCATTGGAAAATTAGAATGAGCGTATTTTTAAAATCAATGGACTAGAGGGCTTGACAAGTGATTGCTAAAGGAAGCTGTGCACCAATAGATAAAAATGATTTCAGATTGATTAATCAAAATGCCATGGATATATTGTATTGCACTTTAAGTTCTAATATCTTTCTTGAGACTATGGCATGTAAGTCTGCAAGGGATATATGGGAGGAACTCGATAGGAGATATGGAGAGACCCAGGAAAATGAAACCGCCACTCCAGAAGTACCAAGCTTAAATGATCAAGAAGTGGTGAATCATGGGCAAGTAGCGGTAGTAGACGAAGAGGTATATGATTCTAACTCTGCCTCTATTGATGATCCTTGTGCTAATTGCTGTTTTACATCATATGTTTAATCATTTGTTGAATCTAATGATAATACTGTTGATGTTGCATGCAATGATTCATGTGTTATTCATTTTGAAAATCTTGTGATGAATCATATGATGAGATTTATGATGAAAGCATGTCTTCTCTTGAAGAACTAGAAACTGCTTCATTTATAATACGTAAGGTTCTAGCTAGGATGTCTAAGAAGAAAATCTTTTTGATTAACGAAAGCAAAAGGCTGGCAGCACAATTAGAAAATCTAAAAAATTATCATGCCACCTTAGTAAAGAAAAATATTGAAAAGGTATTGGAAATTATCTGCTTGGAGGGAGAGATGGATGATCATGCTAGAATATCATCCAAAGCTAAAAATGAAAAGATTTATCATGTTAAACCCTTAGGAATTAAAAGACTTAAATCTTTCAAAAAGGGTTCATCTTTCAAATCCCATAAGCATTCTTTTGCCTCATCCAATAGAAACAAAACGTATAAGCATAACTCTTCACATATATATAAAACTTGCTTATCTTGTTGAAAGAAAGTGCACATTAGAAGTGCTAGAGGCATGGATAAGGAAATGATGTGGGTAAAAATGAAGGCGAACCCCGTAGGACCAAAGGAAGATCGGATTCCAATAGAAATTATATAAATATATTAATCCTTCCTTTGTTATTAGGTTCAGGGGTAGTGATGAACAAAAGGCTTGGGTAGTGGTGTGTGCTTAAAATGAAAAATCTTAGTATATGTATTCACTGTCCACTATCAAAATACTAAGAATCTTACAAGAAAGTTAAGCCAATGTGAAAACTCAAATCATATATCCAATCTGAACTTAATGCGTATATATCATAATGATTGGTTAAAATATGAAATTATTAGCAATTGCATGCAAACTTTGAACCAAAAAGGATTGAGATTGTCTTTGCTTGAATGGGACATGTGTGTCGCCTTTATTCATATCATTCCTCATTCAAAGTAAAAGTCGAAAAGATAACTAGCTAAAAACCTAGAACCTTATATTTCTAAGATGGCAACATAAATCATAATATCCTGAATATTATCACAGAGGCATGCTTAAGTAAAACCCACTTCCAAATGGACGAAGGCATCCTTGCTTGGTAAATAATTCTAAATGCTTAACCCATGTTAAGATGAAATTCTCTAGTTAAGCATACTCTTGTCCATTGCATAAAATTGAGCTTTAGGGAATCCATGTCATTTTTCCTAAACTCATTTTTGAATACAAAAGCCTTGATCAAAATGTTAGTCATCACTCTAGGCTTGAGTACTGATAATCATAAATTGCTATACTCTTAAGTGCTTCTAGTCTAAGCTGAACGGACATATTATATTTTGAACTTTGTCCACTTGTGCTCACTTTTGAATACTCTTTTGAACTCCATAGAGATTTAATCTTTAAGAGTATTTATCCCTACTAGTTTCATAAGCTCTCAAACATTAACATCAAATTATTTAGAGCTTCATCTCATTAGAACAAGTTAAATGGCAAAGATGATTGCCTAGGTTTAAATCTTGAGGAAGCATAAATTTCAAAGAAACCTATGCACATGCAGTGTAAATCGAAAGCCATTTGAACTTGAGCCTCTCATGAATTGAAATTCATATGAAAAGAGGCTGAAGAAGGTTTATTACTCTTAAAGGAATATTCATCGTGACTTTTTGCTCTAATAAGCCTATGCATCCAAAGTCAAGTCTAAATCATTGAAAATCTTAAGTCTTGGCTAAAGAATTTGAATAATAAAGGCGTAAACTAGAAATGAGTTGTAGTGCATAACTCAAAGGGAGCATTACTCATTATAATTTCATGATTCCATAAAATGCTCTCATTTTATGTCCGTATGCCTTTTATGAAAACAACACTGTAGCCTACTATCCATTGCCTGCCTTATGATTATATCTTTTGTTGGATAGTATATATGAACTACTGAAATGCATGCTTGTATGGAACGCCAACTGCATGGCTAATGCAGTATCTTGTGTATTGCATGCTAGTGGTGAGTATAGGTTCTCACATGCTTAAACTGAATGACATCTGCATGATGCAGATCATTATAAATTGCTTGCTTGAATCTATCAAGTACAGGTTTTAAGGGAAAATGTCCAATTTACAGATGGCATGCTGCTGAAATATCGTAAACTTTTCCCCAGAATAAAACCATGTACAAAGATGATTATAATGAAATGAATGTTATTATATTTTGAAAGGATGAGTGAAAACTAAATGAATATTAAATTCCATCCTTACATAATCATCACATGTTCAGTGGAGTTGATTTCCATCCCTAAGAAAAGGGCATAAAAGACGCATGTGAATCATGTCTTACTTTTTGAATATTGAGACCCTTCTAAAAACCTGGAACATTATATACAGCTCTTAAAGCTCTACAAACAGATATGGACTGTTCTCAGGTTTATGAACTTTAGAGTATGCCTTAATATTTCTTTTTATGATGCATGGGTGAATTTTAGGGATAATTATACCGGTTGCACTATTAAGTAAATGAATCTTTTATCCAGTATACTTGATTTAAGAAAATTAAAATGATTGCCTATACTGCTTGATAATCTTAATGAAAATAATCTCTTATTGGTATAAGAAGCTCTTTGCGTCTAAGCATGTATTCGAAATGGGGGAACTCTTGAAATAACCTTTCTATCCTGTTTGTGCTCACCTATTCTTATGCTTAGATATCTATTGAACACAATGTGGTATGTGCTTAAATGAAATGATATTATTGAAAATCTTAATTTGAAACATGATGTTTAGCCACACTCATTTGTTTTGTCATATGATCTTGCATTTAAAACTGTATATCTTTTAGTTTCATATGGTTGTATTTTTCTGGTCATGAGTTGTTTTGTGTTTAAATGTTCTCCAGAAAAATACTGTTTGCCTGAGCTTTATTAAAGTTTCCTTTTCAGCAAGCATCGTCCTCGGTATTTTGTTTGAAATTCTTGAAGGGGATATTTGTTTTATGGCAAGAAATATTTCAAAGTTAAAATCCTTTATATCTTGCCTTATTGATTACAATAACTGATTCAAGGATTTCACATAAAAATGCAAACGAACTAGTTAGACAGAAATCGTGCTCAAACCTACTATCTGTTATCATATGCCGCATGCTTTTAACTCAAATTTTTTCACGGGTCTTATGATATATTTGAACTATAATGGTTTGTGAATATTTCTAGTCTGACTATGTTTATCATGTCATTTTTATATTTTATTGACCAGTTATACGATTGTGTGTGCTTCCTTGCAAAATTTTTTTTTTTTTTCAAATCAACAGTAAAATTTTTATGCCCAAATGCCTTAAATATTTTTATGCCCAAATGTTATATCAAAAGGGGGGAGTGTTCTTAAAAGGGGGATAATTTTTTTAAGCAAAATGAAAATTATTTTTGAAAGGGGGTGTGCTATTTTAAGCTAAGACTTCTTTTAAAATGATCAAATATTTTTCTTAACTTAACCCTTTTGCTAATACCAAAAGGGCGAGAGGGAGAGCAAAATGATAAAATTTTTGAGCTATATATTGCATGCTACATGTATGTGCCTTATTGCCAAATCTAAATGCAAATTAATTGAAATGTCTTCTTTCCTAAATATGCTTAGGCTATATTGTCTACATTTTCAAATTATGCATATTGTTAGGGGGAGCCTTTTCAGGCTTATCCCAGAAAGAGGAAGAGAGAGAAGAAAGATAAGCGTGAGGGCTCACCAAAAGACACAACAATTCAAATTTCCACTCTAACCGAAAACAATGCATTTCTTCTAATTACATAAGCTTTAGTCCAGGGACTACTTAAGAAAGAAAAACACACAAAAATCCCAAATAAAAAACATAACTAATTAATACTCCTAAACTACCAAGAACTTATTCCCTTAGAAAAATATTGCTCCTTTCTTACATGCAAAATCCACAAAACTATGATCTAGGCTGTCAAAATCATACCAATTCAACCAAGCTATATGTTCTGCATCAATTCTTCCCCCACTTGAAAGAATTCAACTCCAACAAGTAAAAAGCAGGTCCAGAAACACCACCACAAAAATCGCTATCAATGAAGAGTGAACCATGTTTCAATTCACGATCCTGACATCTACGGTGCAAGTGAGAATGTAAGTTGTCTTGCCACCAAGGAATAAATGCATGTTCGCATCTTCGGCATGCTATGCATCATGATCCCAAATCCATGGTATTCCCAAAATTATATGACAAGAGTTTTAGAGGCAGAACTCCACATGTAACTATCTCCTTAGGACTCCCAGCAATGAAAATAACTGGACATTGTTTATCGACCTTCAACTTGATATTTGTAAGCCTGGAAACTTGGTTTAGGATGTGGCTCAACCCTCAGTTTCCCACTTTTTTACAGCATCCTTGGCACATTAGTGCAACTCCTACTACCAATCACCAATGAACAAATTTACTAATATATATATATATATATTTTTTATATATAAAAGAAATTCATTAGATAAAGATAGAATTTAAAAGCAGGAGAAAAAACATCTCCTTAGCAAAGTCTAACAAAATCCTCAAGAAAACCAAAAATGAAAATTGCAAAAACAAAAAATAATAAAAGAAACTCACGGCGCCCTAAGAAGAGACTTCCAATTGTGCTAAACATCTTAAACACACATTCCCTTGAAATTTTCATAGCCCATACACCATAAAGAAGCCATAAAAAGAATCTTTTCCCACACCAACCAATATTGTAACTTCTTCCCTGCAAATATACACGCATTACGTTCCTTCTTCAAGCCTCAAAACACTGCAAATAAAGCACAATTCCATAATGCAATTCCTTCCTTCTTCCTCCCAAACCCCACAAAAGAAATTGCCAAGAACTACTCCACTGTTCTAGGACAAACCCAGCTTTCTTCGAAGTAATTGAATAACTTGTTCCAAACCTTCCACGCAAAATCATAGTACCGGAGAAGGTGTGAAACAAACTCTGAACAATTAAAGCAAAGCATACATATATCAAGAAGGAGAGCCTTTAAAAGTCTCCACATCTGCAATAAGTCATTAGTTTTTATCCTATTAAGCACAACTAACCAAAGAAATTCTTTGATTTGATGGGGAATTTTGATCTTCCATATAACCTTGTGAAGTGGAAAAGAGAAATTTGTCCCAACCAAGAACTCAAAGAAAGATTCAGAAGAATAGACTCCTAAAGAATCCAACAACCAATATTGACTATCGTTTTCGGAAGATAGCCTACAATTATTCAACATAATCAATAAAGAAGATAACTCAATATTTTCCTTATTAGTCAAGGCTCTCTTGAAGTGAAAATCCCATGAGGGCAAAGGACTGCCCAAGCCTACCTAAACGAAGAAATGGGATCATTTTGCCTCGAGCTCAATTGAAAAAGGTGAGAAAAATAGGTGGACAAAACAACATTCCCCATCCATAGATCTTTCCAAAAACGGATATTACAACCCTTACCCAAAACAAATTTAATGTGGGGCATAAAGAGAGGGTAAATATGAGATATAGCTTTCCATGGACTTTTCGAAGAGCATCTAAAACCCAAATTAGTATCCCATCCATTCCCATCAAATCCAAATTTAATTTTGATAACTTTGTGCCACAATAAAGAAACCTATAGCAGGAACTGCTAGAGTTGGCCAAAAGAGCTATGTTCTTGGACATCCAATTTCCAAGACCAAAAACACCCTCTCTCTTAGTCCTACAAACCACCTCCCAACTCACCACATGATCCCTAGAACCTGCTACCCTTGACCAAAGAAAATCTCTCATAATTCTTTCAATCCTACTAGCAACTCCCATTGGAATTTTAAAAATAGAAAGAAAATACAACGGAACACTAAAAAGACATGCTTGAATTAGAGTAATCCTCCCTCCCAAAGAAAAAGGGCTCCCTTCCACCCAACTAAACGCTTGGACACTCTCCACCACAGGATCCCAAAAACTAGATAATCTAGGATTAACTCCCAAAGGAACCCCTTGATAGGGCAATGGCACCCAGCTCAGCGCAACCAACTTCCATAGCTAAATCCCTAACACACTCTGCAAGCACATTGATAGCTGCAATACCACTCTTACCCAAGCCCCAAAGCCCTTTCAAAGATTTGAAGAAGCCCCAAAATATTAATGAAAGAAGGGTTATGATCCTCTAGAAAAATGATAGCAACATCCACAAACTATTGGTGCAAGACCGTGATTTCCTCCCTACCCACTTTAAGGCCTTTCACTAAACCTCTATCCCACCGCCCTATCAACCATCCTACTCAAAACATCAGCCACTAGCACAAACAAAAAAGGAGAAAGAGAATCCCCTTGTCTAATCCCCCTCATGGCCTTGAACCAAGATTTGGGCTCACCATTCACTATCACCGCAAAATCCACAATAAACATACAACCTTTCATCCATCTATGTCATCTCTCTCCGAACCCCTTCCTCACAAAAATCTGATCCATAAAGTTCCAACTTGCTCTATTGTAAGCTTTTCGAAGTCCAACTTAAAAACAAGCCCCTTCTTCTTCCTCCTCCTAATATCCTCAACAGTTTCATTCACAATCAAGATTGCATCCACAATTTGTCTAACCCCCACAAAAGCACTCAAGGCCTTAGAAATAGCCTTATCAAGCACCACACTTAACCTTTTAGCAAGCACTTTGGTGATTATTTTATAAACACTTGAAACTAGACTAATTGGTCTATAGTCAGAGATCTTGATAAAACTATTTTTTTTAGACACTAAAGAAAGTTATAAATGTAGAATTAATACTCTTACTCAAAACCCCATTCCAATAGAATTCATTGAAAACCTTCATCAAGTCATTCTTTGCCGCCGCCCAAGAATCTTGATAAAAAGCTAAATTAAAACCATTCGGCCCAAGAGCTTTATCCCTCTCCACACAAAAACTGTAGCCCTAACTTTTTCTTCCTCAAAAGGTCTCTCTAACCAAGCTATCCTATCAACAGGAAAAGGATTCCACATCCTTCCACCATCAGTGTAGCCTCATCTTCCTCAGTATACAAATTATAATAAAAATCAGTAATCTCAGGGGCAATTACATTAGGATCTAAGATAATAACCCCCCTTCATCCACCTTCAACTCTCTAATCAAATTCTTCCTCATTTTTCCATTGGTGGTCCTATGAAAAAATTTAGAATGACAATCACCATCTCTAACCCATTTAAACTTTGTATTTTGCCTCCTACTTCTCATCCTTAAAAATTAGCTCTTCCAATTTGTTCTTCAAAGAAACCCTTTTAACCTCTTCCTCCCTAGAATGGATCAATCCTTTTTCCTTTCTAACTCTTCCAACTCTCCTAGAATAATAAACTTCTTAATCTTTATATCTCCAAACACCTCCCTATTCCACACTTCCAAATTTTCTTTCAACCTCTTCAACTTCTTCATAAATCTAAACCCCTCCCAACCCTTTCCACATCCCCACTCCATGAGTCCCTAACTAAAGTATGAAAGGAGCCACACTCTAACCACATATTCTCGAACTTAAACAAGTGGGACCCCAAGGCACTTTCCTAGATTCCAACAAGATAGGAAAATGATTAGAACTAGATCTAGGAAACACTGCTTGAGAAAGATTAGGAAACTCCTCCTCCTAGTCAATGGAAAACAAGAACCTAGTGATTCTACTAGCGACTGACCACGTAAAATTGGCATTGGCCAAAGAAAGATCCCTCAACCCTCCTTCCCTGATAACCAAATCATACTTCTGCATAGAGGCATTAACCCTGCCACCGCACTTTTTTTCCTAAGGGAACCTAACTGCGTTAAATCACCGCCCACTAACCACCTCGGCAATCATAAGCCAGAAAAAAAATATAGATCATCCCAAAAATTTTCCCCTACGAGTGGGCCCAGAAGGACCATACACAATACCATTGACCCCTATCTCTAATATCATGCAAGACACAAAGAGAGAAAAACCCCACTAAATTGTCCACTCTAGTAATAGACCTATTGTCCCAGAACACTAAAATGCTGCCCGCCGCACCCCAAGATGGTAAAAAATCCCAATCCATACACCGCTCTTCCCAAATCCCTCTAACTACCTCCCTATCCATTAACTCAAGCTTAGTCTCTTGGATTAAGACAATATCACGGGAATTCCTTATCAAAACCTCCCTAATCAGGCTTCTCTCTTCCTAACAATCCCTAGACCCCTAACATTCCAACTAATAATCTTCATAATCAGATGTGCTCACCCCAGCATTCCAACAAACTTATTAATATTTAACTTAGTCTAAAAGATTTTACCTATGACTACATCTATAAATCATCCTTCTCAGCTTGCTAGTCACCAAAAGAGGTGGAATAATACCCACAAATTCATATAGGTCTTCAAATCTGCAAGTTCAAGAGGATCAATAATATCATCACAATGGGATCACATACTTCGTCATCAATTAGGGGCCCCTTAGAGATATATTGGTACTGAAAAAAGAGACTACTATATTCTAGGCATTTAAAACACCTTGATCTAGAATTAGATTTGCTACTCATACTCTAATTTGTTGAGGTCGTCCTAGTTTTTTAACATTTGATAAAATTTCATGTTGCTTCTCTAAAAATCATGAAATAATTCATCTATTAATTTTTTTTTAGATTTACATTTAATTTAAATTTCTGCTAAAACAATTCTTAGTTTCTCTTTGCATCAGGCAAGTACAAATTGATTCATCTTTTCATTTCATTTATAATAGTTAAAAGGAGGAATCTTCTCTTAAGAATCATTAAATCTTATAAATGCTTGTTCTGATTCTAACATATTATGGAAATTTTTTAAAATGTGAGAACCAAATAATCCTCTGTGGTGGAACAAAATATCTACCATTACCCCCTCAAATAGGTTCTTCTTTTTGGTTTCCAAAGGAATATTGTTATATAATTCCTGAATTAAATTCTTAAGACTCAGTGTATGTTTTTCTTCCATTAATGTCCATATGATTCCCAAATTAAATTCAGAATATTCAGCATTGTCATAGATTTATAACATATATATCTTATGAATGTCATCCTCCCACTGAGTTTTGCTTTTCATACTCACGAGTTCATTTGCTGATTTGGTTCAAACAATTCCTAACGAGTTCATCTGTTGATTTTGTTCATTTATTGATTATGCTGACTCCAAATTAATATAACTCACTAATTCCCAACCCTTGTTATCATTAATTTTCCAAATAGGCTTGCTCTAAATCATGCAAAACAGAATGTGGCTTTATGGGCGTCAGAAGCAATTAAACATAAAAAATTTAAAAATCGACGACCAAGATACACGAAATAGACCGATGACAAAATCCAAACAAGGGCATTTTTTGATCATCGAAAATGATAAAATGGATATGCTCACTTGGTTCAAACAAGAAACAGGGGATTTACCAGAAACGAGAGGTGCAGACCAAGACGGCCCAGTTGTTGGTGTGCATGGTGGTTACAGAAGGCGGAGAAGAAGAAGAAGAGCGAACAACAGAATTGCAACATAGAAGCAAGAACAAGGAGAGCAACAGTGATTTCATCCTCCCCGCCATAGGCTTCAAATTGGCGTTAGACTTCGAACTCCACTTCAAATATCGAAGAGAGCTTCTGTTTCTTCCGAATCGTCAATGCACACATTGGAGTACGTCGAATTTAGCACGATCTCCTCCAAAAACCCATACCAGTCTCCCCATTCTCGTGTTTGTTTCAGGCTTTCAGCAACAAACTGCTGTGAGAGCTTGGAATAGCACTTCAAACGGTTGGGTTTTCAATCACCATTGATGGGCGGAAGCGGAGAGAGAGAAAGGGAGAGGAAGAGGACCCGAATTGGCATTTGCGGGTTGCCCCTTGGCGCGGCAGGACTTGAATGACGTCGTTTTGGGCTTCAGCTGCACCTCATTGTTTGTCGGCTAGCAGAAGATAGAGGAGAAATTGTAAGTGTCCGTCCCAAAGTGCTTATTATTACTATTTTATATGGATCTTGTATTTAGATTTATTTTTTTATTAAATATATGACATTTTGTCGCAAAAATTATAGGAATCAAATATCGATCATATCTTAGAGAGATCTTATTTATTCATATGGTCAGACGCCTTAATCAATTATAATGAATAATATTTAAATAGAATTAGACCGAACGTTACATTTAAAACTAATACCACTTTAGGAATAGTATATGTGTATTAGCCTCATGTAAAAATGTAGACTACTACAACAAAGTCGCCAAAGATCAAATGAGCTAACATTTCACGATTTGTTTTGATAGTTTTGCTTTTTACTAACTGCATCATATTTTAGCTAGACGGGAAATATTTTTCAACTAAAGAAAAAGAATTATTTAAAGTCATTTTTATTTAACATGTCTAGATTTTTGTAAAATTTAATTTCAAATTTTTTAGGTTCCATTTGAAATTTAAAAAACATTCAAGGAAGGAAAAAATTTTTGAAGGAATATAATTTCCGTTTGTTCAGTTGTCACAAAAAGTGAAAGAAAGTAAAATATATAATAAAGTAATAAACATAATTTTAATTTTACTTATCAGTAGCATTGATTTTTTCTTAAATTGATTTATTTTTAATAGCATTTAATATCAAGAGAAACTATAATGCAAAATAAGTTTTTTTTTTATTTTTCTTTATTTTCTTTTTTTCTAAAATGGGCCTCGTTTGAAATTCGAAAAATATTTAAAAAAATATTAAAGGAATTTTTTTTTTTTTATATTTGATTATCAAAGAAAGTGAGAAGAAAAATGGACAAATAACTAAATAAATATATATGTACACACACACCAAATCAATGAACAGAATATTGATTTTACGTACCACAAACGTTTAATTTTTCTTCATGTCTAATCACATCTCAATTTTCATTTTTAGTATTATTGAGAAAATTAATTAAAAATTAAATTTCTTTTTCTTTCCTCCGAACAGAATCTTCCATCCAAACAGACCCTTGAAAATAGGAAGAAATAGACGCCAACAACAGGATGATCTTTCTGAAACAGCACTGACCACAACTTGCGCATCAACTTCAAAGATAATATAGCAGCCAGCCAGCCAGCCAGCCCAAGCTTCCCCACAACAATAAAATACGCAGCCAAAGAATAAAAGACCACTTCCCAGGAACAACTTTATTAGGCATAATCCAAATATTTTCACCAAGAACTGCAGTGCTGATAG
The DNA here is from genome assembly GCF_029873635.1 of Malania oleifera. NCBI lineage: Eukaryota > Viridiplantae > Streptophyta > Magnoliopsida > Santalales > Ximeniaceae > Malania > Malania oleifera. Next base: position 102,175,118 of record NC_080420.1, read on the forward strand.
GCAAGGTACCAAGCCTCTTCCAAATTAAAGGCTTGCAAATAAAAATAAATTCACCGCTTCTGCTAACATGACAGATAACAAATCTTATAGCAGGTATCATTTTAAATTTGAAAACAAGAGGGGAAATTGCGACAACTATGCTAATACCACAGGATGTATATAGCATTGTCCACTTCTGAATTGAAGATTGTTTAGGAAATCAGTTGACTATATTGAGAAGGAAAATCGAACACTTGTGAAAAAAAATTTAACCTTAATTTTCTATCCTTCACAAATGACAGCTACTTGTACAAGAGCAGAAATTCGATGTTACATTGGATAGGGAGCAAATGCATCCCTGTTTACAACATGGAAGTATAAAGCTAAAGAAAATTTCAAAGAAACCTATAACAAAAAATAAACATGAACAACCCCTTTCGGGCATCGACAGTTGAAGAGGCTGTTGTGTAAAACTATACAACTAAGGTGTTCAGGGATTCTGAAACAGAGCCATCCAGCTTCAAGCAATGAGAGGGTGACTAGTCAGCACGTGGCAACAAAAAACTGAAGCCCAAATTCTCACGAATTAGTGGTGGTGGTTCGATGTCTGATATATCTATTTGTTCCATCGACTTCGATATATCATCAACTGAGAATGGAATACTGCAATATAAATGATTATTCATGGTCAGCTACTGCCTCAATATCACATTGATAAATAACAAAACAGGTGACATGGATGTCCCAGCAATGATTCTAATTTGTTAGATGACAGTATGACACAGCAAAATAACATCCTTATAGAGACATTTTATTTTATTATTTATTTAAAATTTGTGATCAGAAGGAAAAATAAAACCAACAATATAAAAATTAGAACTAGGTTAATGTGTACTTTGTTAACTAATCACAAAATGACATTATTGGGGAGTTTTAGTTCTCCCTTTGGAATTTTTGGAGGAAATGTAAAAAGTAACAATTATATTGACACTGTGTTTCGGAGCATGGATTTTGAACCTTGGATTTGGATTTAAGTGGATTTGGACAAATTTCAATGTAATTTTATATTACATTTGATCCAAATCCAATACAAATCCAAATCCAAGGCCTCTCCAAACATAGGGTAAAATGGTAAATGCATGCGTTACGTGAGATTTTTTTGTCTTTTTTTTATTAATTCTTATAATTCAGATTTCCCTTAACAAACCATTGACCTCTAAATAAATTAAAAATTAAAACTCAAAGATGCATAGAATTATTTTTTACCTTTAATCTTTGTAACGCCAAAATTTGAAAAGAGATACTAATTTTTGATAATTTTTATTTCTAATTTCTCTAAACACCATAAATTAAAAATATGAAATTTAAATTTATATAAATGCATCATTTTGAGGTTACCATGGACTAAAAATAACATTCTTGATGATAGAAATGAGTTGACAACAAATAGAAATATTATGGTGAAGAACATGGACAAAAATGACAACCACCTCAAATGTTGAGGGCATAATATGTCCTTTTGCCCCATTCATTTGATACTAACTTTATTCAAAATCCAGAACACATATCCAAGATGTGCCTGAAAAGTAAAGTCAGCCAAACATCAAAGATTTCCGGCTTGGGTTTTCTGTTCATCTTTGATTTTTATCAGTACATTGTAAAAAAGGGTGTCCGTAGGCTACAAGGCTCCTCACTTTGAGAGAGTGGGGGAGGGAGGGTTGTCACACCCCTGCTTTTATGCAGAGAGGCTATTTCCTTGGACTCAAGAACCATTCTTGAAATTTTATGGTGATGTGTACTACATAGCACAAAACTTTCTCACAATTCCACAACCTTATAGGTAATTTTCCATTTAGATTTTCATGAAATGCAAAGTAAGAAAATTGAAAAACGAAAAACAGAACATATCATATCAGATGGTTGACTATTGTTGCTAACCTGGAATCGTCATCCAATAGGAAAGAGTTGCTCACTGCATTGTTTGAATCTTCTGTCATCAACACCCTCATGTTGGATATAACCTAAATGGAGGCATTAACACAGGGCACAAGCCTATTGTGAGACTTTTACTAATTGCATGTAATAATATAGAAGTACATTATACTACACTGTGACGATGATGACTCGAACCTAGTTTGACTAATTTCATCCATAAAAACTTACATCCGGGGACACACTATGCGTGCCATACTTGTCATCCCAGTACATGGTACTGATCCGGTACAGCTGCTGTATACTGAGCACCTATTAATGGAGAATTGAAGCTGGCTGAGGCCTGAGGTAAAAACAAATTTAGAAATAACTGTATTTTGTGTTTTTCTTTAGAAATTATCACTCACTGGACATAGGTCATGGCTTATTTCATCCAGTGTTTTCTTCGGCTTTTGATGGATGACCTAAAACATAAAACACAACAAGACAATTTAAGCATTTTTTGATTTTAACAATAAAGCAAGCAATCTTTCAAGGAAATATAAGATAAAATGGGAATTAAAAAACTTACCAGAAACCCAATAGCCTGTCTGATATGTTTGAGCTCATCCCAAGCTGAACCTGCATACTGCATTTGTTTTTGTTTTTGTTTTTTTTTTGGGCGGGGGAGGGAGAGAGAGGTTTATTTAACAAGCAGAAGCTACACAATCACTTGGTAAAATAGCAATGAAAAGCAGGTACCTCATCAGTGGCCTTGTAACACCAATGCTCAAGTTCAGCCAATCCTGCTTTAACATATTCTCCATTACTAAATGAACAGCATTCCCGCCTTAATAGAAGGCTGCAACAAGAAACATGGGACAAAAGATGAGAAGGTCTGTGGTGTAAGAATAATTCAAACGATACCACATAAAAAGGCATTTGAAATCCACACCTGTTGAATAACTGGACATTGATGAAAGAAAATATTTGTGTGAAAACTTTACGAACTAAAAATGGGGGTACCTGGAAATACACAAAAAAAAAAAAAAAAGTGATCCCATAATAAGAAATAAGAACAAGAGAAAGCAAAAGAAAAAGAATATGGAATGTAATTTAATTAGTCAACCATGTCAGGTGCACATTAGCATGCCAACCAGTGCAGCTACAGCAGGTTTTAAAATTATAATTGAGAGCACTGAGGGACAAGCTTTGAACCAATTCTAATCATTTGAGTATTAAAAAAAAAAAGGAAACTATAATGAACTAAACAAATTCACAAAAACTACACTTACATGATTTTCTTTCAGAGTGTTCAAGAAATTCCCAAGGCTCTTCACAATTCCTTGCCAGTGAGCAATTAATGCTTGCTGGGCTGCAGTGTTTGCAACTGATCGTGATGATCCCTTAACCAAGCTGGCTCTTGATGTTCTTGGTGCCTATTTAGACAGATACAGGGGAAAAAGACTAAACATGTAAGTCAAAACATTGTAGTCCTTGTGGATAGTCTGGAATATAACAAACCAAATGAAGCAATGCTTCAATTTTCATAATTTGTCACTTTCAAAGAACACATTGAGTCACCTGAATGCATAAGCCAAGCAATGGCGAAATTTCTTTTTTCAGGTTATCTCGGATCATTCCATAAATCTTTTCTACATATGCTGTAAGCTGCTGTTTGAAAAGCAAAGCAGGGTACTTCGCTTCAACTTGGCGTAAGGATTCCACACTACCAGACATGCCACCATTCACAAAGGAAAGATTGACTCCTTGTGGAGCTCCACGGAAGCTCTGATGGGAAATCATACAAATAACTTAAGTAAAAACACACACAAAAAAAAAGGAAAAAAAAAAAAAGGTTACTGGATGGCATAATTAAGTTCAAATAATAAACTTTTATGTACCTGCGTCATTCTCCCAAATAAGGTAGCTGATGATGATCGACGGCGCTGTGGAGCCATTCCAGCTGCACCACTTGCCTTCAACGTGCGCTGGAGTAGCAACAGAAGTGTTGATGCATTGGACAACCAATACGCTAATACATCATTGTTATCCTGGGTCTTCAGTCCAGAAAGCAATATGTAAGTTATAAAATGAAGCTTGTGATAAAAAGGAGATAACAAAATGCAGATCAAGCATACAAGCAGTTCAAACCTCAATAGCATGGCCTATCGTCTGAATGATTCGATCAAAAATGCTAGTCCTTTCAACTTCAAAAGATCTCCACTGTAGAAGGCACTTGTATATGATACAGGCAGCGATAGGTCTACTCCCTGCAAAGCCCAAGTGTTGTGCAATACATCGAATGAGCAACTCTTGATTCTCCTGCTGCTTCTCATTAAGTGATTTTTGCGGCTTCTCCTCTACTTCAGAGAGCTCCCTTTGAATCATTGAAGGGCTACGTATGTCCTGAACCAATAAAAAAAAGAGAAACTAAAATCATCAACAAAAGAGTAAACTAAATAAAACATAACGTTGCTGAAGCAATTAAACAATGAGCTAAGAACTCCAGCTCTGGATACAATGCCGAGAGCTAATCTGGGCAGCTGGGTGCTTGCATAAAGTCATAATTTAGTTCATTTTCACTCCAACTCTTGAAAAAGAGGTTATGATGCAGAATTCCATGGTGAATTCTCCACAAAATCATCCATGGGATGCTACTGTAATGGAGCCCCTTTGTCCAGTTGGGCCCTCCGGCCCTCAGCCATGGATTAAAATTGATCTACCTTGAATTTCTTGTAAATAAGTTTCTACTACCATATAATCTTTCTATTATTCTTGTGCTCCCTCCCTCCCTATGATATGAAGAAATAAATAGGTTACAGAAGAGATTTCACTTACCAAACCTGCCTTTTGATCACCAGGTATATGACCACTTTCACCTCTCTGCCATTTATCAGACAACAGGTAAATATATCTTGAATACATGTGGTATTAAATTTAAATTACCAGTCTAATCTGTGAGATTTAAATCTGAGAATACCTGAAGAATTGATTTGGAGCGTCCTGAAAGGAACTTGTTTGGAGCCATGGACACAGCTTGTTGACGGAGAACTTTATTCTCTGATTCTATATTAGCGAGCTTCTCCTCCAGCCTAATCACAGAAGTTAAAGTTTGTAATTAAATACACTGCAGTGCAGTGCTGCCTACTTTCCATTGTATAGATGTAACATTTCCGTAGCATGCAACCTATCAATTGGGTTTATCAAGAAAAAACATAGGTTGATCAAGCAAACATTGAATTGGTGCTCAACACATGCAGAAGCACAAGCGGTCTAATATAGGAGGAGGCCTGGAACAATTATTTCTTTTATAGAGATCATCTATACTTCAAAAAAAAATTATACATTCAATTCATGCAGCAGAAACATTATTAGTTAGATTCATGTGGTATAAGAGGATCAAGAATGCAGAAGCTACAAGAGGCATGATACATCCAGGTGTCCAATTTCTTATCTTCACCAGGGTAGAAGGAAAAGAGGGGAGAGAAAAACACTTTGATGTATGGAAAATTCAAAATTTAATTTGATAATTGGTTTGTAATTGCTATCTTGGTACCTCCTATCCCTTAAAGCAATGATTATAAAATATAAATACACTCAACCCACCCCACCACCAACCCCCCCCACCCCGCCTTTTTCTATAGTTTTAACAATAGTCATGCTGTAATTAATTCATAGACAGCCAAAACACCATGTTTCCAGTTAAAATAGTAGTCAAAGTAACTAGAGAATCACTCTATTCCACCATTTGTTTCATAGGCTAAGATTTCTTGGGATTGGACTGGCTGAATAGTATTAGACTGGACTGCATAGGATAATTATCATATCACATGTTTGGTCTGCCATCTATAAGAGATAAGACAGGACATTGGTGAAATTTTCTTTTAAATTTTTTATTTTTGGTTTTTATGCTTCTTAATTCCCATACCGTGAGCTGGCTGGTGGGGTGGGAAGCCCATGTGAAGGGGCTAAGACACCTCCCCCCTAACTGTTCCTATCCTACAGTTGAGCTGCACCAAATGTAGGCTAATAGTGCTTAGCAAGCCTATCCCATGAGACAAGCACACCCTAGGTGGCTATAAGGATGTCCAATGAGAACTTCTGTCTCTTTCTGCTCCATCTAGAGTGCAAAGGCCGGTAGAGATCATTTGACGCACTAACCAATACCAGTGTAAAAGGCAACTAACCTGACACTCACATATAAACAAATAATAAGGTAGAAATAGGTAATTTGTAAAAAAATATCTTGTTTATTGTCAGACAAGCAAGATTTTTAAAATTTGATAAACCAAAGACAAGAAAAAAGAAAAAGGAAAATAAACGGGCCGGCCGATTTTTGTATTACCTGCTTAACGATTCCTGAAGTTGTTGAACTTTGCTTTCTGTTTCTTCAATTTTTTTTTGTTTTTCTTCGCTGCATTCTTGGGCTTCTATACATTTCTTGTCAGAATCATCGGCTCTTTGTTCCTCCGATTCTAAGAGAGCCTGCGAAGAAAAAATTCAATGTCTAAAAATGAACCGAATGAGATGATCATGACCTATTTCTGAAAATGAGACCGGAACAGATGACTCATCACATAAGAAGCTTAAAAGCACATTAATCCTTGATGAGGTGCCAAGGTATTACTGCCACCTTGGTGTCACATACAATACTTGGTTGCCTTATTCATTGAAGTGAGGCACAAGGTAATAACAAAGAATCCTAAATTTGATGTTTTCACCAGTTCACAGTAGCATATGTCTTCATATTAGTGCCTCCTTTTAAAATTATTTATTCGATAAACATTCATGTAATAAACAGCCATATTTTTCTTTGTCAAAGAACAGTTTGTTAACAATTTTTTTAATGAACAAAAGAAATCAATAGTGATTGAAAATTAAGCTTTTGTTTATTAAATCTAAGCCTCCAAAAAATGCCATTTGGGTTTTCTCATTCCATTGTACAGTTGAAATCTATGTCAACCGCAGAGGATGCACACTCATTTTCTCCCAGTCATGTACAGACTTTTCATGTTTGTTCTCTAAATGCACTGAGTAATCCAATACAGGTCAGTACACCATGTTATGTCAAGCTACAAAATTAAGATTATTTTATAAGCAACCTGATATTGAAGATTTGCTCTAGCAGCTATAATTTTGATGTGCCAAACAAGAATTTAGTCATAAACATATATCAGACCTTATTTTTTGTCCCACGAAATCAGCAGATGAGGATATACACCACTTTTAAAACATTAGGGACACAAAAGGAATCGTATTTTATATATATATGTATATGTATATATATAAATATACACACAAAATTTCTTTTACCATTCATAATATTATTGATTTTTATTTTAATGCAATATGCAAAGATTATAGCACTTTATGTACTAGATTCCACTCATACACATGACAAGAGAATGGTTGCAGTTAGTTAGGTTCAAACTTATTACCTTCAAGCTCTCCACTTCTGCAGTTAAAGAATCCACTTTTTCGGTATCTTCAACCATCACTTGGGTTTCTTTAATAACAGGAGGTGCTTCTTCAATGGCTTTCCTTGCAGCCTCTTGCTCTTTTACAAGCAGAGCATTTGTTTCATCAATTTTGCTTTGCATAGCTTGCAAAAAATTTTGCAACTTTGCAATCTCTTGTGCTTTTGCTTCTTCCAAGTCAGCCTGCATACATGATTTCCAACCTCAGCACGGTGGCATATACATTAAACAGCACAGAATAAAAGCTCTGAGTTGTTAGATAATGTAGGATAGGCTTTGTCTGGCTGGAAAACAGGTTGGAGGGCAGCCCTTTTGTAATTTTTTCTTTTTTAGTTTTTCTAAAGGAGATCATCTTGTGCTCCATTTCTCACATTTTTTCCTTTTCTATCTTCAATGAATTTCTTTTTTATTTAAAAAAGGTAGTGCTAGATGAGAAGATATTGAAGTATAATAGTTCTTTAGTTGCCTAGTTAATATATTAATTGGTGGGCAGTAGGCACTGACACCATTAACATAGCAACATTAATTCTATTGGTGTAACGTATTTGAAATTAAAATAGAGTATTCATCTTTAGAATTGAATCTCCACAAATAAATAGTACTAGTTACCCTCAATCGTTTTTCTAACTGCAAACGCCAGGTGAGCTCCTCCACTTCTTTTGTAAGCTTATCCTTTGCTTCTTTAAGTGCACCAGTTTCTCTTGCAGCCTGCAAAATAATGATTCCACATAAAATTAAAGGCATGATATAAAACAGGTCGCAAAGATGTATCAGAAACAAAACATATTTATAACAGACTGTTTTGACATGATCATTATAAGATGTCAATATTCAGATAAAATCCACTTAGATATGCAGTAAATATTTGTTAAAAAAATATCCTCTTTGATTCAGTTTTATATCTACCTCACTACCTCAGTAGAAGCCAAATTTCAAGCCAGTTTGATCCAAAACAATATTACTATGTTAAAAAATATTTAACAAGGAGCTTAAGTTAAACAAATAAAAAAAAAGCAAGATCACTTGAACTGTTAAGGTTTGAACTGCACATTTTTCATGTTTTTAGCATTTCAATGAATGGTGAGTTCAAAACACAAAATATATCTCCACGAAGGCAAAATTCAAGGACAAACAATGCCTATGTATTGTGATTAAAAGATAACTTGTAAACTAGCAAGTTCAGCCTGTCAAACAGTTAAACCCGTTTTTACCTGCTTTTGTCAGTTTTCAAAATGATAAAAGCTCTTGGTTTAACTGGACCAATGCAGCAGCATTGTTTGAAGTTAAACCACCAATTAAATTAAGTCCTTGTAAAATTGATAATTTGACACTCATTGTCATAAAACATCTAAACACAACTCAACAAAACCTTGCTTTCCAACTATCAAGTTTGGTTGCATCTCTTCTTTTTATTCGATGATTCATGTTCAAGTTGGTGCGACAAAGGCTTTTTATTGCCCATTAGACATTGCACCTTTATGCACCCTTCTGTGTTTGGCTAAGGAGTTAGGATCAGCTACATCTCATGTAATCACAATCAGATTACTGATTACACGGGTAATTCCCTGGTCTTTGTCTCATTGATCAGTAGTCCAATAAATTAAATGGTATTTGGGAACCATCACATCAAACCAATGAACAAAGAAAGTGAATTATATAAAACATTGATAGGAAAGCTCACCATTTTAAGCTTCCTAAGCTCTCTTCGAGCAAGTCTTCCCCTCCATCTGCATTGTGAAACAACTGATGCTCGCTTGAGCTTCTTATAATATGACGAAGCTCTATGACAGCGGCAACGAGTCTGCATAAATGTTTTTCCCAAGAAGAGCATTTATTTTTTAGAACTTAGTAGTCTTAAAAGTGGATCTCCAAGTTATGAGCTATTACGGAGGAAGTACCTGAATAATAATGGCTGCTTTAGTCTGTCTCTTCAGTCTATAGTCCTTACGAGCAGCCATTGCTCTTAAACCTGTCTGCAACACAAGCCCTGAAAACCGAAGTTTGTTGTAGGCTTTTCTGGATTGGTATCCACGCAACCTCCTTTGAATGTTCACTGCAGCTGCCTCCCTTTTCATGTGCCCATAAAGTTTGCAAGCCAATCTTCCTAAAAGCCATAAAAAAACACAAATGCAAAATTTTAAAAAGGCAAAAAAAAAATGTCAACTAAATATCTAACTAGTCAACTGATGCCCTGATTAATGGCATCACAAAAAAAATAAAATAAAATAAAATAAAAATGCAATCAACTCTTTCTAATATGAGGTCTGGCTCATAAAATCAAGGAGAACAGCACTACATGTAGATACCAACTTGATTCATATCATTAAAAATATCAGACAACAAACCTCTCCATATAGATTGCACACAAATGGTGGCCTTTCGTAATGCAATGAATCGTTTGCGAGCATTATGAGTCCGTATGCGCCGCTGGATAGCTTTGGCCGCATTACTAAGTACCTCAGCTCTGCGTGCATCTAATTCAGCCATCTGACCAGCTCTTAGGAAAACCTTGGTCTTACCTATCTGCAAATCAATTTGTTGAGAATTTAACTAAACATCTAGCAAAATGTGTGTGGACGCATGAGCTTCCATAATTTCCACTCAAATAAAACCATTCAAGCAGAGCATGCAGCAACCCAGTGATCATAATGTCTGGGGAAGGTGTGTATCATATAATAGTAGAAGATATCCTAAGGTTTGCTGCAGTATGCATGCATGTTAGTTACTAGTCAAAGTTTAGAGTAAAGTGCAATATCAAAAAACTCATTAATAACTGTCATCTGGACCATCAACAGTTATGACAAGCAGCAAAGATATTTCTGGAACTACCTGAAACCCTTTAAGCTGCTTCTTTTCCAATATCTTTTTGCAAGCAACCTTCTCTTCGTAGCTGGCCATAAATGCAATAGATTCAGAAAGGGGAACAAGCACATCAAACTAAAAATCATCAAACTGACAGAATAAATTCACATGTGATGTGGCCCAGGCAATAAAACAGCTTAGAACATGTCTCCCACTTAAGCATTTATTCAATGTTAAAGAGTGGACTTACTTCCCCTCGACAACCTCTGGAGCAAGAAGTCCAAATCGGTTTATGAATTCAAAGAAAGCACGGCGTGTGGGGAATCCAGCACAACTGATCCTGATTGCTTCTAAAACACCCTACAGAAGCATCAATTAGCGATAACCGAACACATAAAATTCTAGCAAAAGATCATATGCATATTATAAATCCAAGTCAAAACTACAAAATTCAACTATACTCACACCACATCGCAATTGTTGCATGATGTTGACATTCTCAAATATGGCAGGTTTTAGAAGGTTGTTAGGTTTTACGCATCTAATGTAGTGAGGCTCTGTTGAATTCAATGTTTCCATCAGTTGTTGTAGTTGTAGCTGCACCATTTAGAGCATAAAATATCAGTTTTCAATCATGGCAGTAAAAAAGTCGGCACCTTAGGTTTTCATGGGAAGCTCCGTGATAATTGTTCATATTTTCACATTGACCATCAACTGTCCCAAATAAAGTCCACTAACATTGTCACCAAGAGAATAGCAGCAACGATACCTTAAAACGAGAACCAATTGAAGAAAACTTAGAAGATTTGGCTGTCTCTTCAGGTAGTGGAGGGAAAAGGCCTGCTACAAAAGGACATTTGGAAGCACCCAACAAATCTTGATGTTCTGGAACAACATAGTCTTTGTTTTTGTCCAAAAATTGGTCAGATTTATATTGGACCTTGAAAAGAAAATTAAAAATAGGTAAGGGAAGATAACTAACTGTAGGATCAGCATGCATTATTTACCACTTTATGCTTTATAATCCTACATACCTCTCCAGCATAATGAGCTATAGTGAAATCTGTGCGAGAGAGTTTTGGCTTGATGAAGCGCTTGTTAACTTTAAATGTCTGATAGAGCTTTTGCGAAAATGTTTCATGTGTTGACTTTGGAAACATGCTGGAAATCATGATGCCCAGTGACCAAAACCAAAACAAAAATACAATCAATTCACTCTTGAGGTAGCAGCAGAGTATGATTTGCACATGTTGAAAAAATATTCAAGCACTTCCAGAATTTAACTGTCTAAAAGAAGAATAAAAAATTTCAAGCTAAAATTTCCAAGAGTTCCATGCATATTTTCATTTGGGAAAAATAACAGAAGTTAAGAACAAAGGTAAAGTAGTGTTGTTGTACCATGCTTCATCTAGGAGAGCAACGATTCCACCAGGTTTCTGCAAAAAGAAAAATCAATTTAGAAACTGATGGAAAAAAGCTACCTTTAACATATTGAAAGTCAATTTAGGATCCACTGATGGGTCTCACTATAGGTCCCATATGTTAACAATGTATTTCTAGTGATATGACTATGTTAGGTTCTAGCATCCTCAAATTTGTCAAGTTTTTTAGGTACCCTTTTTTCCTGGGGTACAAGATGATTATTACAATAACGCGGACGCCCCAAAGGGGCAGCCTAAAACAAATTCTATATTTTAACCACACCCCAGCAGACTCCCTTAGGAGATCTGAAATTCAGATTCCCATGTGGGAAGCAGAAGATGAATTGTTGCACCAAAGGCAAAGTTTGTTTTTTAGGTTGCTTGGTGCTCAACTTACTAATTGTTTAGTCATGAGTTTCCTTGTGTGGGTTTTGTTCAATTTTTAGAATTTCTACTCCTTCCACAGTCCTTTCCTTGGTTAAGTCAACTTTCCCATTTTTGAGTCAGAATTTCAGAATATGGATTTGTAAATTAAGCATCTTGGTTATCCAAAGTGCAAGGCTTGTATGGCCTATTACCTACAAATGATGAATAAAAATCATATACGAGTCGTTGGCATTTGTTAATGACTAGTAAATATATTTCATGTGTTCCGCGTAATTACAAGTGAATAGTCTTGAGTAATATATTCACATACTTCCTTATATGGTTTAGATATTTTTAAAAACAAATTGATAACATATTTTTTTTTTTTAAGTCTGTAAACTAAAGTACAAATACTCTATTTATAAAAATTAATATTTTCTTTGGAATTACAGATTATGGACACAAACATGGGATACTGCTAGGGCACAATGTAGATACAGAGACACAAGCCTAAAAATATAGGACACTCAACACACTAATTAAAATCATATAATATTATATTTCAATTTATTGCATAAGAAAAATATTATATGTTCATATTTATACAATACTATGCATAAAAATAAATAAATAAATGCACATCATTTTTTTCTTTTTTATTTTGTAAAAAATGTCAATATAAGACTTCTTCTGTTGAATATGTCAATAAGTTTATGGTAGTTTTCTTGAAACCTAAACCTATAAGCTCTTCTCTTATAATTATGATTTTTTATGGATCAAATAAAATAAAGTTATATTACAATGCATCATTATATGTTCAAAACATGTTTAAAAAAAATTTCTACATAGCAAGTGTTGTAGAAGTATGAGACATTCCAAATGTATTTTCAAAATTATAGCTACAATAGGAGTATCAAAAAGTGTCGATGTTATGGATGAAACATGGGCACAATACTCTTAAAGAAGTGCTGGTGGCATATGGTTTTGCAATAACTAAGATATGATATTTATAATATATTATACTAAATTTCTATATTTTTTAAAAATATCCCATGTGGAATGTGAATGGAGGCGCTTTCATGGCTGGTATCTTGTGTTCAAAGACGGGGACCTTTCCTCTGAACTATCTAGGTCTCCCATAGTTAAAAAAAAAAATATCTAGGGACCTATTGTTAAATTTGAGAAGCCGACTGGTTGGAAACAAAAACTGGTCTAAAATTGGACTGACTCTCATCAAAAGCACTCTCTCCAACCTCGTAATTTAACTTCATGTCACTCTTCCCCATTCCTCGCTTTGTGGCCCAAAGATTGGAAGACATTTAAAAAATATTTCTTCACGGAAATATGGGGCTGGTTTTCAAATTCTGCTTAGTCAACTGGTAAATTGTTTGACAATCAATTCCAAGAGGTGGTTTGGGACTCAAATGTTTCACACAATTCATAAGGCCCTCCTTGGTAAATGGCTTTGGAGATTCATGAATGATAGATCACTACTATGGGAAAAGATTATTGCATCAAAGTATGACTTTGATCAAAAAGGGTGGGCATCCAAAGAGCCCTAGCAGTCCCATAGAGCAAGTGTTTGGAAGTGGATTAATAAAGAGTGGGAGGATTTCTTCACTCCCACTGACTTCCATGCTTGAAAGAGGGACAACATTTACTTTTGGCATGACAGACGGTACGGCTCATCCCCTCTTAGTTACCAATTTCCTGTTATTTTCAATGTAGCCTATAGCAAAGATACTTTCGTATTTATGCTGAGCACTCTGTGAATGGGACAGTTTGAAACCTTCCCTTTGTGAGAAATGCCCATGATTGGGCACTTGATTCTTTTGCTAATTTCAATGGCTGCTTATACAGAAATGTCCCCAGTTGGACCAATTCAAAAGTGCCTATATGGAAGCTCAACAAAAATGGCTATTTCACACAGTCAATTCCTTCTACAAGACACTTGGCGGCCCCTATGAGACCAGGCCTAAATTTACCTGTAAAGCTATTTGGAGGGCACCTGTGCCAACCAAAGTTGATTTTTTTGCTTAGGCAGTAACATTAGGAAGATCCTCTCTCTTAATAACCTTGAAAAAAAAGGGTTTCACTTTGGTCAATAGAAGCTTTCTGTGCAAAGAAGATGCTGAAACCGTGGACCATTTGCTGCTCCACTGCTGGGACCATTACTTTTTTTAATCTACCAGCACTGGGTCACTGCTGAAACTGTGGGAAAGGTAATCTGGGCTTGGACAGTATGCCTATGAACAGGAAAAAGAAAAAAAACCTGGTCCTTGCTCACTCTTTTTCAGATAGTGCTGAGAGAGAAATGCTAGAAATTTTGAATGAACAATTACTTCTCTCACAATCCACAATCCTCAAGGTTAGATGGCTTACAACTCTTGCAAACTGGTTTAGTGGGCTTTACATGTCCACACAAATCTTGATTTCTTGGATGCCCTAGAGTTTATTCAACACTTTTAGCTTCTCTCTCTTTTCTTTGCTTGTACAAGGCCAACTTTCCTTGGTGCCCTATTAATGAAATCTAAATTTACTAACAACACACACACACACACAAATAGCAGTATATATTAATCCAATATGCTATTAGAGTAGTTATGTGGATACGAAATTTTAAAAGATGCATGCAGACATAATATGTAACAGACATGTGTAATGTATTTTGAAAAAAAAAAAATGGTATTATTGACTATCTAAAGGATATTTTTAACAAAACATTTAACATATTTTTATTTTTATAGAGAGTTTGTGACAATTTCATTTTATAAGATACTTGCATGCTCCATGTAAAAATGCTTGCATGCCCCATGTAAAAATGCAAGGTAAGGCTACGTACTATAGACCCATTGCGGTCCGCCCCTTCCCCGGACCCCACATACTTAGGAGTTTGTGCACCGGGCTGCCCTTCTTTTTTTTTCCTTGTGTGCTCCATGTAAAAGTTTTAATATATGAGAATTCATTTTTAAGTTTTTGTATCAAATTTTATTTTTTTATAGGAATAATATCAACTCTTTGTACCTCTTATATGTGAATCACACTTTTTGATTTAAAATATTAAAATAATATTTACTATGCATACAAAAGTCATGAAATGACCCATGCACGGATTTTAAGTTTTGGTTCACAATTTCAATATGTATTATAGTAAAAAATATATAAATTAGATTCATTAGCTAAAATGTGTGCGACAGCTATTTTTTATTTACTTAATGTTCAATTAGTGAGTTTTTTTTTTTCCTAATTTCAAATAAATTTGACTTTTTTTTATCTGAAGAGTAGTTATAGGTATATGATTTGATTTCTAATATTCATACTTTCGAAGTTAGACCATTGTTTACCTCAATGATATTAGCCACTATACTATAGTTTTAGAAGTTGTCAAAGAGGTTAACTTAGTTTATTTTGGGATATACACGTTTTATTTAGCATTAATGGTACTGATTTAATTTTGTTTTTTAACCAAAAGAACTTTCATTTTTTAAGATTCAAAGTTCAAACCTAAGGTTACATTTGGTTTCCGGAATAGCTATTCCTAAGAATAAGATAAAATAAATTGGGGAATAGAGTTAACTGTTCTTCCTTTTTATTCTTTGGTATTCCATCCAATGTGGTATACAAAAGGAATAGAAATTCCCATGGTTGGGAATAGTAATTCCTTATCTATCCCTTGCTATGAATTTGTAAAATTTTTAGATTGTCATTTGCTTTATGGTAATAATACAAACTACCAAATTCTTCTTAGTGGCTCTCAACTCTCAGGAATGGAAGGAATGCTATCAAAGCAAAAATTGTTTAGGCTTCTCTTGTTTATCATTTTTGAAAGGCAAGAAACAGCTGCTTATTCAAGAATTAAGTAATCACATCTAAAATTACTACTCAGAAGGCTCTTTCTGAAGTTCATGGAAGGTCCTCTAGCACCAAGACTGGTTGATGTTTCTGTTTTAGCAGTTTAGTTCTGTCTTGGTGGTTGTTCTGCTGTATTCTCCCGGCAAGCTACTATATTCTATTCCTAGGAATAGGCCTTCCACAAACCAAACATAACCTAAGTTGTTTAACATAAACTTTCTACGTGTGATTTTACTTATTTTTGGTTGAATTTAATTCTTTTTAAGAATATTGCCTCAGTTTAAAAGATAAGATATTTTGACCACAAAATAAATTAGACTATTTGAAACTGAATTTCTTCACTCAATACTCCCATAAAGCCTAAGTGAGATTCTAAAGTTTTCACTTATCTTTATCCATATATTCTTCTTTATTTTTATTTCCAAGATTAGTGTTCCACTTTACAATCACAATAAGCCTTCCAAGCTCCAACCACCTGTCTGAATTTCAATCCCTTGAACACTACATGCTAATTTGGATTATTCCCAACATAATAACAAAATCCTTGCTACATTTGGGGAGTTATTCTAGCCTACAAATCACCCAAACCCATTACAATCATCCTGAAATTCACCCAAAAATTATGAAACCATTTTTCCATTCTGTAAATCCTAAAAATGGAACCCGAGCCCACCTATTTCTCACTTAGGCAAACTTATTCTTTGCAGATTGGGCTGTACAACATCGGCAATTAATGCATGAAAACTAATCCATAGTTGCATATGCAAACACCTACCAAAAGAAAGTAGCATTTTCACACAAAAGAACAAACAAGGGGGGAACTAAAGCTTTGACGTGTCTCTTTTTGAAAAATGAATTTTAACGAAGATAATAGGAGAGAGATTTAAGCATTCACATTAATTCAATGACTGTCTATGATGTTCACAGGATGAATGCATGGATCTGTACCATGAAACATATGCAAAAATCTACTCTTTTATGCATTTTTTATGATACTTTGCTTTTAAATAAACCTAGTAAAATTTAAAATTATCTGCTAATCTTATTTTGAGACAATATCTTTAGAATGTGCGTGCAACACCCAATGCACAAGGTCCCATGCTGTTGAGGGTCTGGGGAGGGGAAGATTATATTGTCTTACCTCCACAATTGGAGATACTGATTTGCGACTTAAACCTAACCTTCAGGTTTAGATGTAACATCCTTCCTAATGTGTCAAGGATTGCCCTCATCAACATCATTAAAATGTTGAAATAAAATGACTACTCTTGTCTATGCGCATGCAATAAAAGTCCCAAAAAGTAAGAAATCTTTTGTCTCAATGATGACATGGAAACCTTATCATTACCTCTCCCACAAAAAACATGGTCCCTGGTGGACCCCTGATGCACAAACCTAATAAAATATACCATTTCAATAATATTAACCAAGTGACTCATAGGGTGCAGTTATCAAAACTACAGCAGCTTAAACAGCTGGACGAGTGAACCAATCATCCATTTTTCAAGCAGTTTGGTTAAAAATAAAATGAACTAGCTACCAAAATTATGCAAAAGCAATCGGTGCGAAATATATTGACAGGGTGAGTAAGCTGGTTAAATCATGAACCCTGGATGGATAATGTCCACCTCAAGTCTGTCCTAACAAACAATAAAAAGCTGTTAATATGAAGCAGCAAGGAGAAACCTTTTCAATAAGATCCAAGACATCTTGATTATCGACAAATTCAATGTAGCTCCAATCTATCTCCTCTTTGGTGTATTCTTCTTGTTCCATCTTGAAGACATGCTGCAAGTTGGCACCAGAACCTCTTAAGAATTATGGTTGAACTAATGCTGAAGTAGCGAGTATGATTTGACAACTTACCTGGTTGAAATGTTGCTGTAGCTTCTCGTTTGTAAAATTAATGCAGAACTGTTCAAAACTGCATGATATGATATGTTGAAATTAAATCAAAAGAACTACCAAACCCATGTAACTGCATGCAATTTCACTTATTAGGAAGAAAAATGTATGCAAAAATATCTTAAATATTACAAAATATTTATAACTTTTCTCCTTTTCTTCTTGGCTAAATCAGTGATTACCTGTTATATTTAAAGCTTTCAAATCCGTAGATATCAAGGACCCCTATCAGAGATCTTGAATTAGGATCTTGTCCAATTGAGACATTAATTTTATCCACCAACCTGCATGTAAAAAGATGTCCATACTTAGCACTGCACCCACATCTCAGTTCTTATTCCAGTTTGTGTTGCTCATAAGAGTTGGAAACTATTACCATGTACCGATGCCAAAACTTAAAAAAATCTTACCAGTCAAATAATCGAGAGTATATTGTCTTAGCGAAACCATCTCTGCTAACTGTCGCACCAAGAGGATCAAGACTCCGCTTGATAACTTCTTCAGGGGTGATCATGACTCGTTTACACAATGCATCTTCCAGAGCCGCAGAATCACACCTAAAGAAAATATTAAAATAAGTAATTCCAGCGTGTAGGAAGCTAAATAAATAAAATTAAAAAAAATGAGAATTGTGAAGGCAATATCATAACACAGATCATACATGAGAAGTTCTGATGTTGTTTTAAGATGGAATTCAGACTTCTCGTCCTTCAGAACTGATGAATCAATTTCCTCCCCTTTAGCAAAATCTATATTGCCAATATGAAGAATTGCAGCAACAACTCTAAAAATTGCTTCCTGAGAGAGAGAGAAAGAGAGCATAAAAGAGGATGGTCCTTCTGAGATGTTACTTAAGAAAATCAAAGCATGCAATGAACCTGCTTCTATATAGACTCTACCTGTTCCTTTTCACTTATTCCAACAATATCCATTGCTCTTCTGGTGGCAAGATAGTCATGAGCATCACTTACACCAACCAGTTCGTAGCACTTTGACTGGTTAAGATAATGAAATGATTTAGGATTTCCTAATTTGTACTTCTCAATTTCCTGAAATCATTAAGAACATTAACCAAGTATTAAATGCATGTATTTGTGTAGGCATGTGACTGAAATATGCACCTGAAAAGAAAAAGAACAAGAAAATCTCAATTACAGCTGTTATTCCAGCAAGAAGCTACCTCCTGTGGTGCTGCACAAAGAAGGTAAAAACAGTGGTAGTTACGCTCTGGATCAGAAATTTGGCAAACACGTGATCGCTCTAGAAGATAAGTTCTGATAGCTGCTCCAGATATTCTTCCATGCTTATCAAACTGGATCTCAACAAATTTACCAAAGCGGCTGTACAAGGATCAGATTTAGGAGATCATCATTCACCAGAAACAAATTTCAAAACTACTAATTATACATTTATACAGAAAAGAATGCTTAGATGAATGAGTGGTATAACATTGAAAGATAAATTAAGGAATGAACATATTCGTGGTAAGTTAGGTGTAGCTCCTATAGAAGATAAGATAAGGGAGGGACGACTCAGATGGTATGGACACTTGCAATGTAGGCCACGTAGTGCACCTGTGAGGAAGAGTGACGTAGTTACTGTGGGGGGTAGTAGAAGGGGTAGGGGTAGACCTAAAATAACTTGGAAAGAGATGGCGAGTAAGGATTTAATATCCTTGAATCTATCAAAAGAAATTGTCCATGATCGCATAAATTGGCGGAAAAAGATTCATATAGCCCCGACCCCACCTAGTGGGACTAAGACTTGGTTTTGTTGTTGTTGTTGTTGTTGTTACAGAAAACATTAAAAGGAAAAATCAATTGTCAGCGGAATAATTCCTTTTCAGTAAAAAAAAAATATATGTATCTGATATAAAATTACAAATGAATCAACAAATAATTGTCAGTGCATTAACTTCCAAAGTTGAACATAAAGGTAATTGAATAAAATTAACATTGCAGCACATTAAGTGGAAAGACATCTCACCTAGAATTGTTATTTCTGACGGTTTTGGCATTTCCAAATGCCTCAAGAACTGGATTTGACTGCACTCAAATCAATTAGTATAATTTCATGAGAATTTAAGTTAGGTTGAAACTTATTCTAAATATAAAACAAGAGCCAGGTACTCTCTCGTACTTCAAGAACTTGTTGTTCAACAGTGCGCCCTTCAGTAGCCGCTCGGCCACCTAAAAAGGCAAGGTATCGCATGAGCATTTTCGTGGTCTCTGTTTTACCCGCTCCACTTTCACCACTGACAAGAATTGAATTGCTTTTTCCCTCATTGATCATTGCCCTATTTTCAGTGGAAGCATTGCTAAAGACAATGTATTATCCATTAGAATGCATAAACTAATCTGAAAAACTGATAGTGAGTATCACCTGTAAGCGACATCAGCAACTGCAAAAACATGGGGGCTTAGCTCTCCCAATGGTGCTCCTTTATATTGTTGCATCATGTGAGCATCATAAAGGTGAGGTAATCTTTGGAATGGATTAATGGCAATAAGAATATTTCCCGTGTATGTCTGTGAGATGTGAGTCATTGAGAGAAGAATATCATCATGTCGACCATCTCTTTAGTAAGTTAACAAAGAGTTTTCTATTAAAACTATAAACATCAACAGTCATTACAGATAAATGGTCATGGAAAATTACATATATTTCATTGAGTTCATATCTCGTTTTTAAATTCTGCAAGACTCCTGGCTCATGCAAATATGATAGCTTTGTCATGTCATCAACTCCGCCAGCAGGAGCTTCCATATCCTTGGGATATATTTTTGATAAATTTGCAACAACCTAAAGAGTATCACAATAAGAAAAACAATCAATGATGCATAAATATCAATAAGAAAACAAATCTGAACATGATTTCCAAGTTTCCAACAGCAATGTTTGCATATCTTTCTTTTAGATAAACAAAAGAATTATGTTAACTGAGAAAGGAATGGAGGATGAAGCATCCTTCACTAAACAAAAAAGAAAAAACAAAAATAAAATAAAAAGAAAAAGAAAAAGAAAGAATAAGACAACTTATGAACAGAAACTCTCCAATCGCTTGGTATAGATGAGTCAAAGGAGCCCTTTAAAAATAACAATAAAAATATTTTTTTTTAAAATAGCTGAATGCTGAAGTGATGCCAAGAACACCACCCTACATAACAAAATAACATTAGTATTAGAACCCTCAACGACTCTAGCACTGTCTCCAACTAAATGCACTAAATAACTGCAAACATATTGCTGCAAAGCTTTTCTTTCCTTTCATTGCTTAAGCCCGTGAAAGAAAAGAAAACACATACTCTCCAAAGAGAAAGGAAAAGCCCATTTTTCCCCATAAAGACAAACAATTTGGTCCAGACCTAAATGCAAGAAACAAATGAGAAATTGTTTCCCTGATATAATACAACAAAGCACATAGGCATAAGAGGAGAGAACTTTATGGCCGTTCGGTATCAATGTCAAAAATTATGAAAATGAAAACTAGAAGCCCAAAACCAGCTACTTGTTTAGTTAATATTTATAAAACTAATACAAATTTAAAAACTTGATGGAACAAATGCTCAATTTGTCATTGAATTGAATAACAATGAAGAAATATGATTAAAAATAATAATAATTGAAAAATATTATAATAAAAATATAATTGTCACGTCCTCCTCCGATTTGTTGCTGCCTAGGGGGGTCCAAAGGGTTTGTCTAGGTTGGTAGTCCAGGCAATCAAAATATATATATATAATTATTATAGCTCTTTCTAACGACTAGGACAATCTTATCGCACATGAGAATTGAAAATAGTAAAAATACTTTTTTTAAAATTACTTTTTATTTGTTCAAAATGTTATAATTTTTTTGTGGATATATTTATTTTAATTATATTAAAATTCATATAGTCATTTTATTTTAACTTTGATCAAAATAATTTATAAAATGAATGATTTGATTCACAAAAGTTAGTTCTGCATATTAAAATATTCAAACAGGTTCCAAAAACAACTCAAAACCATAAACAGAAATGAAACCAAACAAACCCTTGTTTGGCGTTCTTCTCCATAAATCACTAGGATTGGTACTTTCAAGGGCGCTGTCCACATAAAAGCCTTAATTTTGGAAGGGACACTAGATTTCCATAAAATAAAAAAAAGCAAATGGAAAGGAACAACATTAGGAATATGAATATCAAGAGCAGTAGCAAGTTATAAGAAAAGCCCATGAGATAACACCCTTTCTGCCACTCCCCTCTGAAAAACGAAAGGAATGAACAACATTCAGAGACAAAATAAGATCATTAGTCTCCCTCTCATTTAGGTTTCTAAAAGGTGAGTTTCTTTGAAAAAGGAAGAAATCATGAATAGGAAAACCATGGAAAATTGATAAATGATAAATACAAGAATACTGAAAAGAAAGAAGCATTTCCAATCCAATGACACCCCCCCCCCCCCCCCAAAAAAAAAAAAAAACTGAACCCTCTCGCCATTATCAACTTTATACCTCACTTGAGAGGGAGAAAAAGTGAGAAATTTGAGAAACAAATTTTCAAGGGCTTGCCCCTAAAAGTAACTCCAACTCCAGGGTAAGATGATGGGAGAAATCTGAGAAACAAATTTCCAACGGCTTGCATGGTTGAAATTAACTCCAACTCTAACATTGCACCTATTGTATTGAGGATCATAAACAAATTCCAACAGCTTGCATGGCAGAAATTAACTCCAACTCTAACATTGCACCTATTCAAAAGTAGGCAGTAAAGGAATCGCCATATGTAATTCACCACTAAAGTTAATACTCCTTGGATACCATTACCTAGAACTAAACCTCCTCACTCTTGAACACTCTCCCTCACTCTCAAGTATTGAACTTGTATTGGATATAGGGCAACGACATTCACCTCTCCTGAGGTTTGGCAAAAAGACAGGGACCTTCCCTGAGATTTCAAAAATTCCATTAACCTCCCCTAAGGTTTCAATGATTCCAATGACCTCTCCTGAGGTTTGCTAAAAAGACACAAATCTTCCTTTGTATTTTGCAAAATGACAAGTCTTTTGAGGGGAGACTTGTGTCTTTTTGCCAAACCTCAGGAGAGGTCTATGGCATTTTTGAAACCTCAGGGAAGGTCTCTGAAATTTTTGAAACCTCAGGGGAGGTTAGTGTCTTTTTGTCAAACCTCAAGGAAGGTCAATATCTTTTGCCCTTGCATATAATAAAAATCAGACCAGATCAGTAACCTTCTTAAACAAAAAAATTTATTAATATTAAGAAATGAATATGAGAATAGAAGAAGAAAGACAAGATAACCTCCTAAAGAAAACAAAAAAATACTAACTCAGCAATGCCATGATACATTTACAAAATTTAAAAATAAGGGGTCATTTGGTTTCACACTATCACTTTCAAAGATTATGAAAACGGAAACCAAAAATGAAAAAAAACATTTGAAAAACAAAAAAGACAAAAACTAGCAATTGTTAATATTTCCAAAACTTAAACAAATTGAAAAAATCTAATTGACCTCATATTCATCTTCGCCCTTGAATCAAATAACTAAGAGAAAATATTATTAAAATAATAAAAATGCAAACAAATATAAATTAGAAATTATTATAATAAAAATAGAAACTACTTATAATAATTTTATTTAATTATTATATTTTTAAACTCATTTTTAGTGCTTTGTGAACAATACTATTGCAAATGACAATTGAAAAGTGGCAAAAGTGATTTTTTGAATGACTTTTATTTTTTGTTCAAAATTTTAGAAATTTTATGGATATTTTTATTTTAAATATATTTTAAATTTTCACATGGCCATACCATTTTTATTTTAATTAAAAAATTTGTATAGAATGAATGATTTAACCCATAAAAGTCAATTCAAAATATTAAAATACGGTAGCAACAAAAGGTTGCCACAACTATTGAAAACGATAAATCTGGTTTTTCAATTTTAATGAAAAATGACAACACAAACAGAAAACCAGCAATAAAAAAACAAAAAATCCGAAAAATAGAAATGATACCAAACAGCCCCTAAAATTTTCAATACTCAACATGAATCCAATACTTGTATAAGCTTTTAGATATGTATCCTGCCCATTTTAAAACTGAAAATTTACCTTTTTCAAGGATAAATCAGAATAAATTTTTGAATAGAAACATAAAAGATAATCTTATACAAATTTTAGCTAATCTATTTGAAGGATTATTCTTGAATAAATATATTCTTTGTTGATGTATCCTGGCCCTATCATACCCTAGTCTGCACTCTTATTGACACTTCATACGTTACACATAAAAAAGTTTTAAAAAAAAATCATAATCCCAAAGAAAGTAACTTTATGTACTTGTCAGTTGAGAACATGAATGAATGAAATTTTGTGACAACAATAATATCAAAGCTTATAAAATATAGAAATATTAATAGAGATACCACATATTGACAGATTATTAACAAAATAAGTAAAATGTATATATCAACTAAAAAATCAATTAGCAATTTATTTTTCATTAAATTATTTTAACATGTGAAATGAAATGCTTTTAAACTATAGCAAGAACCCACTTTCTTCCCATTGCTGGTCTGGACCTCGGCCTCCTCTCCAGTAATCTTCAATACCTGTCCATCTATCCAAGCTAATGCTGGGTCCTCAAGCCAGACATGAGAACCTACAATAATGTTCACTGAAGTGCCCTGCAGAAATCAAGAATTAATGCAGATGTCAAACCATACAATTTTTTAAAACAAAATGACCTGAAATATATGAGGACAGAAAGAAAAACAAAGAATATGAGGATTTGGTTGGACCGTTGCCAAAAAGGATATTTTTAGATTTCAAGCACAAGCCTGTAGATTCGAATCTCTCATCTGAAATACTGGAGCCTAGGACCATATCTAAATTACCCCTCCCAGGATCCCACTGGGCTGGCTTTGTGAATTGTGAACCATGCTTAGAAGGCCTCACACTGGTCAATAGTCCCCTTTTCTGGTTTTGCACTATACATTTGAGCCCCTTGCATGGTAATCAAACTTCGGACCTAAAATTATCAGAACTAAATATGATCTTAGTGCCCTGACTAAGGGCCTTCCAACACAAGCTTTCATATTTTTTATTTTTTCTCTGATTGAAACATTTTCATTTATGAACCCATAACTTGTTTAGTTCATAAATAATACAATGTCCACCACAATTTCAATATGATTTTGCTTATGGTTAATCCTACAGTTTACCTCCAGAGAAAATTATTACACTAAAGTCCCAAACAAGTTTCTTTTGAATAAGTGTATCTCACCAGCTGAAATGAGAAGTAAGGAAATTCATAACACCAATCTATTAATGGTAAATTTCTATTACAAGGAAACAGTTTTCTTTTCTTTTTGGTGAGACTCCTTCAGAAAAAGAATTATGAAATTGGATGAAAATGCTATTGTTTCAGTTACCAATATTATGAAATTAAATTACACATTTAGGAGGATTTAAGCTTATGGATTGGACAAACTTTAAGATATATGTCTTTGCAGTTAAATACATAATAGCTTTAGTTATGCCAGGGCTATATAAGAATGTGTCATAGATTTTTCTCATTTGGAGATGGATGTGTCATAGATTTTTCTCATTTGGAGATGGATTCAGCTCCTTCACTTATGAGTCTAATTTACAGACTATGTGACCTCATCTAGGGACAGAATTGAAAGCTTAGCTTACTGTGTCATGATGCAATATAATTCAGCTCTGTTAATTTACAAGCCTAATTCACATACCATGTGACTTCATCTAGGGACCTAAAGTTGAGAATTGAAAGCTCAAGGTGTCATGATGTTACATTTTATTTTCTGCAATTCTTCATTGAAGTCATGTGTAATATGCTAGATTCTTTGCGCCTCAAATAGTTTCACATATATAAAAGCAAGCTTATAACTACAATTGTTTTTCATGGAGCACAAACATATCTATTCATCATTTTCACATCTTCTCGTTAAGTTAAGTAAAAAACATAATGCTGACAAACTTTGGACAAGTTTTGGTTTTATGACAATAACCTCTTTCCATCTTTGTGTTAGCATCAAAGTTTTTTCTAATTTGGGAGTGTTTGTGCACTTCCACGATTATATAGGCTACCATGGAACCATTCCTTAATGTTTAAAGATCAGTACCATTGCATTTGTTATGGGAATAGATTGTACTAGCCTCTTTGTATTGTCCTACTTTGGGATCATTTCATGAAGTGTCATTAAGGGATAATTGGAAGACTATTCTATTTGACCCCTATTTGTATTTTCTTGTTGTGTTGCTCTTTCTTTTCCTTTTAAAGGACACTTATCCTCCAACACATAATCTTCTTTGCTTCCTTATTCAATAATTCAGCTTCTACCTGAAAAAATCCTATTCCTTCATCATGTTTCCATATGTTTCTAAATTTTAATGGTATTGCTGTAACATTGCAAAACATTTCCACAGCATTTCCATTTCTGAATGAATTTAATACGTGCTAAAATTTTCTTCTCTTCTTAATTCTTTGCTTAGTTAAAAGGAAAAAAAATGCATGCAAAAACACAAAGACAACAACAGTAACAAATATCTAGATTTAAAGTTTCCCCCGATATTTAGTATCATGTGCCCCAACTCGTCTTACATATTTATTAGTCAATTGAACATATCCAAAATTGCCACCTTCTGCTTGTGCATCAAATAGGGGAAGTAATTTCTAATTAAATAAGTGTTTTAGATCCTCACCAAGTCCAGTTGCCCGTCAATATGTTATTATACTGGTTTATTCCTTTTCACTCAGAGCAATGGAAACAGTGAGATAATAGGAACTCAGCTGCTTATTCCATCCGAATAAAAATACATTTGATCTTCCTCAATAAAGTATAGATTTAGACCCCTCCAAAAACACAAAAGCATAAGACATGCTACTTTTTTAAAATCAAGTGCACAAAGTTTCTTTCCATAATAAACTACTTCCAGTGTTTTTCATAATGCTTCTATTCTCAATCATTTAAATGCGATGAAAAACTAGAAAAAGAAAAAATTCAGCTGGTTTAGAGAGAGATGCATGGAAATTAAGATTCAGTAGAAAAAGCAGTCCACCTAGTACAGGGAGGTTCTTTCTATCCTTTGTGGTTCCAACAACCATGTTTTCCAAAAATTAAAATTTGTGAGCCGAACACGTGTATATATATTGCATCATTTTTTAATTAATCCCAGCTCTCAAATCTTGTGAATAATCGCCAGATGTAATTGTATTTTCAATTTGGATTCATCATTTATGTCAACATTGTAAGAGCCTAACCCACTCCAGCTTTCTACATTAAATTTTAAAATATTAATAATTATACTGATAGTGATATACATTCAATTTCAATTTCTTCAGGTACTTCAAATGTACAAATGCTCAGACGAAGTAATGTGCATAGAAATGAGGTCCAGCATCCAAAGATTGAAAAGGAAAAAAAAAAACAGAACAAAAAGAAAATATATTCCTTAGAAAGGGAAGCATATACACGAACACCAAACATCATATAACGGAATCCATAAGAGTTCGAAAACCAGAAGATGCAAATAAAATGCATTAACAGCGAGTTAACAACCCAAAAAATCACGTACCATTGTAATTAAGCTTCAATCAAAACCTCACATAGTCAAAGACCTATCCAAATGAATCTTCCCCACCGGAAAATGACCCAAATTTCAAATCTCGCGCATTCAGCCGTTTATTCTGATCGCAAAAATCGCGGCCTCCGAAAATTCCCCGAAAACGCCATTTTGCAAGAAAATTGGCGAGAAAATGATGCCAATTGAGGGGACATAGAAGCAAAAAAAAAATAAACAAATTAAATATTCAGCAACATTTAATGCAGATCGATCTTCTTCTTCTTCTTCTCCTTTTTCCTCTTCAGGAAGCGTGTGGGGTTGGTTTGGGAGAGTGACAATCCTCAAATGGCCCTGGAATTTCGTGTCGCTGCTTTTGCTCATGATCTCTCTCATCCTCTTTCTCCTTCAGAACTCCGCCAATTTGTCGGGGATTCGTGGCTGCGAATCGAGTCTCCTTCCTCTTTCTCTCTCTCTCTCTCCCCGCTAATTTTAGCTCTGCTCTCTCTCTCTCTCTCTCTCTCTCTCTCTCCTCTGAGTCTCCACTCACCCACTGCCAAATTTAGCTGAGGTTTTAGCGGAGAGAATGCGAAGTGGCATCCGTATAACTTACAATTTTCTTTTTAAGCTATTGCAGCATTCATTCAATAAAAAGTAAAAACACTACCTTTTTCCCAAAGGGCCGAAGCATATAAATTTAGTTATGCTATTAATTAACCTTAGGTCACGTGACACGAGCCCATGATAATACGGATTCATATGATAAAATATTAGTGGATGCGGCAATATTTAGTAATGCTAATGTTATCGACAGTACTATGTGATATGAGTTCTTATCATCAGAGATTCGCATCCTTCTGTATTTTTTTAATGTCATCGAAACTAATTGCAAGTTCCAAGAAAATATAATCTTCTTTATGTGAATTTCTTCAATGAAAGTATTTGTATGGCATCAAGATAGAATTGGCTAATCTTGAACTAGTCTCGAGTATGTGCTATGTGTGTATGAAGTTATATTCAAAATTCAAATTTAAAATTACTTTCACAATTTCTCTTGTTTTTCAAAAGATATGAGAAATGATAGAGATATTTTTAAAATAATGAACATCTAAATCTGAAAATAAAGAAGGTGTTTTGTTTGAAAGGAAGGTAAATTCGTAAAATATAATTTTAGATATTTGTCCTCATTTTGATGTTGGTACAGGTTAAGGATTTTTTAGGGTCTTTAAAAAATATGATGATTGAATAAAAAAATAATGATTCAAAAATATTATTTTCGGGTTTGTTTAAGTAATAGCAAAGATAATATACATTGCATAAAGAACACAACAATTCCAAATTCAATGTGCCTTAGATTGCATAATTTTAGATTGTTCACAAGCTCACACACCTACACACACAAATACTCTCTCTCTCTAACCCCCCCCCCCCACCACCTCTCTTTGTGTGTGTGTGGAATTACGAAAAGCATTTTCCTTTCTAATTAAATAAAATTGTTAATACTATTCAATCAAAGAAAATGTCAACTGATCAATAATTAAACTACGAGTAAAACTTAAAGTTCTCTCTATTTTTCATCCACTTTCTTTGCAAACAAATAAAGCATAAATGGATGTATAATGACCCAAAGAATAATGACATGTAAATATTAAAGAGAGGGAAAAATGGAGTTAGTAAAAAAAAGGGCGGCAGCAGACTTCGTTGACGATCGTGAAGCATTCGTCGACGACGTGACAGTTCGAGCTCGACGAGGGTGTGCTTCGTCGACGAGAAGATACCAAGAGTGGGTTTTGACAATTCTGAATTTCGTCGATGAATTGTCTTCGTGACCTCATCGACGAGATGACGTGACTCGTCAACGAATGTTAGTATATAAATAGCCCTAAACACACTTTTTCAGTTGAATTTGACTGCAGGAATTCTCTCTTTCTCCTTTCGATTTTCCCTCCTTTTCTCTAGGATTTCAGGCCGATCTTTTGCCGGTTCGATGATCCGAGGCCACCACGACACTATTGGGGAAGTTCTCTGCAAATCTACTGGAGTGGATCGTCGGTGGGACGAGTTTGAAATTCATCCCAAATCCAGGGTAAGACTTTCTACTCAATTTTTGACTTTACGATAGTTGTAGAAAGCGTAGTACGCGTTGAAATACTGAAATTTAGTTCTGTGAAATATCATTTTCAGGGTGTTGAATAGAGAACCCTGCAGGTGCAGGACTGTTTTCTTAAAGGCTTTTCAAGAATCAGGTAAGGGGATAAACTAAGCTAATTGTTTTATGAAAATTATGAGTAAAATTGTATAACATTTGATTTCATGAAAATATATGTATATAAATAAATAAATATATATATATATGAGTATTATGTTGAGAAATACTGCTAAAAATGATAATATGTTCTGGATATATATAATACCCATTTTATGTGGTATGAGTAGATTTTATGATGAATTACCATTTTCTGGGAACATGATGATATTATGGATTTTTATAATGGAAAACCGGTGTACAAGCCGAGAGTTTTACATGACTGCCGGCGTATAGGATGAGCTATGGATATGTTTTTCCGGCGTACGGGGCGAGCTATGGATATGTTTTGCCGGCATACAGACTGAGCTATGGATATGTTTTGCCGGCGTACGGGCTGAACTATGGATATGTTTTGCCGGCTTATGGGCCGAGCTATGGTAAATTATAAAATGTTGGCGTACAGGCCAATGATTTTTTATGATGTGCATATATATGCAAAATGATGTGATGATATTAACTTGGCAATTATTAATATGAAATATTCATGTATCACAGTTTGATTATATTCTATATGTTATCAGAACCTAGTTGACTTGGTCTAGGATAGAACTTGCACGGTACCGCTGCTATGTGTTCATGATCATCATGATATTGTGTTAACGCTACTGTACGGAGTAGCGTGAGGACGGATAGTCGATGTGGTTTTAAAAAGTGTGGACACCCCTGGTGTACGGACCAGGTTTGGCATACCCATCGGACTTACAGACTATACTTTTGACTTGGTAGTGGTCGGCCAACCATTGTCAGGTCCCGCCTTCGGGCCACACAACCCAGTCATGTAGGGTAATACATGACAACAGCCAGCTAACCTACCAGGGTTGCTTTCGTATTATTATTATTATATGAGATGAATTATGCTATGAAAATTCATTATGTTCTTTCATGTTATGATTGTTTTCCCAGAATTGATACAGACATATTTACTAGATATGCTTATATATGCTCTTGTGTATGACACGGTTAAACTCGTGTTGTCACACACTAGTATTAGTTTATTTCCCTTATTGAGAGGTGTCTCACCTCAAATTATATGAACATTTCAAGAGCCCCTGATAGGAGAGCGGATAAAGCTCCGCTAAGATAGATACAGCTGACCTGCCCTTTCTAAAGGGTAAGTATTTTATTAGGGTTAGATGGGTTTTGTAAGAAGAGACCCTAGGACTCTTTTGGAATGTGTATTTATAAATACGATGGGTGTAGTAACTCTGGTATTGAGATGGATGGTATTATGTGTATGATATTATGAGATGTTTATGATTTTATGTTTCCTACTGCTTAGGCTTCCATATTGTGTTTCTGACGTATCTCTAATACCCACGGGTTCAGGTTGATTATGATCTGCTGGATTTATTATATTGGTTTTGTATTATAAATAAATATATATATATATATATATATATATATATATATGGAAATTAAGTAGGTCTTCAAAGGATGGGTATGGAGACAGCAATATAAAAGATCATGAGCAAAGATCATCACATGAGAAGACAACTCACACTATGCAAATAGAGGAAAAAGAGAGTCGGATGAGTATGGTAAAAAAATGTGTTATGTTAGGATGTTTTATGAATCACATATCCCATTTTATAAAACCCAAGGTAAATTAAATGGTTGAATTTTTCAAAGCAATACAACAAAAGTTCATGATGGCATGTGATTCTTGTATTCTGTATTAAACCTCCTGTCATCACAATTCAAGGAAAGGGAAGACAATAGTTTGTGCTCTCCGCACACATGCACAATCTAAAACCTAGACAATAGTCTCTTTATGAATTCAATAGTGCAAGGTACAAGTTGTTTACCTTTTGTTTAACTTTGTGTTCATATGCTTTGTGGATTTAGTGGGATATTATTGTTGTTGTTAAGGAGAAAGAAATAGAGATACAAGAAAGAGAAAAATAAAAAATAAAAGAGAGTCAAATAGGGGGAGAGGGAGGTGAGTGTTTAGGAATAGTAGGGGATAAGTTAGTCAAGTGAACTTGCGAGCTACCGATGATCAACTCACTCTATAAGTCAACTCAATTCTACTTAAGTTTGAGTCGAGCTCCAACTGCTCAGGCAGCTTAACAAGTTGAGTTCGAGTTTAATATTACTACTTGCAATTATAATTGGGCCTAATCAAGATCTTTTATATTACATACATAATTTATGCATATATGTCATATTATGCATGCATTATATATATTTGTTTATGTATTTAATATTAATTTTTAATCAAATCAAATTTAATTGAGGTAAGCTCAAGTTTTAAGAAGCCAATAATTTTGAGATAAATTGAGTTCAAGTATAGTCGAATTTGAATAACCCATTATGTCAACTCAGTTCAACTTGAATACACTCATATGCAGTAATATCTTGAAATGGTGGCTTAGTGGTAGATTGGGGGGGGGGGGGGGGGGGGGGGGGAGTTTCCAAGTTAATGCGTAAAGAAGAAAATGAGAAGCTTTGGATAAGCTCAAATATAAAGATTTAAAAATACATGCAAAACACACCCCCCCCCCCCCCCCAAAACATGTGTATTTCTAAAAAAACAATAGCTTCATCTAATTGTTGTGCAACATAGCACAAATGATTTTTGTTTTTCGGTTTTCTTTAAGAAACAAGAAAAATTATTCCTTTGAGATTTTCAAGAATGATAAAACCGAATACATTTTCAGACTTAGTTTTATTGTTGTGAAATAACGCCTCCTCCAACAATGCACAACGGAATAACGATATTGTTGTAAAAGGTGTTGACTTTTTGAGTCCGATCCTTATTTTGATGCCGACAAAGTACATGTTTCTTATGTGTATATTTATCATGTGAATAGGTTCATTAATTTAACACACACATAAGGAAATGACGATGGAATCTTGCAGGACTTAAAGCCTATACGATTAGATGCATTCCATGAAGTCAGAAAAGTAAAAAGAAGAAGAAGACGTTTATTTATTATTGTAATTGCATTTAATTTTTATTATTTGGTCTGTAATAATGCATGCATCTTGCATGATATGATTTGAATGCTCAGATAAAATCGTAGACTGATCGTAGGAAACTAAAGGCCATAGACAGACCTTAGAACATTGAATTTTTCATCGAAACCCTTTTTCATAAAAGTAAATATCATACAAAGGTTTTAAAATATCCTTAGGGTTTAAATTAGGGCAAATCGGTCAACCGACGTTGGGTTTTTAGGCTTAATTAAAAGCTTTGGGCGATCGACCGATTTGTGTTATAGCCCTCGGTCGACCGCATACATTGTTGGCCAAAAATTCAAATAGTTGAATGAAGCCTTGGGCGATCGAACCAAAAATGAATGTAACTTCCACAGTTGACCAAACCCTGGTCATTGACTTTTCCACTGTCCCCGGGTGACCAAACTTGTAGTTCAAAAAGGCCTCGGGTGATCGAACCTTATAAACTGGTAGACCGAACCATGCACCAAGTGCCCGAAACTATGAAGGTTTGAAAAATCGCCTTGTCCCAGCCAACTGATTCTCCCCATGGAAAACCGAATCCAATTTTGGCTATGAGTCTGTTCGAGCGACCAACCTTATGAATCGGGCAACCGAACCTCTTAGGTTCACTAAAATGAATCGTAGCAATTGGAGTTAAATTCTAATTAAACAATTTCAAAATTCCCTAATATGTCCCTAACGGTCATAATTTTCAGAAAATCTATAAATACCCCTTCATAAGCTTAGATTAGAAACTTTGATTAACTTCAAAATTCTATCCTTATCTATTTTATTTCCGCACTTCAATTTCCATATATGTGTGTGCTTGTTCATTTAATGTTATAATTATTTTGCATGCACACGTTTAATTCAAATGAGATTTGTTGCACTTATGTATGTTCGCATAAATTGGTAAATCATTTTATATACACACTTTAAATATTCATTGGGATATGATGTGATGTATGTATGCAAATGTTTAAATTGCCTTGAATGTTATACTTTCTTTAAATATTTGCATACATGATCATCTAGGGGAATTAGGAATACTTAGACATGTCTCGGCTCGAACCCGCAGATGGGCCTCAGGTATGAATTTAGTACCTAACCTATATCTGTATCAATTAAAACATACATGATACTACGCTGAATGAGGGCCCGACCCCGTGGGGTACTCATATACCCTATATACATACACATCACACACGCAGCGCAAATGTTCTTTCTAATACATACAACATACCATACCAAAGTCTACACATAATTAGAGTCTACGCTCCAAAATATAGTACATACCCCGGGTGTCTACAAAACCCAACAATGACCTCCCGGCTACAAAAATCAGTACTTACTCAAGTACTGTATGCAGCTAATCGACAATCACGCTCTCAAATGCTAGGACCTAGTTTCGACTACTTGAAGGACCTGAAACACATATATATATTCGGGGTAAGACACCTTTAAATGAGGAAGAAACAGGTTATCTCAGTGTGAGGTACATAAGTGTTATTTCAACATAAAACATAACACAAAACAGTTCCAGTATTTTCACAAATTAGTTCCAGTACATACGATACAAAACATACGGTCAGTGTCGTCACACTGTTCGGCCGAAACAGGCCACATTACATGGGGCACCCGATACCCTGCAATAACCGAAGCTCCACATCGATATCGTTGCTAATACGGTGTCCACTCACACCCATCAGTGACCAATCGGAACAAACAGGTGATATTTTACACCCTTGGATATAGAGCCGGATACTCTCGCCCACGGTATTTAGCTGAGACATGGCGTTTGCTCACTGTAATTAGCTGACACATGTCAATTTCACAAAACCTGGAACATTTTGGAACTCATGTTCCTATACCTACCAGCTTATGGTAATTAGCCATCACGACTATTTTCACAAATCTAGAACCTTTTACATACAACAGTTCATTCCACACTTATTTGGGTATACAACAAATAATATCATTTTCAATTTGAGAATACAATTTAATACAAATACAAGTACGGTCATCTCAATACCACAGTTTATACAAATATACGATTTTCCAATATAAACATAGATGATACCCGAGACCCCCAATTTTCCCCACAAATGTAACCCGAAAATCCCGTATTTTCACCTAATAGATTTTCCCCAATAAGTAGCCAAAACATACATACAATCATAAACTATAGGGTTACTGATTCTGATTTCAAAAATAACTTATATAAACAGAATCCCCTTACCTTTCCTCGAATACCAAAACCCGAACTCTACGGTTCCAAAACTACAAACCAAGTTCCCAAGACCTAAACAACGAAGAACAATACTTCCTTACAATACTATTCTCTACAGATCTACCAAAACGAAAATGGATTCAAAGCCTTACCTTGGCTTTGGGTCAAAACTCGAAAATCCAAAAAATGAAGATTCGATCCACTATCCTGAAAGAGATTCTCCTCCCGATCCACGTGGCAAAGTAGGATCGTTGATTTTGGCAAAAGACGGCCCAAAATCCTAAAGAGAGAGAGAGAGAGAGAGAGAGAGAGAGAGAGAGAGAGAGAGAGAGAGAGGATTTTGGTTTCTTCTCCATTAAGCAAGTGAAATAAGATATTTATAACCAAATTGACCCAGCTAGCCTCGTCAACGAGACGACATCCTCGTCGACGAGCCGTAGAAGAGAGTTCATCGACGTTAAGGTGGACTCATCGATGAGTCTGAGATTTCAGAATTTCCCAAAATCTCTCGGTATCTCCTTGTCGACGAGCTACTGAATCTCATTGCCGAACTGCACAAGAGACTTCATCGATGAGAAAAGAAGCCTCGTCCACGAGCATTGCTGATTTTTACCTTTTTAATTTTCCTTTTATTTTCTTATTTATTTAATACACCTATCTCAGATTGGGTTCTTACAACCTCCCCTCCTTACAAAATTTCGTCCCCGAAATTTGTAATCTCTCATTTACCAACTCAACAACATACCCAAATGCATACCCAACTCTAGAAAGAGCCAGTGGCCACCCACATAGCAGCCCTGTCCCAAATACATACATACCCTCACTTACGGCGGAGGAATACCGTAGTTACATACATACCATCTTAAGAGCTCACAATATTACAAAACTCTCCCAAAGACTAACCACACATCATTACTACGATAATAGAATATTACATACATACCTATACTGATCCTGCTACCAAAGCTACTACTCAGAACAACTATGGATATTTCTAGTGTATTTCAATCTCTAACTCCCAAGAAGCTTCCTCAACTACGTGATTCCACCACAGTACCTTCACTAATGGTATATCCTTGGTACGCAACTTTTGAACTTTCTGGTCCAAAATCTGAACGGGTATCTCCTCATACGCCATAGCATCCCTAATCTCTAAGGATTCGTAACTAATCACATGTGACGGATCCGGCATGTACCTTCTCAATATGGATACGTGGAACACATCGTGGATCCGAGAGAGCTCTGAAGGTAGTGCAATCTTGTAGGCTACCAGACCCACTCATTCAAGTACCTCGATGGTCCAATATACCTCGGGCTCAGGTTGCATTTCTTTCCCAATCTCATCACCCCTTTCATCGGAGTGATTCTCAAAAATATCTTACCCCCTACCTCGAATTCCAACTCACGACGGTGAACATTCGCATAACTCTTCTGCCAACTCTAAGCTGATTTAATTCTATCCCTGATCAATCTGACTTCTCTTAGAAGCCTGTTGTACGAGTTCGAGACCCAATATCTGTCGTTCACCGACCTCATCCCAATATAGAGGATACTTGCATCTCTGACCATACAATGCTTCGAACGTTGCCATACCAATACTAACTTGGAAGATATTGTTATAGGCAAATTCCACTAACGGTAGAAACTGAATCCAACTACCGCCGAAATCTAACACGCAAGCCCGTAACATATCCTCCAAGATCTGTATCGTCCTCTCTGATTGTCCATTAGTCTAGGGGTGAAACGTTGTACTGAAAGTAAGTTTCGTCCCCAGTGCTTCCTATAAGCTCTTCCAAAATCAAGAAGTGAACCTTGGGTCTCGATCTAAAACAATGGACACTGGTACCCCGTGCATTCTGACTATCTCCTACACGTATAGATATGCTAGCCTACTTAAGAAGTAGCTAACCTTCATCAGTACAAAGTGAGCAGATTTAGTCAACCTATCCACGATTACCTAGACTGCATTCTGCCTGTGTTGTGCTAGTGGTAACCCAGTGACAAAGTCCATGGAGATGTGCTCCCATTTCTACTCTGGGATGCTCAATGACTGCAATGGCCCTGTCGGCCTTTGATGTTCATCCTTTACCATCTGACATGTCAGACATTGCCCCACAAATCAATAAGTCTCTTTTTTCATACCACTCCACCAGAATGATTCACGCAAATCCGAATACATCGTCGTGCTGCCCGGATATACCGTATACAAGGAACGATGTGCCTCTTCCAAAATTGTCCTTCTTATCGCCTCGTCGTTCGGAATGTACAGTCTATTTCCAAACCTCAATACACCTCACTTAGATATGTTAAAATCTGCAGTCAGCCCCTGCTGCACCTTCTTTACAACCTCGACTAACTTCGCATCATTAGCTTGGGCAACTTTAATCCTCTCTAATAATGTCGGCTAGATCACCAAGCTAGCAATGAAAGCCTAATGACTACCATGCACCAACTCCACGCCAAGACTTTCCAGA
Organism: Malania oleifera; assembly: GCF_029873635.1. Classification (NCBI taxonomy): domain Eukaryota; kingdom Viridiplantae; phylum Streptophyta; class Magnoliopsida; order Santalales; family Ximeniaceae; genus Malania; species Malania oleifera. The sequence goes on from NC_080420.1 coordinate 102,212,379, forward strand.
TCCCGTCTGATATGATGCTAAGCTATAATTGTTGATACTGCTACATGCTCTGACTTTTGACTCAACGCATTAGCTACCACATTGGCTTTCCCCGGATGATAGCTAATGGTGCAATCGTAGTCTTTGATTAGTTACAACCACCTTCTCTACCTCATGTTCAACTCCTTCTATGTGAAAAAGTATTTGAGGCTTTTGTGATCAGTGAAGATCTCACACTGCTCACCATACAAGCAGTGTCTCAAGATCTTCAACGCATATACTACTGTCGCCAACTCCAGATCATGCGTAGGGTAATTCTTCTCGTACTCCTTGAGTTGCTGAGAAGCATAAGAAATTACTTTCCCTTATTGCATCAGCACACACCTCAAACCCTTCAACAACGCGTCACTGTAAATCACAAAACCACCATCCTCAGATGGGATGGTTAAAACCAGAGCAGTGACCAGTCGGTGTTTCAACTCTTGGAAACTCTGCTCGCACTCATCAGTCCAATCAAATCTCACACCCTTCCTCGTCAACCATGTTAGAGAGCCAGATAACTTAGAGAATCCCTCCACGAACCGCCGATAATAACTAGCCAGTCCTAGGAAACTCCGAACATCCTGCACGCTCTTTGATTTTGCCTAGTCAACCACGGCTTCTATCTTACCTAGATCAATTGAGATACCACCTCCTGACATGACATGACCAAGAAATGCAACCTTCTTCAACTAGAACTCACATTTCTTCAACTTGGTATACAACTTCTTTTCCCGTAGTACCTAAAGTACCAACCTCAGATGGTTTTCATGCTCTTCCAAACTCTTAGAATATACCAGAATATCGTCGATAAACACCACTACAAACTGATCCAGGTATTCATGGAAAACCCTGTTCATTAGGTCCATAAATACCATCGGGGAATTAGTCAACCCAAATGGCATGACCAGAAACTAGTAGTGACCATATCTGGTTTGGAAAGTAGTCTTCGCAACATCCTTAGTGCTAACTCTGACCTGATGATACCCTGATCGTAGATCAATTTTGAAAAGACCTACGTTCCCTACAACTAGTCAAATAGATCATCTATACGAGGCAACGAGTATCGATTCTTCACATTACCTTGTTGATATTGTGGTAATCAATGCAGATTCGCATCGACCCGTCCTTCTTCTTCACGAACAATACTGGAGCTTCCTAGGCCGAAACACTAGGTCTGATAAAGCCCTTATCCAGTTGTTCCTACAACTCCTCCTTCAACTCTCTAATTTCAGCTGGAGCCATCCGGTATGGAGCTTTAGAAATCGGTGCCTTGCCTGATAGCAATTCAATAGCAAACTCCACCTTACGATCAGGAGGTAAACCGAATAAGTCTTTCGGGAATACATCCGAAAATTCGTTAACCACTTGGATATCTTCGAGCTTCAAATCATCCCGAGGTGGTTGCTTCACACAAACTAGATACCCCTGACATCCATCCAAAAGTAGCCTTCTCATTTGTATAGCCGATATAATCTGTGGCGTTGAACGCACACACGATCCTACAAACTCATACTCCTGCTCTCTAGGACGTCTGAACACTACTACCTTCTTGAGACAATCAATCACTGCATAACTAGAGAATAACCAATCCATCCCCAGTATAAAGTCAAATCCACACATGTCGTACACTATTAGATTCATCGGTAGCAGCCTTCCCTGAATAACCACTAGGTAGTTTCCTAACATCTCACTATAGATCGTTACACTCCCAGTCAGTGTACCCACATACAACCACTCATCCATCACTTGGGTTTCAACTCCACACAGTTTTACAAAACTTGCAGATATAAAAGAATGGGTTGCTCCTGAATTAAATAAGACCACAACTCTATTCGAATGCAATAACATGGTACCTGTCACCATGTTTCCAGCATGTTCCGAATTTGCTAGAGTAAGAGAGTACACCCTCCCCAGAGCCGTGTTTTCCTGATAGTTTCCTCGAGACATCTGATTACTTCCACGATTCTGGATCGGTGCAGGCATATCACTCCTCTGTGCCTGACAGTTTCGGGATATATGGCCCGATTTGCCACAGTTGTAGTAGTTACCCCAGAATGACTGACATTCACCGTCATGCCATTTATGGCACCTGGTGCATTGCGCGAGAGATGGATCCCTCTTAGGACCCTGTCGTTCGGTATTCTGGCGATGACCCGAACCATAGCTCTTCTTCTTCCACGGTCCCTACCGAGAACTAGTATGAGAACCAGAAGATACTAGCCTCTTATTCTGTTCTTGTACCACCTCGTCCCCCTGGAGGTCAGCCTTAACTATGGTGGCTTTATCCACCAGAACAGAAAACTCTCGAATCTGCAGCATACCCACAAGCTTGCGGATGTTCTTCCTTAAACTCTTCTCAAACCTCCGAGTCTTCTTATATTCGTTCGAGATCAAATACGGTGAAAAAGGAGATAGCTCAATATATCTGGCAACATATCTCTACACCGTTAGGGTTCCCTAAGTCTGGCTAGAGAACACATCGGCCTTCGCATCACAAGTGGAAGTCAGGAAGTATCTCTCGAAAAATATCTCCTTAAATCAGCTCCAAGTCGCACCATATGGACCAGTTCTCTGCTTCTCAAACAGACTCATAGTTGTCCACCATCTTTCAGCTTTTCCTACCAGCTGAAAAGTAGAATAGAGAACTTTCTGTTGGTTAGTGCAGTGCAAAAATTTCAATATCTTCTAAGCCTTCTGCACCTAGTTTTCTGCTACTATCGGATCGAGTCCTCCAGTAAACGTCGGAGGGTGCATGCGGGTGGACCTCTCTATGGTACAACTTGTAGTAGTAGGAGAATGCTCACGTCTCCTAACACTACACCCAATCTCCCACATGGCCTGCCTCGTCAAACCCTGAGGCACAGAAGGAGACTCTTCACTCGCAATCCCCTCAGAACCACTATCCAAGTTATTATCCTTGGGCTCCCTTCTGGAAGTAAGACAGGAATCGGTTAGAATTTCTATATAATACACAGTTAACACAATCATTAAAAGCTAATCATGTCAACTAAAACTCTCACAGGTCCAGGTCTGTCCTACCACACCGACACGAAACCATCAATGGTTTGTCGTGATTTTACTGAAATCGTCATTCCATGAAAAACACAAAACATCACCAATGAGTCACCATCTAGCTACATGACAACCCTCGACCTACTCTACGCATTCCCTACTTCCTATACTCTGGTATGTTCACATAATTACGCCTTACCAAGTCTATAAGACCTAACAACCTAGTTAGCTCTAATACCAAACTGTTACGCCCTGAACCTGGGGTTGGGCCCCAGGTGTGAATTTAATAACCTAACCTGTCTCTATATCAATTAAAACATATATGATACTATGATGAATGAGGGTCCGACCCCGTGGGGTACTCGTATATTCTATACACATTCACATACATATACATACACATCACATACGTAACATAAATGCTCTTTCTAATACATACAACGTACCATACCAGAGTCTACGCTCCAAAATACAGCACATACCCTAGGTGTCTACAAAACCCAACAATGACCTCTCGGCTACAAAAATCAGTACTTACTCAAGTACTATATGCAGCTAACTAACAATCATGCTCCCAAATGCAAGGACATTAGTTTCGGCTACTCGAAGGACCTAAAACACACTTGCATATTCGGGGTAAGACACCTCTCAGTAAGGAAGAAACATGTTATATCAGTGTGGGGCACATAAGTGTTATTTTGACATAAAACATAACACAATACAGTTCCAGTATTTTCACAAACTAGTTCCAGTACATACGATACAAAACATACGGTCAGTGTCGTCACACTCTTCAGTAGAAACCGGCCACATTACACGGAGCACCCGATACCTTGCAATAACCGAAGCGCCACAATGATATCATTGCTAATACAATGTCCACTCACCCCCATCAGTGACCAACCAGAACAAACAGGTGATATTTCACACCCTTGGATATAGAGCCGGACACTCTCGCCCATGGTATTTAACCGAGACATGGCGTTTGCCCACGGTAATTAGCCGAGACATGACAATTTCACAAAACCTGGAACATTTTGGAACTAATGTTCCTATACCTCTCAGCTTATGGTAATTGGCCGTCGCAACTATTTTCACAAATCTAGAACCTTTTACATACAATAGTTCATTCCACACTTATTTGGGTATACAACAAATCATATCATTTTCAATTCGAGAACACAGTTTAATACAAATACAAGTACGATCATCTTAATACAACAATTTATACAAATATACAATTTTCCAATAGAAATAGAGATGATACCCGAGACCCCCAATTTTCCCCACAAAATGTAAACCAAAAATCTCGTATTTTCACCCGATAGATTTTCTTGAATAAGTAGCCAAAACATACATACAATCGTAAACTACAGGCTTACCGATTTCGATTTAAAAAATAACTGATATAAACAGAATCTCTTACCTTTCCCCGAATACCAAAACCCGAACTCTAAGGCTCCAAAACTATGAACCAAGTTTCCAAAACCTAAACAACGAAGAACAGTACTTCCTTACAATACCATTCTCTATAGATCTACCAAAACGAAAACGGATTCAAGGCTTTATATCAGTTTTGGGTCAAAACCCGAAAATCCAAAAAACGAAGATCCGATCCACTATCCTCGAAGAGATTCTCCTCTTGATTTATGTGGCAACGTCGAATTGTTAATTATGGCAATAGACGACCCGAAATCCTAGAGAGAGAAAGAGAGAGATAGAGGATTTTGGTTTCTTCTCCATTAAGCAAGTGAAATAAGATATTTATAACCAAGTTGAATCGGCTAGCCTCGTCAACGGGCCACATAAGAAAGTTCGTCGACATCAAGGTGGACTCGTCAATGAGCCTAAGATGTCAAAATTTCCCAAAATCCCTTGGTATCTCCTCATCAACGAGCTATTGAATCTCGTCGCTAAGCTGAACAAGAGACTTTGTCGACGAGGAAAGAAGCCTCGTCGATGAGCCCTGCTGATTTTTACCTTTTTAATTTTTCTTCTATTTTCTTATTTATTTAATACACCTATCTCGGGTCAGATCATAGGTTGTGTTATACTACTGATAGACGTTGAACCTAGGTAGAAATTTTTAAATACCCCATTCACCCCCCTCTTAGGAATACATCAATTCCAATAATTGGTATTAAAATCAGGTTGCAAAATACTTAACCACTTATGCTAAAGATCGCAACAGCTCACTTTCGGTGTATGCCTATTTTGAGGGACAAACCTTTGCAGATCCTCCACTTGCGTAGATTTTACTGTTTGAATATAGAAAATGTTTTTTTTGTACAATCAATCAATTGGAGGATTTGGAAAGCGTTTGGTATAGGAAACCATATCTCATTGAAAAATGTTTTTAAAATGCAAAGTATCCCAAACCTGGACATGAATTGAATGTGCATGACATGTTTCTTAATGTATATCATTTGTATGTCATGCATCTTTTGCTGTGCCTTAGTCACTAGTGCCTTTACATAGTTTATGATATTTTTTAAAGTGCTAAGGTTTTTGGGAATCATGAGGTATATAGAAACCGAGAGAGAGAAAAACACCACTCCGAGCTCAAACATTTAAGAAAGAGTAAAATGGAAAGGTATATCTAGCCTCCTTCTATTTTATTGATTATTTAATGTCATGATTCATGATGCTTTACTGTGTTGAATTTTATTTGAATCATATGAATTTAATTATGATTTCATGCCATCTTATGAGGTGCACTTAAAAAGAAATTTTTTACGCTCATAAGACTTTAGGAGTTGTTATAAATGGGGATTATTATGTTTTTTAATGCTTAAATAGTGTCCTGTGCTTAAAATTCCAACCTTGTGTATAGTATTGTTATACTAAGAACTTTTGGAACTGCAAGCCACAATGAAAATCCAACTTGATTATACTAATTTGTTCGCTTAAGTATGTATATATTATTATGATTGGTAAATATATGAATATATTGGCTATCCCCTGGAAATGGACAAAGTTATATTTATTTGTTAAAAGATTTTTAATGCTATATGTGTGTTAATCTTAAGTAGAGCACACTTTGTCCATCACTCTAAATTGAGTTTAGGAAATTAATTTTATACTGTATATCACATTTCCCTAAACTCAGCACAAAAAGCCAAGTTTTAATCATTGAAAATCTTAGAGATCTTGACAAAGAAAATGAAGAATATATAAAAGAAAAGCGTGTAAGGGGGAGCATCTCTTTTTAATGGATCTATAATTTAAATGCTCTCATAATTTATTTCGCTTACATGCCTACATAAGAACAGCACTATTGCATACTATTAATAAATTGATAATTGTTTAAATTCGTATGATGAATAGTTAATTATGATCACTGTACTGAGCTCTAAATATCCATTTCTGCTTAATGACATATTATCTAATAAATGGATAACTCTTTTAAAATTGCTTTAAGTTGAATGACACTGTCCATTTCTTGCAAAATGATCATATCTTCTGATAGATAGTTTATTTATTTTTTGTTGATGTATCTACTGAATGCATGCTTAATCTAGAGCGTCAACTACATGACTGATGCACTACATTGTAAATTGCATGCTGGTAGAAGATATAGGTTTTCGCATGCTTAAACTAAATTTTGAATTGTTTTCTTGAACCTATCGGGTATTAGGTACATGGTAAAAATGGGAAAATGTCCTATTTACAGACGGTATGCTGCTGAAATTTCGGTAGAATTTTTCCAAAAAATGAAACCATGTAATAAGAAAAATAATTTAATGCATGCTAAAATGTTTTTGAAAGGATGAGTATATGATAGACAAATATTAATTTTCATCCTTAGTTGAAAATGCATGCACAATAACATATAAGGTAAACTACACTGGTAAAATGATAAAATGCCTTAACAGATAATCAGTGTAGTTGCATTGAAAGGAGTGCTTATATTGTCTAATATACTCAACAAAATTAATTCTTGACTAGTATAAGCAGCACATTTCCCTTTCCTAGGATGCTAAACAATTGAATAGGCTAGTATATGTTAAATTGCGCTGAATTGAAAACATGTACACATTTTTTTGATCCTAGGGAAACTTATTTCATGGACACCATTTAGTCTTAAACTTGGGATATAAACTTCATGAAGGACCTAAATGGTTGATCATCATGTTATATCATTCAAGTTCATGAACTATAGGCAAATTGCATGACTTAGGGGGAGTTCTCGTGTTGCACACACTTATTGTATATCTTGAGTTGTGTCTTCTTTTTTGAACGCCTATTACATAACTCTTATTCAAAATGCAATATGTCATTTGTACGCGCTAAATGACCAATATTTGCTGCATACTAAAATCCTTTAAAAATGATGAATTTATTATGAGTGTCCTTAAATGACTATCATCCTTGAACTATAATGTAAGTATGTGTGCACGCAAATATACAGGGGGAGGCTAAGCCCCATTTTTTTATTAAGAAAAATGAACTTAACATCTATAATCTCTTGCATGCTAAGTTTTGTTACGAATGATGCACATGTAATGGATGTGCTTAAATGAGATTCATCCTTAAACATAAATGCACTTATGTGTGCTTGAGACTATATCGGGGAGCGTAAGCCCCATCCTTAAGATAAGGATTATAACTCACCTGCCCTATGGACTCACATAATTGTTGTTCCTACTTTTTGAGTCCAAAGTCTTTCAAGGTGCCTTGAACATCATTTACTACATTTATTAAATCAATATTTGATATGGATTGTTCTTGGGGACATATGAACACCATGCATGACTTAGTGATTGATTTTTAGCGCATGTGTGTTTAGGGACACTTTACTGGTGAATAAAAATTGTTTAACATATATCCAATAAAATCTATTAGGAAAGGTAGTTAACAGAATCTAAGCATGAATTCAAATTGATAAGGGGAGCATCTAAAATTAAAATTCCTATCTCATTATGCTCACTAATTTTTGGCTTAGATATGTGATAATTCATTGTGGCATATGCTTTATTTTAATGCTTTTATCGAATATTATAAATGAATTTTTTTTTTTGTTTGCCACAGTGTCTTAGGCTCTACCATGTGATTCGTGTTTTCAAATTGTTCTGATATTTTTCTGATCTACATGGTTGGTTTTTCTAGTTATCTATTGAAATATTTTGTGCATAAATGCCAAACCAGAAAAACATTTGCTTATTTAAACTTTATTTAAATTTTTTTTTCAGCAAGCACAATCCCCAGAACTTATTTGCAATATCATAAAGATATATGTGTGTGTGTGTGTATATATATATATATATATATATATATATATATTTATATTTACATTTATATTTTTCTTGGTAAGAAATGATTTTACATGAAAAATATTTTGTTTCTTGCTCGTGTGCTTAAATGCTTTCATGACTTATGCAATTCTGTGTTAAAATTTTAAGTCATGAATTTTCAAAATTTTTTAAGGGTGTTGCATAACTGGTTCATGGATTTTTCATGAAATGCATGTGAACTAGTTAGATCATGTTTATGCTCAAACCTATTTTTTATATATGCAACATGTCTTTAAATTCCAAATTTTCGCGGGTCTTATGAAATACTTAAATTGTAATGGTTTGAGGATATTTTTGGTCTGATCATGTTAACATGTCATTTTAATCTTTTAAATGACCAGTTAAACTGTTTTGTATGCTTAATGACTATATTTTTAAAACAGATCAAATTTTTATGCCCATAATCTATATTGAAAAGAAGAGAGTTTTCTTTAAAAATTATTTTAAAAAGGGGGGGGGGGTTCTCTTTGCTAAGTCTGTTTTTTAAAAGATCAAAATATTTTTATTACTTAACTTAACCCTTTTTGCTGATACCAAAAGGGGGAGAATTATATGAGCAAAATGATTATGACCAATTTGTTAGGGGTAAATATTTGAGTAGTGCTTCATTGCTAAAACTAAATGCATGATTAAATTGTAATGTCTTCTTTATATGCTTAAGTTATATTGTTTATTTTTATACTATGCATATTGTTAGGGGGAGCCTTTTCAAGCTGTACCCTGTTGACTTAGTCGGTCATATCCCGTTTTGATAATGACAAATAAACTTAGTATTGATGTTTGCACTAAGGCTTGCGTGTAGGTTCACTCTACGCATGGAATTGAAAAGAATGTTATATCATGATGGCGTATGGTGATATTACAAAAGACTGAGAATATTGTACTTTACTTGTAATTGTGTTTTTATATTCTTCATTTTGGGTTATAATTAATTATGGACTGTAACACTATATGGCCTATAATAATCTGCATCATGCATGGTAGGAAAATATACTCAGAATGACCTTAGGTTCCCGCACTTAGTGCATAAAGCCCCATTATACTTCACATGTTATCGGGGGTTAAATTAAAATCAAAGAATGGACCTTAGGTTAAAATCATGAGGCTTCGGGCGACTGAATCTGGCAAGTCAGATTACTTCGATCGATCGAACTATGGATTGGTCAAAAAGTTGACCAGGATTTGGGCGACCGAACCAAAATGACTTGAGTGTCCATGATTGACCGAACTTGTACCTTGTACATTTCAATCATTCCCGGGCACCTGAACTTACAGTTCATTTTACCCTCGGGCGACTGAACTTGGTAGTTCGGTAAGCTGAACTATGGTTCAGACGATCGAACCTTGGACATAATGGAAATCACCTTTGGTTAGCAAACCGAACCAAAACTCGAACTTCAAAAATCACTTTTTGTGTTATGTTTGTTCGAACGATCAAACCAAGGACTAGGCGCCCGAAACTCTCGGGTTGTTTTAATTTTTACCTTAGTTAATTGGGATAAAACATGGTTAATTTTTCTAATTAGTTTTAAAAAAAATTTAATAATACCCTTGATGTCTCCAATGGTCATAAATTTTGCCCTCTCTCTATATATGAGCTTATTTGCAAAAATTAACAGAGATTAGCATACTTGATTAGCCAAAAATCCTCTATTTTTCAAAGATCATATCTTTCACATACTAAGCCCATACACTCACTCTTTGCTATTCCTTTGAGAAATCCAACTTCCTAAGAGTGTTATTAAGTGATTCAAAGTGCTTAAACTCTCTTTGTTGTTGATTGCTTTATTATTTTTCATAGAGAGTTTTTGCTAGGATTTTCCCCCCAATTTAATCAATAGATCTTTGTGTAGGAAAGTCCTTGTAGCTAGTGAGTCTTTGCATCTTGGTTGCAAGACTCATCAAGCTTGTGTGTTTTTGACTTGCAAAAATATTTTTCACAAGCTTACATTTTTCAAATATCTCTTGAGTTATTATTTTGAGAAAAATCTTGTTTGAGATATTTTGAATATTCTTATTAAAACACTTTAAAACTTGTGGTGATTGATTTACTTTGATTATTTGTTTCAAAGTTTGCTTGGAAATACACTCTACATCTTAACTGTATGTTTACATTGGATTGAGGGTTTAGCACACATTATTAAGCACTGAGCATATTTACTATCATCAGTGCTTGCATTATTATCTGGACTGTATTGTGGTACATTTATGCTTATTGAGAAGCATATTTTCGTGTATGAAAAATTTATATTGAATATATGTTGTATTCTAGGCGTGGGCCTAAAGAGGGAGACTAGTCCTGTTAAATAGTCCTGGATTGGCTTAGATTAGGTTAGGAAAACTAGGTGCACTATTTTGGTAAGGTGTAGTTGTAGGTTGATGCCAGCTATATTAATTGACCTGGTTGTATTAGATGCCGCTTTACCCGTGAAGTAAGCTTATAGTGGAATCCTAGTGCTGGTGAGCCAAGGCGAGGACGTAAGCACTTTGGCTGAACCTCGATAACATATCATGCGTGTAATTTACATTTTCGCAATTTATTTGCCGCACGTGTTTTATTATGAATGATTGGATTTATAATTGCATAGATAGACCCTAGGTTGCGTAATACTATTGTTAGACTAGTTGACTTAGGAAAAAAAATTTAAATATCCAATTCACCCCCCCTCTTGGGATTGCACCAAAGCTAATATACCCATTTTGCTTTGGTACGTTTGTCATCATAAAAAAGAAAGAGATTGTTAACTTTTTGAGTCCGATCCCTATTTTAATGCTGACAAAGCACATGTTTCTTATGTGTGTATTTAGCATGTGAACAAGTCCATTAATTTAACACACACATAAGAAAACGACGATGGAAGCTTGCAGGACTTAAAGCCTATACGATCGGGCGCATTCCATGAAATCAAAAGAGCAAAAAGAAGAAGAAGATGTTTATTTCTTATTGTAATTGCATTTAATTTTTATTATTTGGTCTGTAATAATGCATACATCTTGCATGATATCATTTGAATAGACAGACCTTAGGACATTGAATTTTTCATCGAAAACCTTTTTCATAAAAGTTAACATCATACAAAGGTTTTAAAATGTCCTTAGGGTTTAAATTGGGGCAAATCGATCGACCGACGTTGGGTTTTTAGGCTTAATTAAGAGGCTCGGGCGACCGACTGATTTATGTGTTCTAGCCCTCGATCGACCGAACACACTATTGACCAAAAAGTCAAATAGTTGATTGAAGCCTCGGACAACCGAACCAAAAATGAACGTAGCTTCCACGGTCGACCGAACCCTGGTCTTTGACTTTTCAATTATCCCCGGGCGACCGAACTTATAGTTCAAAAAGGCCCCGGGTGACTGAACCTTATAAACTAGTCGACCGAACCATGCACTGGGCACTCAAATCTACGAAGGTTTAGGAAATCGCCTTGTCCCAGTCAACCGTTTCTCCCCATGGCAAACAGAACCTAATTTTGGCTATGAGTTTGTTCGGGTGACTGGCCTTATGAATCGGGCGACCAAACCTCTTGGGTTCACTAAAATTAACTACGGTAATTGATGTTAAATTCTAATTAAACAATTAAAAAAATCCTCAATATGTCCTTAACTGTCATAGTTTTCAGAAAATCTATAAATACCCCTTCATAGGCTTAGATGCGCAACTTTGATTAACTTCCAAATTCTCTCCTTATCTGTTTTATTTCCGCACTTCAATTTCCATATATGTGTGTGCTTGTTTATTTAATGTTATAATTGTTTTGCATGCACATGTTTAATTCAAATGAGATTTTTTGCACTCATGTATGTTCGCATAAATTGGTAAATCATTTTATATACACACTTTAAATGTTCATTGGGATATGATGTGATGTATGTTTGCAAATGTTTAAATTGCCTTGAAGGTTATACTTTCTTTAAATATTTGCATACATGCTCATCTGGGGGAATTGTGAATGCTTAGACAGACCCTAGGCTGTGTTATACTGCTGATGGATGTTGAATCTAGGTAGAAATTTTTAAATACCCAATTCAGCACCCTTTTGGGAATACACCAATTCCAACAAAAGGATCAGTCATACACTTGCATATAATGTAAATGATGAATACAAAATATATAAACAACCACAACAATATAAAGAAAGCAATAATAAAGGCAACGACACTAGGAATTACGTGGTTCAACAAAACCTACATCCACAGGAGCAATCGGAATAACAATATTGTTGTAAAAGGATCAATCATACACTTCTCTCACCCATCTCTTACTCTCTTACATATCAAAATATGCCCAGAAGAACATATATAACAAGCCCTCGAAGGCTTCCCTCTGAATCCCAATTGTTACACCGTTTACATTCAAAATTCAAATATTCTCTCGTGCCCCAGAAGCACTCATCGACAAGAACAGGGCACTCGTCGATGAGACAGAGAAGACCCCTTATCTACTAGTCTATCCACTCGTCGATGAGTCTTTAAACTCTGAGATTTTCTGGCTCTTGGTATCTCCTCGTCGACGAGTCAAAGAAGCCCACTGGTCGCCTAGTCTATCCTCTTGTCGACGAGTCTTCTACTCTGCACCAACATATGTTTTCCTCCCTTTGTTTATAAGCCCCCACGAAGTATAAGAGCCACACCATAAACAACAATCTCTACCTTGGCGATTATACGCCCCTTAGGAGAACTCGAAAAACATATCTGACTACTCCACCTTGAACTTGGAACGTTCGGTTGGGACTGTCTCCCTTCTAACACTTTGAGACATGCACCAAGTCCAAATAATGCCGCTTGAACTTGCCAATAATAGTTTCAACTTCTACCATCAACCTCAATATAGTTGTAGATGTTACACCCAAAGACTTTACCCTAGACTTCCAATAAAACCTTTCTACAACAGAAAACACAAAAAATGCTGCAAGCCTTATATCACCAAAGCCCTTGTATAGTCTTCAACAAAACTAACAACTCACGGTTCACTCTATTGCCTGCTAAAACACTCCATTACATAATCTTGGAGGACCTTTGATATATCCTGGACATCACAGCCCGTCCTTGGATACAGTACGGTAGACATTCTATATTGATTCTCCATAGAACCCCCTTGAGATAGCAAACGAAGTCTCCTTGTGGTTCCTTTCATAAAGCCACCCTGAGATAACACCAATCTCCCTATAGCCCTGTTCACAAAACCATCCTGAGATAATACCAATCCCCCTATATTTTTGTCCATGCGAATTAGTAAACCAAGACCCATCTTGGCAGTACCCAACACATACACGTCAAAAGCTTTCAATAGAGTTTCCAACTAATCAGCCTTAGTCAAAGCTTTTTCAGCCAATAACATGTTATTCACACACAACATATACATCACTCCATGACATCCTATAACCCTCTTCCAAACTGGAAGCCTCATCAACTCACCTGAGTAGTGGTCTGATAGTGCACATGGGCCCATCGTAATTCTACTGGTCTCCTGACCTGAAACTCCCTGCAATATGAGCTATGTCATTTCTGCCCTGAGTTTGTTGCTCCACCTGCATCACATCCCATTCATACCGAGATACTGTGACCCAAGATAGAACTCCCTGCATTTCTGACCTAAGTCTCTGACTCCACCTGAATAACAGAATTGCTGCTATTGTAGTTTTCTAGCATTTATTTCTCTTTCTTTATCTCAGTAAATAAATTTTCACAATTTATGCATAAACCCACCGTAACTCACTGGGCCGCAGTAAAGCGACTTCTCTGATACTTGAAACAAACCATTTTCCATGGCATTCATATTAAAAAAAAAATTCCAACTTTTCTATTACCACATTATCCGATGTTGATTGGGCAGGCAGCTTTGATGATTGTACATCCACATCAACATACATAAGTTTCCTTGGTTCTAATCCCATTTTATGGAGTTCAAAAAAACAGAAAGCTGTTGCAAGATTGTCAACCGAGGCTGAGTATAGATCTCTTGCCAATGCTGCCTCTGAAACCGTGTGACTGCTATCGTTATTCAAAGAACTCAGACTATCAATAAAACATACACTAACATTGTTATGCGATAATCTGGGTGCGACACATCTTAGTTTCAATCCTATTCAGCACTCTCGGATGAAACACATACAGATTGATCTACATTTTGTTCGTGATATGGTTCAAAACAAAATTCTCAATGTTTAACATGTCAACACTCAAGATCAGCTAGCAGATTTAATGACCAAGTCATTATCACGATAACGCATGGAGACTCTAAAATCAAGATTGGCTTAGCCGATGGCTACTTCATCTTGCGGGGGCTTATAAGGAAAGACTCCTCAAATCAAGCTTCCAATCACAAGTCCTGATTTATAGGCTGACATTATGTTTATAATAAATATTAAATATTCTATGCTGTAAATGTGAGGCTTGATTTTAGTTCTCTTGCATAGAATAGAGTTTGTAAACATGCACATATATATATATATATATATATTAAAAGAAGAGCGACACCTCCATTTATTTATTGATAAACCCTCACTTTTGGTGGAGGAAAACCGTGGTTACAAGACAATCAATGGGAGAAACAAAAGACAAAACATTAAAAGGCCTCCCAAAAAACAACACCAACATCCAGTCAAAAAACAAGATTACAAGTCCAAGTAAAACAAAACAAAACAAGGACCTACAAAACAAATCTCATGCAACAAAACAAACAAAAGATAAATAACATAAAACATAAACCAAAACCAACAGGAAATAAGTTAAACATATCTCATATAAGTCGTACCCATCTTCTCCAGTTTATACAACCCATTAATAACTCTAGGGAGTTGACTACTATTTGTAAACTAACTATTTCTCCCCATAGAACCTTGTCGAGCCAAGGCATCCACCACTTTATGCTTTGGAAAAAGTGATATGACATTGCAGGGATACGTAGATGCAAACTTTGCTGGCGAGATAGATCACAGAAGAAGCATTGCTGGATATGTTTTCACAGTAGGTGCTACTGCCGTGAGTTGGGTATCACAGATTCAGAAAATTGTTGCTCTATCCACTATAAAGGCAGAGTATGTGGTCATGACAGAAGCGAGCAAAGAGATGATTTGGCTTTAGGTTTTGTTGACAGAGCTTGGATTAAAGCAGGAAAGAAATGTCTTGTACAGCGACAATCAGAGTGCGATACATCTGGCAAAGAACTCTACATTTCATTCCAGAGCCAAGCATATTGAATTGCGTTATCATTTCATCAGATCTCTATTAGAGGATGAAGTACTGACACTTGAAAAGATTCAAGGTAGCAGAAATCCTGCTGACACGTTGACGAAGATGGTGACTACAGAGAAGCTGAACTTGTGCTCAACTTCAGTTGGTCTTCATTCTTGAACACAGATATGAGCACTTCATTTGCCTATATACTGGTTGAGATGCTGTCTATGTCTCCAAGTGGGAGATTATTAAAATTAGAGGTATAGAGTCGTTGACAGCCGCACCAGCCTAGCCATTAACTTTGACATTGGAAACCGGCGGCCACCAACCTCTGCAGACTACGCTGAAAATGCAGCCACCGCCCTTTGATTTTTTACTCCCCCTTGTATATATATATATATATATATATATATGTGTGTGTGTGTGTGTGTGTGTGTGTGTGTGTGGAGATTGTGTAGCGTGTGAGCTGTGTGAAGTGTTGTGTTGTGTGCAGAGAATGTGTGTGCAAAGTAGAGAGTTGAAGAAGAGAGAGAGAGAGAGAGAGTTGAGCAGTGAGGCTCATTGTATTTTTTTTTCCCAGTATAGTGCAGTGGTGTGTGCTCCGCGGACGTAGGTCGATTCGACCGAACCATGTAATTTCCGGTGTCTCCATTGTGGATGTTTATTTTTCTTCGTGTGTGATTATTGTTCCAGGATCCCCCATTTCTAACAACTGGTATCAGAGCTTGGAGAGGGTGAGGAGTGTGATTAAAATTTGATCTTACCTTTGGGTTCGGCGACGTCGTGACGAAGCTTGGACAACTGTGGCAGAGGCGTGAACGGCAACTTCACACACCACCATATCAGCTCCTCATTGCTTTCCCGCAAAAAGTTGTTTGCTGCTGATCGCAATCGGATCTTTCAGCCACAAGTGATTGTAGCGTCTAGTGAGGACCATATTTTTTTTCCTCTGCGTAGAGACAGAGACGGAGTGTGGAAGATTTCTCCATTGACAGCAATACAAATCTTTGTTCATATTTCTCAAAACTTCATCAAACCCACTGCTTAATACAATAAAATGTGTAAAATTTAAATTTTATTCATTGATTTGATATTTTTTTTTAATTTTTATTATCACTTTCCTTAATAGCAGAACATAAAACAGTATAACCTTTTATATTTTCCTTCCTTTTTCCCTATATTTTCCAAAATCCAAACAGGCTGTAAGAAAAATGAGAAACACATTCTGTTTCTTTCTCTGTCTCTATTATAACTCTGAATTTTTACTTACCTCACCTCTTCCTTTCCAAATCACTAAACACAGCCTCAATCCAACCTGATCTCTTCCTTTCCTTCGTGACATTTTTCATATTAAAACAGAAGATGATCAGATGCCCTTACCTTATCGGCACAAGTTCAAGGCACCAGCTGTACTAAAACCTTCTTACTTGTGCTTTCATCAACAAAATAAATAACATTTTGATAAAAAAAATAATCAACCATTATTGCTAAAAGCACTCTAAATTGCCATCAGAAGTCCTTTTCTGGAAAACTTTCCATACATATCGTAGCCATATGGAAACTGGTTACACCAACATAACTGACAATGCATAAAGCAAGCGCGTACCGATATAACCTACAAATTTACATGATGCACGACCACAAGATGGAATTGTCTCATCACTTGAAAACACCAAACCCAAGGTTTGTGACAGTAAGTCCCTTGGTCTAGTTCTTCCTGACTAACTCTTCCTAAAGTTCAGACGTTAACAAACCACTAAGTTCATCATTCTTACCTATTCAGTTCCCATGATCATCTGCAGCTTTCATGTAAAGATTCTCACCCCCATCTCCACCTTGGCCTCCAGAGCTCCCGCCCCTCCCTTCAGCGGATCCAGAACCCCCAAGATCTTGCTTGCCACCTGCCATTCCTCCACGGACAAAATCAGGGAACCCACCAGCCCCAAGCCCTCCACTGCCTCCTGCATTACCAGCCTCATTTTGCAGCAAGTGAAGTCCCGTGCTTACTCCAGAGCTCATGCCGAGCTGGCTGTGCAAAGCTTGCTGCTGTTGTAGTGAAAATGGCTGCTGGGCATACAGCATTGAGGAACGTGCAGCCAATAGCGACTGTGATGTCATCTGTTGAGCTTGTTGGTGTTGCATGTAGTGTGCTCCTGACTGCACAATGCCACTGGGAGGGAACTGCAGTACATTGTCAGATGCATGGTCAGAAACACAGCTTGAAGAATAAAGCGAATACCAAAAAAGTCACAATTTGGGAATTCTAAAGTCAATATCAACACCAAATTCAGAAATTTTGCATAAATTGATTTTAGAATTTGCGGTGACCTCCGGGGGCAAGTCATCAACTTGGACATTCAGGAGATTACTGATACCCATGGCAAGCAGTTACTGCGTTAAGTATCCTACAGGCAAGCTAGTCAATTTATGGCAAGAGGCCTCCTGTTCAAAATTTTTTTTTAAAAAAGAAATAGCAACCTTGCAGGTTGTAAGAGGAGTACAAGTTATACATTCAAAGAAAAAATAGGAAAAATGTAATCATTGTGTTTTCTTTTCCCTGGGTAAAACACAAATATTATTTACTACATAATAACTTTGTCATATGCAGAATAAAAAAGTGTAATTCAAGAGAATTATGGAAAAACAAAAATTAAAAATGAAGATGGTACTCAAAACAGTCACGGCAGCAGCCCTAGTTCTCATATTTACTTGGTGTTTTGGTGTTTGGAAGTATTGATTTTGGGGCTTGCATTTGGATTTGTATTTGTAAAAACTCAATACAATTTTATATTGCAGTTTGTCCAAATCCACACTAGGCCTTGAAATCCATGCTCCCTAATGCAAGGTTAATGTGCACCAAAAAGACTTGAAATTTGCATTCAATTTTATATTAACACGCACAACTGATTGACCTATGCTTAGATAAACACAAGTTACTCTTCTTTTTCAATATGCAAAAGGGTTAAAAGAAGGAAGTTTGTACCTGAGGATGCACAGTGGGTGGCTGGGGCTGCGAATCAGCAATAGCAGCCAGGTACATCAGATTTCGCTGTAGCCTTGCCTGGTTCCTGCAACAAAATGAAATGTATTACCAAATCTTCCAATCCAACAAATTAGTCCTCCAACATTGACAGGTTTCTTCAAACGTGGTAGCACTCAAGCCATATAAGTATATGGCCCGTTTAGTTGTAGAAGACTTTCATTTTTCATCTATAGTTTTCCAAAGAATACCAAAAATACCGCCATTTTTCCCCAGTTTTCCAACATTTGTATAGAAAAGCTGGAAATGACTTTTATTAATTTCCATCTTTTCTACGCAAATGTTGGAAAAATGGGAAACACGGTGAAATTTTTTTAATTTTTTTGGAAAACTGGAAATGGAAAACAAAGCTGCTTTCCACTAGTGTACAGGCCCTTGGCATCTCTACCTTCTATTAGGCTTAACATAAAAGTAAGGCAAAGCCAGCCTTTTTTCTTTTTTTTTTGGGGGGTCAAAAGAAAACAATAAATAAATAATGTAGAGACTAAGTTTGACCAAATTCTTGTAGACATTAGCAATTTTGTATTGGTCCTGCACCATGGTTCCATGTAAGTGTTCTCATACAAATCCAAGAACCATACTTTAGTGTTTCTGCAAACTGCAGTAATTAACCAAGCTAATGTTGCACCACAGTAGCAGTTGTCAGTTTTTTAACCACGCAAAAAATGAAAGTAAGATTCGAAACAATGGCTATGAGAATGATCAACTTAAGATCACAAGGCAAATAGTTTGCAAGCTAAGAGAATGGAATACACTAAAAACTGCAGTCTGTCACCAAAATAAGAAATTTACAAAAAAAACAAAAAACCAACTTACTCAGCACATTCACTCAGTTTTCCTGAATTCTGGCTCTCAACAATCTTGAGAATCAATGACTTATTCTCATCCAGATACTGCAGATAAAAATTATAAAACAGGAAAAATTATGAAAAATATAGAGATAATTCGCACATTGGTTTTTTTGGTGGGGATCAAATAAAGAAGTCTTATTTTTTATATGAAGATAAAAGTGTGCCATAATCAATTCACAATTTGGACAGAAGCAGAGAATTAGCAAAAGAATAAAACCTAAAGTTACCACAAAGGAATAATGCTACTGTTGAAGCATTCAACATGGTCAGGTTCAATATGGTAATGCCCCAAATGAAGTGAAAATAATACTCAATTTTATATATTTATTCTTTGGGGGAGGGTGTTTTGGGAAGAAAGTAAAAACACATAAGAAAAATTCATAAAATTTAAACATTTTTTTTGAGTTTGCCTTCCCCAGATCCACACTAGTAAATTGGGCATTTGAGTGTCTTTCAAAAGTCTAAAACCCCTTACTTTTACTTGAGCCCTCCTCTTTGTTTGAGGTGTGTTATTCCTCATTCTCACTTGTCACACATTGCTTGGAAGGCTCCCTTGAACCTTTGATGGATGCACTAGTTAGGCTTTGTCAATAAGCAAGCACCAAGAGCTCCCCAAACAAGCACACGATGAGGCATGATAATTCATTTTGAGAGAGCCTGTCAAAAAAGGGGCTAAGTGGGCATGACACATAGTCATTGTGCAAGGACAATGCAAATCCCTGATTTTGTGCTCTCTGAAGGGTTTAGGACCAGCCAATTTTAAATTTTTTGTTTTCTGAATCCTTCTAAAAAGTTATCACATCATCATCATCATTGCTTGATTTAGTGAAACATTGCACTAATTAGCGATTCCAAACTGATATTAATTGTAATTTTCTATTGCGTATGAACATAGCTTTTATATGTGTTAGGCGCATAATTGAAATCTTTGCAAACAAAAAAACCTGAAATTCTATATTATCATTTTCGTCTCATGTCCAATGCTGTTCCTGCTGTCTTGTTGGTAGGTATACCCTTAAGAGATGGCCCTGTTGTATCCCACAGGGCCTGTACAAGGGGTGAAAATCTATTCCAAGGATAGTGCACCACAGGTCTCACCCAATAAGTGCCACTGCCTTTCTCTGCCTAAATTAACTTTTGTATCCGCATTCTATTTATTTCTGAAACAATCTTATGGCATTAGTAACAGGGATGCTACACTACTAGGCACTAAGGTCTTTGGCAACACTTTCAAGATTGAATCATTTAAAGGAACCCATTTTAGAAAATGGCAAGAGATGACAAGAGAGGGTTTTTTCTACCTTTAGATATTTTTAATTTAGCATGATTTGACTAATTGAAATCCCCTAAGAAGGGATTGAAAACTATGAGAGAACCCTGTAGTAAAGGCACTTATGCGCACTGAAGGCAAAATAACTAAATTATTAGTAGAAAGAGAATCAAGTTATTAATCTAAATATATATTAATTTAGGAGACTAGAAAAAGCAATATTTAGGAAAGAGAAGATATTTTGTAAGTTTGATTGATTGATGACCAGTTGAGGTACAATATATGTATCTTCTCAGAAATGGAGATGAGGCAAGTGAAATTTTCATAAAAAATAAAAATGAATTCAAGAACCAACTCAATTATAAAAATTTAAAAAAACTGAAAGGAGGGGCTGTGAATCTACTCCACTTATTGAAATATGTGAAAAAGAAGGGCTAATACGTGATGCTTTGTCTCCTTATTAATGAGAATCCAATGAAGTTTCTAAAATTAAAAACAGCACATTAAAGGAAATGATGAATTACTTTAGCAAATAAGTTGAGGAGCACCTAACAACTTGTGCAGGGAAGCAATAATTTCTGCATGTCATATACAAAATAGAATTTCATATTATGAAAATTTAAGAGATATCTTATGATCTATGGAAGGGATAAATCATACTTCAAAATATTCTAAAGTGCCATCCCTTTTTGGGGGGGAGGGGGGGGGGGGGGGAAGGGATTGCATGGCGACTAGGATTATGATATCAAAACCTAGTGTTAAGGCCTGATATACACTGTTGGCCTACAACGTAACTTAAGATTTTAGGTAAAATGGTTTATCTAACATGGTATCAGAACCAAGTCACCAGGAGGTCCTGGGTTCTTGTCTTGTTGCCATGTGTTTGTTTGTTAAGAAATATCTTCATCCCTATAATGGGTATTGTACATTGTTTGTTTATCTTTCCATG
This sequence comes from Malania oleifera, assembly GCF_029873635.1. Lineage (NCBI taxonomy): Eukaryota > Viridiplantae > Streptophyta > Magnoliopsida > Santalales > Ximeniaceae > Malania > Malania oleifera. Next base: position 102,233,995 of record NC_080420.1, read on the forward strand.
TGCTATCAGGCTGCACGTGCACAGGACTGGTAAGGCCTAATATACATTGTTGGCATACAATCTAACAACTTAAGCTTTTAGGTGAAGTGGTTATCTAACTCCTAAAAAGAGGGCATTTAGGTCCAAAACTTCTAATTGTATGTTATTGAACATGCAGAGCATAGTGCAGCTTATATGTTTATTGGATCATCACATATTACTAGAAACTAAAATTTAGAATTCTTTGAACACATATTTCTTTTGAAAGTTAGTTAATAAAATTGCTCAAAACCTACAAGTGAACCTAAGAATGGTCTAATTGAGAATTCTAAAATAGAATTATGAAGTTTGACAAGGGAAAATGGAGATAAATATTACACCTTGGTTGATAATGGCCCACTAACGTATGATGAACTTGTCTCCATGCCTGATGCACCTAGGAAGCTATACATAATGATATTGAAGAAAACATATATAATCACATTCTGGAATTAGTAGATTTGCCTCTTGGAGCAAAAACTATGGGGTCTAAACGGACATTCAAGAAGAAATTGAGGACTAATAGGTCAATTCATAAATTTAAAGCAATACTATTTACTAAAGGCTACACAAAAAAAGAATACAATGGACTGCATTGACACTCTAGCACTGGTGACTAGAATTTCTCCTATTAGAGTTTTAATTGCTATAGCTTCTGTATACAGACACATAAATTCATCAAATAAATATTAAAATAGCATTTCCTAGTGGTGGCATTGAAGAAGAAACTTACATGACAAAACTTGAAGGATGTGCAATCACAAGTTAAGAAAGTAAAGCACATAAACTAGAGCACTCATGAAATTAAAGCGCACACTTGATGGGTGGTGTGCTTAGTTGTGGTGCACACTTGATGGGTTCACTTGTAGGACAGTGGACTAGAGTCAATACTATGTGATCTTAGGCAAGATATCTAGAGCACTCATGAAATCAAAGGACAGCGCATGGCCTATTTCTGCCATCCCATGTTGCATAGCTAGACTTTTAGAGTGTCACAATAAAGAAGAATGAATCATAAAATTTTAAATTTTACCACTCCCCTCCTTCCTCTAGGTCACTACACATCCTAGGTTTGATCCATTAACCCAAAAGGCTCCAAATACAATGTGTTACATTCTAAATTGATCGACCTAGCTTCTAGTTAGCTGCTTGATATATGTCAAGGATTGTTATAAATTAAGCATTTCAGTTTATTTCAAAAGCATAAACCTTTTAGTGTCCTTTTTCACGTCTTGTTCTTTTATGCCTTGTTTTGGACCTTATATGCGGATGCACTAGCAAGGCCTTGTGAATAAGCACGCACTAAAACTCCCTGACGAGCACATGAGGCAAAGCAAAGTCCATTCATTTCCCACGAGCAACAAAAGAAACCCCTACAATCTATCCTATAATCTTCATTGCTCCTTCTGTGTCAGTCTGAATTCCAATTTTGTGCTTCCTCATACGCAATCACACACTTATGGGAGGTATTGTTGTTTCCTTGAGGGTGGCCACTAAGAACCTTTTACACCATACCAGGAGAAAAATTTATCCCCAAGGATGCTGCATTACGCTATTTCTCTGCAATAATTTACACAACCTCTCGGGCCTTTATGCAACCTTTGCATCCTTATTCTAACAATTATTGCAATAATCATGTCATTGGTACCCTTGTCATGATTTTAATGCAAAGGATCCACCATCTTACTCTTAATAGCTATCATAGTAACCACAATCAAGAATTAGCAGGGTTATGCATTGTTAATTACGTGTCATACACGAACTTCAGTTGCTTGTTTGATTATAAAGGTAATCATACCAATTTTCAGTGTATGCAGAGACATCTACATGCTTTTCCATTTTTATAAAAGAAGTCATAAGGTCTTAGTGATCATCACTCAAAATGCTTATATCTGAGTCCTTTAGTAGTAGATGACTCAAGTTAAACATATGCATATTGAAGCATACAGTTTTATATTATCAAAATGCTAGCACAATGGTTGATTGTAAACAATGTGATTGCAAGACTTCCATGAGATAAATTTTCACTTTTCAAATGAAAAATTTTAATAATTAAAAAAAAAAAAACTACCATTAAGTTTTCTCATAAAAATGCAGCACCAATTGGAGAAGGTTCCCATGCCATTTCAGGGTAAATAAGGGCACAACGTATATATATAATATACAATGTGCTTATTGTTGCTTGATGACTAGAAATTCAACATTATTTTTCCCTTTTCCCAACAATGTTTCTCTTTACAGAATTATTTTAGTACCTTAAACTATCACATTTCATTCTTAAAAACAGCAGGTTTCCATAACATTCAAAATTATCCCAAACATTGGCATAAATTTGCTCTTTAATGTTTAAAGCAGGGTTTTCCACATTCTTTAATGCCAGAACTGATTTCATCCAGATACACAATTAGTTGGCACAAGGACCATTCTAGTTACAGTGACATCACATAATTTCAACAAATTCAGCTAATTAAGCATTTCCCCTCTTAGGATCACTTACCTACTAGTTCTAGCCAGTAAGAGTATAAGGAATGGATACATGAAAATTGAAATACCACGAGAACCACCCATTCTAAGCTATCACAATTATACGTCTTCTTAAAAACATGTAAAATGTCCACGTTTTTAGAAATATGGCAGCTGGACAAGACAAAATCATCCACATGCAATCAAATTAGCAAAAATAAATAAAGAAATAAACAAAATAAAAGCTTTTCAATCATACTAAAGGAGAAGGCAAAGGATGAGATAATAAGAGAACTGGGCATGAACCACATAATAAGAGAAGTATTCCAAATGCTTCCAGCATCACCTTGAAAATACACTGCTATACTTTTTACCAAACCAGAATACTAGACAAAGGAATACGTTTACAGTGTTACCCTGGGTCAAGGCATATGTTGACCTTTTATCTATATGAGCTAATATTAGAAACAGAGTGGGAGACCCAATTGTAGGTAGGTTCTCCAGTTCCTAGAAACTTCAATCTTTCTGTTCTATTTTCATTTTAACATGGTATTATAGCAACAATCTGGCCTAAAAACCTCAAGGGCTGTCATCGCCAAGCTGCTGCCAAACCACTTCCACCCTTATGGTTTTTCATCACCATCACCGAACCCTAAGGCCCCACCAATGTTGAGGATTGCACAACTCATTCCACCGAAGCTTCCCAAATATAGCTGCATTGACCCCCATAATTGTAGATTATTATATTTATTCTAGGAGATTAGTTTCCATTATATTTGTAATCTCATTTAATTGTAATTATCTCTTGTAAATATAAACATAGCAATCCACACCCACATAGTGCGGTGATTTCTCAAAATATTCACAACCAATTGGAATTCTCATCATAAAACCATTCTTGCCACTGCTAGTCTGATCTGATCTAGGGTCTAATTCCGAGTGGTTGATACACTTTTCTAACTTCAAAATCTATGCCTTTGGCTTGATCAAATCTAATCCTAAGTAGAAGCCAACATCCATTCAAATATAATGATCCAACCCTATTGGCCCAGCTTTCATGTAGCGTTGGACATTGGACATCTTCAATCCATGTAAAATGGTGAAGAATTAGATGGCCATCTAAATCCTAGCATGCAAACAATTGACTGGACATAGTTTGGCCGAATACGCATGAATTTGTGACATGACCCTATTGTAATGAGCCAAGCTTGTTTGGTGCCTTATGCTTGCGTGATCACTTGTTTTGTGCATATTGGGTCAGTAACTATCATGTAAATATTAGTATAAGGCCTATTTTTTGGGTAGTGTAATGCCTTTGGGTAAAAAGGAAGCCCGGAGCTTGAGCTTGAACCATTCTCACCACTGCTAGTTTGATTTGACCTATGGTCTAATGTTGAATGGTTGTTAGATTCCCACTTCACCAAAAAATCTTAAGCTATTAGGTCGTAGGCTAACAATGGAAATCAAGCTTTAACACTCCCCCCACTTTGTTGTCCCAAAGGCAACCCAAGGAAAGGGGGGAGCGGGTGAATTAGGTTACTTAAAAATTAAATTTAATGACAAGAATTAAATGCATGCAAGCAATTAATACAAGTACACAAAGATAAATAAGATAACGAGGAAAAATGCGCAAACTCTTAGTGGTCTATAGTAGTTCGACTCCCTTAAGCCTATGTCTAGTCCACTCTCTCAAGGATCAACCCGCCTTCAGGTTCCACTAAATCAAACCTTCTTACAGTACCCTTGCTTCACCTAATGGCAAGGTCACCAAATATGATGAAGTTGAAAATTAAGAAAAGCGACTTCTTCACTTGGAAAGATATATAAATGTAGCACTAGTTGTAACTCTCAAAGAATAAAAGATATTATGGCAGAAAGAGTTTTTAAAACTTAGCTCAAGAGTTAGAAAATTTGAGCACGCAAGTTTTTTAGAGATGAGAGTGTTTGAGACCTTTTAAATATCAGTATGGATAGCTTAGTGCGGTTCATTGGGCTTTGGAGGGCACACATATGGATTTCTGATCAAAGTAGCCATTTTTGCCCGTTGGAATCTAATTTTTGACAAGACCAGTAGACCATTCCCGGAGGTTGGTCAACTTGGCACTAGCCGTAGGGTTGGTCGAGCTGTCCCTTGGACTAGTTGACAGCCCAGGCCAATTTCAATTGACTGCCCTCCTTGGGCTGATTGACTGCCTCATCATTCTACTAAGGGGCCGGGGGTTGACTGACCTAGGCTGATAGCGTGGCCTTTCAACCATATTCCAGCATTTCAACCATATTTCCACAAATCATCAATCCATTTCCAGACACATGAATCCATATCAACCATACACGTGAATCCATACACACATGAATGATTATATTGATGTATTTGATACTAGTTAAGATTGATATGCATAAACATGAGCTATGCTTAATTTTGAAATTTTTGCAAATAGGATATGCTTATGTTTAGGGGGGGAGCTTTTGCCCCTATTTACTCAAAAGGAGTTTGTTGTAAAAAAAAATAAAAGGAAAGATTGTTTGCCTCAAGATTTCATGGATTAATTGTGATGATAACAAACTATTTAAGAACTAATTATTTTGAGCTTAAATATGTTTTCACAAATTCACGTTGGAAGAAATGGACAAGAACTATTCAAGACTTTCTTATTAAGTATTTGGTGTATTTATTGAATTGTAATGAATTTAAATCTCCTAAAATATAGTGAACATGGCACAAAAGTAACAAAACTAGGAAAAAGAAATGATTTAAAAGACTATTTTGGGCTGTCTACCTTGGGCAGCTAGTTGACCGGCATTGGCAGAATGGTCAGGTCATCAACCGCCCTCCTTGGACACAGCGGTCAACCGATCCAAGGGATAAATGTCAACCTACCCTACTTTTTAGAAGCTCTAACGGTTTTTTTTTTTTCCTTTAATGACTAGAGCCAAGTTTACCGGTCTGTTATTCAAGTGCTTGGCTCCACATAATCATTTTGAAACAAGCATTTCTCCATTCCCCCATATGGTCACTAATTTTAGAGTCAAGTCGTCCAACTTCAGAGTCAACAAAATATCCCCATCTTCCTCAAAGCAGAAAATTTTCATCACACTTGATCATGAATAGATGCAATTACAACCATTCAAATGAAAGATAAGCGTTTGAATATCGTCCTCTGAGAATGACATCATTTCTTCATTACACTTGATCAATAGAGGTAATTACATCCACTCAAACGAACATTAAATGTTTGAATCTTGTCCTCAGAGAATGACATCATTACCAATGCAAATCTGACAACGCTACCAAGAAACAGCAGGAAAACGGCAAGAAATATATATATATATATAGCAGATGAGAGGCAGTGCTGCTATAGATTTAGATTCAACTCTCAATGGTATCAGAAAGAAGAAAACTGCGAAAAAAAACTTTAAAACAGCTTGCATGTTATAGGGACTGCCGCCAAAGAAGAGAGCTGCAATTCAACTATATCTTGCAAACGGTAAACACACACACACACACACACACAGAGCTATAAGCTTTGCAACAAAGGAGAGGAAGATTAACCGTATAATGCCATTGTTCCCTACAACCAAAAAGTCGTCGTAGGATGATCAGAAAACATCACAACGGACAAACCGCTTATTCACCAAATGTAATCAAAACTTGACAAAAAATTATAGTGCAGAAATTTTTTAGAATAATATATGGGTATCCATCCGACAACGCTCAAATGACTTTGTTTTAGAGAAGTATCTATTTAACACCACTAACGAAAAGAAAATTATTCTCTAAATAAAAGCATTCACCAAGCACCAACCTACCAGACAGCACTATTGTCATCCATTAAAAAAAAACATGATAAATGTCCACTCACCAACAATCATCAAAATGACTACACAAACAAATAAATAAATAGAGGCAGTACTTTTTATCACTCACATAGCAGCACCTGCCCCCCCCCCCCCCCCCCCCCCAAAAAAAAAAAACCCATTTATGATTATCCACACACACATAATTAGAGACAGATCCTGGGGAGTGATAAAAATCTCAAACAACCTTCAGAAAAATCAATACTTTAAAAATCAATACCTGAAAGAGTATATGAAATAAAGATTCTTAATTATATTCAAGCTTACATACATTAATCGAAGTACTGAACAATCTTTACAAAGATCAATACTTGGTCCCTCCGAGGAAAAAATACCATCACATGCACAAATATTAATTAAAGAAAAGCTGCCCACCCAAAGAACAATACTTTAAAAAGGTACAGAAGAAACTAAATTCAAGAAGTACAGGCAGAAAACAGGGGAAAACCCAAAGCTTACGAGGAGAGAAAGCAAAGAAGAGCTGATTAATTAAAAGGGCCGGGAAGATGGGAGAATTAACCTGCTGAATGTGATCAGTAGTGACGTTGGTGCTGGGGTAGTAAGCTGCCATCATGGGCTGCATCTGCATCAGGTGCTGCTGCATTAACCTTCTCTCTCTCTCTCTCTCTGAGTACTCCAACAAGAACAGATAGAGCTGCAGCTGAGAAAGCCACTGCACTGAACAAGTGCAAGAGATGCCCTCTGCTGCTTTTCCCTGTGCTCTCTATTAGCTTTCTTCACGCTTCCTCTGCTTAAAGTTATTACAGAGACACAGAGATATTGGGTAGACTACATAGGCAGACACCCTCTGGGACTGACCCTTCACCCATTTTCCACAGTATAACTTAAAAGAATCTCCAAAAGAAAGAAAGGCCTTTTGGGTTTCTTCAGTACACCTCTCTCGCCCTTTTTGCCTGTCTGCCTCACGTGATGAGAGAGAAACAGAGATAGCCCAGACCCAGAAATCTAGAAAATGTAATCAGATTAAGCGTGACAGTATCCGTTGGCTTTGGACCGTTTGGTGCGACCCTGAGGGGACTCCGGCTGACGTCGTATGAAATAAAACATTGTCGGAGATTCGTGGATTGCCTAGTCCCACGCGCAGGACACACTCGCCTCACGCGCGGATCTCGTCCGTCCATCACATGGCAAAGCTGATGAATTTAATTAATGAATTTGAAGGGCCTGATTTGGTCACATGGGGTGGGCCCACACGACTATTAAATTCGTATGTGTAAATGGAAAGATGTTCATCATGGTATTCTAATTTAATGACACATATGTTGCCACGTCACCGAATGAGTCATCAGACCTCGTGTCGCACAATGTTGAGACAACTCAATTTTTATCAAAAGTGCTTTTAATATCTTAAATTATTTATATAGTGATAAAAGATTGCTGCATTATAAAATATTCATTTAACAGATACGCATTTTATTATTTTATTTTGTTATTTTTATTCAATCAAATCCATGTGGGATACCTCTTTTCCCCGCTATTTCTTATATTTATTTATAAATAAATAGTTAAATAAAAGAGTTTGAATTTGAGAGATGAGGAATGAGTTAAGTTCAATGATTTTAGTTTTAAAATTTGAAGTTTGAATATCTTTTAACTTGTATCTTCTAAGTTTTTTCTTTTTTTTGGTACAATTTTTCAGAAAATAAAAAATAAAAGTTAATTTTACTACGTAAGTGCAACCATTGAAAAAAGTATGTTGTTGTCCAAGTGCTTATTATTTTCAATCTTTTCAACTATATTTCAGTATTGATCATTGTCTCTAACCATAAGTTTGCGGTCATTTTATTTGTTAATGATAACTCCAAATAAAATTAGAGCATTAATTTAAATTTTGGAAGTGTTAAGAAGATGTTTGAATTTTATAATAGCATTCAAACACCAAATATTTATTCCTTAGTAATGCCAAAACATCTCTTGTTTACAACTTAACGAAAAAGAAAAAGAAAAAAGAAAAAACTTGTTCATGTTCCTCTTTGAATAGTAGCATGTACTAACAGTCACTTTTATCCCCTCTAAGAAAACCAAATTTTTCCATGATATGTAAGGAGTGATGTACGTCCATAGCCCAACATAACATTGTGTCACGAATTCAACTTGTTCAAGACATTATGCTTGTTTGTGACCACTTGTTCGTGTGCTTGGGATGAGTTTCCATCATGTAAATAACAGTGTAAGATTATTTTCTACTAGTGGTTTATTTGTATGTCAAATAAGGTAGTATGACTCCTCAGTCACTTTGATGTTTCTTAGTGGCATGATGATAATTACATAAAAATCTCTTTAGGGGAGGGTGAGTATTTATCAATCTTATAAAACTCACTGGCTATTGCCAACGTGTTTAGCCTACTTGCCTCCATCGGTAAACACACATTGCCAACAGAAGTGTTGTTAATGAATTGCGTAGATTCATTGCTTATTTGCTCACTTGCCACTACTTTCATGATTGCTTATGACTTCCGTTATTATTTGATTGAATATTAATGAAAGTGTTTCGTGGATGAATGTTGGTAAACGATAGGCTGACTAGCTAGTTAAGCAAGAGTGCTTTAGCTAGCGCCGTACAACCTTTTCACAAATGTATGAAAATAGTCGGCCCGTGACTCTTGGTATTAGAGCAAAAGTTCAGTTTCTACGGGAATTTAGTTACCTTCATTGTGAGATTTGGAAAGCTTTAGTAAGTGACTATGGCACAAAAAAATGCTGAGAGGATCAGCATGCTGGAAGCACAGGCTGAGGCAACAGCCAACACTATGGTCGCGGAGGTGGCCAAGATGAAGGAATTTGTTGATGAAGTGATGAGATCACGTACAAAAGCATCAAACAAGTTTGTTAGGTGAGATGTTAGAGGACTTTCGTCATACAGTGGAAACTTTGCAGTCTCAGATGGCTGATCTAGATGCAAAGATAAATCTGATGGTTCTTGCTATGGGGAACTTCAACACTTTGGGAGTTAGTAAGACCAAGGTACCAGTACCCAAGACGTATGGGGTGCTAGTGATGGTAAGGAGTTGGAGAACTTCTTGTTTGATGTAGAGCAGTATTTTTGCTGTGAGGATGACCTCAAAACAGGTGAAAGTGGATACTACGACCATATACTTAGTTGGTGACACCAAACTGTGGTGACATACCTAGTACAATGAAATTGAAAATGGACATTGTGTAATGGATAGTTGGGCAAACTTAAAGAGAGAGCTCAAGGCCCAATTTTTTCTTGAAAATGTTGAGTTTAATGCTAGGAGAAAGCAAAGAGACCTCAAGCATACTAGGTCAATCAGAGAATACATGAAACAATTTTCTACTTTGATGTTGGATATCCGGGACATGTCAAAGAATTCACTACAAAAAATAAGGTTATTAGTGACGGTTCAAAATCATCACTAATAACAACAAAACAGTCACTAATAGTATTAGTAATGATTTTATAAGCATTAGTGACGGTTTAAAATTAGTTGTTATTTTTGTGGTTACTAATACTTATTAGTGACGAATATATAAATCGTTACTAAAAGTCCAATATTAGTGACGGTTCTCTGCCGTCACTAAAAGACAAACACCGTCACTTTAGAATCAACATTTTTTTAGATCGAAATCATCACTAAAACCTAGGTATTAGTGACAATTCTATAATCGTCACTACTATTACGCTATTAGTGATGGTCCACAAAATCGTCACTAATGTTACTCTTTTAGTGACGGTCATCAAAACCATCAGTAATATTTGGCCTTTAGTGACGAATTTGAGCCAAGAAAAGGTTGGCTCTATAGTGATGGTGTTAGTCTTTTAGTGACGGTTTAAAAACCATCGCTAATACTTATTGTTGGCCTAACATGGCTTACTAATCTTGTTTTGATGATAACAAATAAAAGGTAATTTAACATGTTTTGTTAAAAGTGATGATACTTCAGGAATCGGGTTTTTAAACTCAAGTTCAAATAAACATAAAGCTCACTGCAAAGACAACAAAAAGGGAATAAAAGTAACATGAGAGCATGAAGTCAAAAGATGATTTGATGAAATCTTAAAGAATTGAAGCTCAAAGGGTAGATGGACTCAAGCAAATGGAAAGCATGAAGACTCCAAGCTTAGAATGTGTTTAAAGTCTTAAGAGAGTCTCTATGTAAGTACTTCGTTCAAATGATGATTTAATTGGATTTAAAGCTTATTAGGAAACTCAATGACTTAGAGAAAATATTTTGAAAAACCGCGAAATGTATTTTTCAAAAGTATTAAATTAATTTGGGGAAACCAAAAGAGTAAAAAGAATTTGGAAACAAAATGAAAAATCAATTTATTTATTTATTTTTTGTCTGTCCAGGCGTCTGACAAAGTTTACCCACATGACTAACATGCAAATAGATTGATTTTAAGAGAAACCGAGAGGACCTAGGCGACTGACTCATAATGACTCAGTCGACTGATTCCTTGCTTTCTTTGAAAGTCTCAGTGTTTTAATGATCCAGGTGACTGACTCCTTGTTTCTAGTCGACTGATTGTTCGAGATTTCAAATTTTAAAACATAACAGGAAGTTTTCAAATTTGAGTTTTTGAATTCTAAACGTTATGAAAACTTGAGAAACACTCCGAGTCACTTGGGGAATAAAAAATACTCTTTTTTAGACATTTATAAATACACCCCCCCCCCCCCCCCAAGGCTAAGGATTCATTACACCAAGCAATACATAGCAAACAAACCTTCTTACTCTCAAAACTCTCAAAGCTTTCTTGCTCTCAAATTCTCTGAAGTTCTTTACTAAGTTTTGCTGTGAAACTCTCACAAATTTTGAACATATTCTGAATTCTTTCAATCAAGAAAAAAAACTTAAAGTGATATACTTCTAAGGCTTCAAATTCTTTCAATTATTATTTTGAATTGAAGTATATTGTAGTGCTAAATTGTTATACTAATCAACTCTTGTTGAGAGTGTCTTTATATACCAAATTTGCTCTTGTTTTTTGTTGACGGTTCAGGTCTTTGAATCGTTGTTGGACCAAGCGCGGGGTATCGTTTGGAGAGGTGAACTGTGATGACCCAAAAATATATATATATATATATATATATATATATATATATATGATTAAAGTACAATAATAATAAAATAATAAAAATAGTCATTAAGTTAATATCAATACAGAAGTGTTTTTCTGTAGGATTCTTGATTCCATGTTTGATGCCTAAAAAAGACCTTGTCTTAGCGAGTGCTCAGAGACCATTACGGCTCAGTCGCTCCCTGGAGGTCGGCCTGGTCAAAATGGAATTTCATAGGATAAACAGGATAGACACTATTTGTACACGTAAATAAGTATATATACATAAAATAGTGTTTTGACAGACATAATTTGTCGAAATACATAATAAGATAATAATAATATAGGTATCATATGTGGGGCCCACAAGACTATGTGGGGTCCACATGAGTCCCGGAGCCACAAGACACTGTTTATATACGTAAATAAGTACATAAAATAATGTTTTAACTGATATAATTTGTAGAAATATATGATAAAATAATAATAATATAGGTATCCTATGCGGGGCCCACAAGACTGTGAGGGGCCCACATAAGTCCCGAAGTCGTATGGAGGTTTTCATAAGTCTCAAAGCTATGTAGGATGCATAAAATCGTATAAGAGTTATTCGAGTTACGTAGGATCCATTCGGGTCTCGAAGTTGTGTGGGGCCCACAAGACCATGTGGGGCCCACATGAGTTTTTAAAATTTAAATTTAATTCTTGTTCAAAAATAAATAATAAAATAAATAAATACTAAAAGTAGTTTAAAATTAATAACAATGATAATAATAATGATAATAATGATTAGAAAAAAATAATAATAAAATAATAGAATAATTAATTAAGTTATTGATTAATTAATTAGGTAAGTAATTAATTAAAAAAAAAATTATTTAGTGGGAATGGTGGCAAGCACTCCCACATGGCCTCCATCCCCATCCCATACTCAACCCATACCTTGCCCATCCCTTGCCCATTCTTTAATTTTAAAAAAAATTATAATTTCACCCATCTCCCCACACTTTTATAAATTCCATTTCTTCCCCAAAATTTTCCTATAAATAGGGAGCTCTCAACCTTCATTTTTCACAACAATTTTCTAAGGAAGAGAAGGATTAGTGAGTGAAAGAATTTGTGGTGGAGTGAGAATTTTGAGTAAGTTCTCACTCACCCACTCTTTCCGATCTCATATCTTAAAGATAGTTATTGTGTTCGTAGCACACGGTAAAAGAAGAAGGTAAGTAAATTTTGATTATGTTAGTTTCTTTTTATTTTAAATTCATACCCGAGTTTATTTTGTACGTAAATTTTAATTATGTTACTTAGTTCCACAAAATTTCCATGAGTTTATTTTTACGCATATTTAATTATACCAGTTCTATCTTTAATATACTTGCATCTATTTTTGGGTTAAGAAATGTTCCAATCCCCTCGGGTAAATTTTCAGCATTTCTTTCTATTCAAAAATAAAATTATATATATTTTTAACACAAAAATTGTGTGGCATGAGTTTATTTTTACGTTGCATTTTTATGAAAATATGAGTAAAGATGAGATTTTCACGATATTATTTCTAAATTGCATAAATTATAATAAGATGATTTTAAAACCCCTTATGGCAACGAAAGTTCAAAGTTACAGATGCTCGGTACCGCAGCTTAAAGTTTATACGGATCAGAGTGCACCCACACTGTTTACAGAGTGGTTATTTATGTTAGTGGATTTCTCCTGAGTGCACACCTGGTTCCGGACCAGGACTTAATAAGGAAAATCTCACTTAAAGTTTACGTACGTTGATTTAGTTTGGTCGGCCAGCCAGCTAAGTCCAGTCTTCGGACCGCACAACCCAGTCATGGGGGTAAACATGACTTACGGCAAACAGGCCTAAGGGTGATTTTTATAATATATGTTTATACATATTTAATTACGTGTACAAAGTTACTGATGATTTGAAGGAAAAGTGTAAGTTTACGTGAAAAGGATCATTTTGGTGCTTAAATGACGATCTAAGGAAAACGTATAAGGAAAAGTATATGTATGTTTATCATTAAATATTTTTACAGTTTTAAAGTTAAAAGTTTAATTTAACAGTTATAGTATATGATTATAAAAATTTACTGTTGAAATTGATGACAAAAGTTTTATGCAAGAATTTTTAAATTTATGTTTATTCTAAAAGCAGTCTTGAAGTTATAGTATTAAATATTGTTTTACGAAATTCTTTAAAAGCTCATTTTGGCCACACACTAATAATAATCTTATTTACTTACTGAGCGTCGTCTCACCCCAATCATATTTTATTTCAGATAACTCTGAAGGACATGTCGGAAATCAGGCTTAGCAAGCATGCGGGTGGGGATTAGAAAAATAAAGATTTATTTAGAAACATTAGTATGATTTCAGATATTTACGTTTGTGTAATTTTCTTCATTTGAAATAAGTGATTGTAACATGAATAATTAGCGCTCTGGTTTGAATAAAATTGAGTTTATTTGCTTCCGCTCTAAATTAGTAGTAAAAAGTTAATATCCCAGGCCCCTCAGGGTCGGGGTGTTACATGAACTCTAGCCTATTGAAGAAGAGATTGTAAGGTTGCTCCTGCTCGTCAAAGGAGTGTGTAAGGTTGCTCCTACCCATAAAGAAGCGGTACAATGGAATCCTTGGGTGTATTTGCCTAAGGCAAGTACGTAGGCGGGTATACTCGAACCTCGTAAAATTCACATCTCACTCTCTTCCTTACTTTCATTTAATCTTTAGCTCATATAAATTGCGTGGTTGAAATTTAATTTTTCTGTTCATATAAACTACGTGGATTGGATTACAAATAAACTGAAAATTAATTTGACTTTGGGAATGCGGAAACCAAAAAGGAAGTATGTTAGTTGATCAATATTTATTGCGGAAATCATAAGGGAGTACATTGATTGGTTAACACCCAAGACTCATTAATTAAAATTTTATTTAAATTCAAAGTTTTTGGAAGAGCATTGTAAATTTAAATTGTACTTCATATTAAGAAATCAAATTTACTAATACAGGGTTTTTTATCAACTATATTCTTAAACTCTACTTTGAGTTACTCAATTGCTAAATCTTGTAAGCATTGCTGAATTCATTCTATAAAGTGAATCTTGTTTTGGGAATCTTGGTTGGTTAAACTAAATTGCTGAAAGAAGTGTTCAAGTTAGAACTCTCATTCATAAAAGGTTTATGACTAAATTAATTTTCCGCTGAACTTGTGATTGTAAATCAACTTTGTATGTGCATTTGTTGAAACTGAAAAGAGTTAAGAAAGAGTAAATTAAAAAGGGTATAAAGAAATTTTAAAATCCCAATTCACCCCCCTCTTGGGAATACACCTTCCTTTTCACTTCTCCTGCAATTAGTAATGACAGTATTTCAAATCATCACTAATACTTTGAAATTATTATTATTTTTTTTTGAAAATTCCTATAAAACATGTGATTACATTTTAGCAAACATAAAATTAAACTAGAATTACTAAAACATTCATAAATTATTTAAAATTTTAAATACATATATACAAATACAAATTGAAATTAAAAAATAAAAAATAATTCTGTTCAGATAACAAAGAATACATGATAGGTCAAAATTAAAGCTGCGTGCATCCGACCTGACTGTAGTGCCTGTCATCGTCGTAGTGGTGTGATAGCCGCAAACCTAACAAAATAATAATTATACAAGAAATTAGTATACAATGTTTGAACATATATGTATATACTATAATTAAATATGATTTGATAGCAAAATGATTGGACATTCGGACATAGTGTAAAAAAATGATACAATTGTAAATAACTAAATTTGATCAGTCGAAAGTCACCCCACTCGGTTCAAACCTTGTATGACCGAATTGTAAGCTAAGTGCTTTAAAATAAACTAAGTTTAATTACAAAATTTGTTTGTATTTTAACTTTACTTCTAAGAGGGGAAAAAGCTCCCGGGGAGGAGTTTTTAATAATCGTCAGCTCTGGCATGTCCTAGTGAATGTGATGGACGTGTCGGGACTGACCGCATTCAGTTTGGACCTTGTATGCCTGAATTGGACACCTGTGTGCAAAATCGTGAACCAAGGTTACTATGTTTGTATTCTAACTTCCTTTCTAAATGGGAAAAAAGCTCTCGGGAAAAAATTTTTGGGCACTGTCAGATCCGGCACGTCCAAGTCAATGTGACAGACATGTCAGGATAGATCACACTTGGTTTGGACCTCGTATGCTCGAATTGGATACCTGGGTGCAAAACCATGAACTAAGGTTACTATGTTTGTATTCTAACTTCGCTTTTAAGTGGGAAAAAAGCTCCCAGGAAGAAGTTTTTGAGCACCGTTGGATCCAACACATCCAGGTCAATGTTACGGACGTGTAAGGATTGACCACATTCGGTTTGGATCTCGTATGGCCGACTTGAACACCTGCGTGCTTAAAATGAATTAAGTTTTAAGTTTGTTTGTATTCTAACTTCACTTCTAAGTGGGGAAAGAAGCTTTCGGGGAGGAGTTTTTGGGCACTGTTAGATCCGAAACATCTAGTTCGATGTAACGAATGTGTCAGGACTGACCACACTTGGTTTGGACCTCGTATACCCGAATTGGATACCTGGGTGCTTAAAATGAACTAAGTTTAATTATTAAATTTGTTTGTATGCTAACATTACTTCTGAGAGGGAAAAAAGCCCTCGGGGAGGATTTTTTTACGCACCGTCAACTTCGGCATGTCTAGGTCAATGTGATGGACGTGTTGGGACTGACCGCATTTAGTTTGGACCTTGTATGCCCGGATTGGACGCCTGGGTGCAAAACCGTGAATTAAGGTTACTATGTTTGTATTCTAACTTCGCTTCTAAATGGGGAAAAAGCTCACGGAGAAGATTTTTTGGGTATCATTAGATCTGACACATCAAATTCAATGTGATGGACGTGTCAGGACTCACTCAACTCAGTTTGGACCTCGTATGCCCGAATTGGACACTTGGGTGGTTAAATTCAACTAAGTGTACTAAGTTTGTCTCTAAGCGCATAATTTTCAATCGGTATGGAATTTTTGGGCACCATCAACTCCGGCATGTCGAGCTCAATGTCACGGAGCCTAACCACACTTCTTTTGGACCTCGTATGCCTAACTTGAACACCTGAGTGTTTAAAATGAACTAAGTTTACTAAGTTTGTTTGTATTCCAACTTTTCTTGTAAGTGGGAAAAAGCTCCTAGGGAGGAGTTTCTAGGCATCGTCAGCTCTGGCACATCCAATTCGCTGTGACAGACTTGTCGGAACTGACGCAACTCAGTTTGGACCTCATATGACCATTTTGGATTTGTTTTATAGGTCATACCGTTCAAACTTGGGAACCGATAGCTCATTTTACGTAGGTTTAATTACCGCTGGTCATTTTACTTACTAGTATGGTGGTGGTAGTTGGTTTGGGGGAAAAACAAGCGTATTTTACGTTTTTAGCACCTTGAACTCCATTTTTGATTTGATTTGTAGGTTATATGGTTCAAATTTGGGAACCATTGCCTCAATTGATGCAGGCTTAGTTCCAATGGGTCTTTTTTCTCATGAGTATGGTGGTTGTAGTAACCGGGAAAAAAAATAAAAAAAAGTATAATAATAATAATAATTATTATTATTAATCAATTAATTAATTAAATATTATTAAATTAAAGTAAATAAAATAAATGATATAATGGATTTTATATATATATATATATATATGGATTAAGTAATGTGTGTGTGTCTATATATATATAATATTAAAATAATATAATGAATTCATTAAATGCAATAGGATGAAATCCAATTGCTTATCTTCTTCAGGAGCGTCCCCCCTCTCTGCGCCTCTCATCCCTATCCCTACTTCTCTACGTATGCCCTCCCTCACCTCACACCACTACTCTCTCTCTCTCTCTCTCTCTCCTCATTTTATCGACAAATATTCGGCCGATTGAAAGATGAAAGATACCACTGGGTTTCTATCTCTGCCACTGATATTTCTACCAGAGCGGATTTGTCGTGGGAGCAGTGTACGCACCACTCCAAAGCGAGAGTGGGATTTGAGGAATTAAGTAAATTGGTTATATTTGGAAGTTTAAATTTTTATTGGGAATTTACAGGCCTAGGAAATGTTAAAATAATATTTTATTTAGGGTTGATTTAATGGAACAAGGATTTGTGATTCAGGATTCAGGTGAGCGCTGTAGGCATCTTTTTGGGGTCCCTGTTGGCGTAGTTCAAGGAACCAGGTAAGGGGGAAATATATTAAACCGGGTTTTTATGAAATGTATTAGATAAAAATGGATAATTTATGTGTTTATGTATATGTTTTCTTCTGGGTTTTAAAATGCCAACGGTTTAAATTATGATTTATGAGCCTAGAGTTGTTTTATTAGTTATGTATATGTGAAAATGAATTGATGAAAGTGAAAGATTTTTCAGGATAATTATGTAATAAATTAAAGGTTTATTTTCAGTACATGAATGTTAAATGTAGGTTGACTTATTTTACAGGAAATGTATGAATTTTACTACTAAATTGTGTGGCATGAGTAAAATGGAAATTCTATGTAAATTATGTTATATGTATAAGATGTAGGTTATACAAGGAATGCAATGAGAATGAAAGTGTTATATGAATTATGCTGCATGTGATTGTTAATGTAATCATGTAAATGATGAATAGCTAAAAGGAGCTGTAGACTATCTGATGACAGCTAAAATGAGCTGTAGTAGCAAATTAGCGCATATCTATGTGGACTAACTGATGTATAGCTAAAAGGAGTTGTAGACTAACTGATGACATCTAAAAGGAGCTATAGGAGTAGATTTAGCGTTTATTTATGTGAACTAAATGATGTACAACTAAAAGGAGCTGTAGTACGAATACATGAAAAGAAATGAAAAGAATGAAATGAAAGGGAAATGAAAAATGAAATGTGAACAGTGTAAAATGGGGAAGAGCCACGCAAAGTGAAATGCTATGAAATGTCAAAGCTAAGAACATGAACAGATGAGAGTTACAGAATAATGACGGATAGAATAATGTATTATTGTAGTATCAGTATTCATGTTAGTATGATATGTATTTATATGTTCGGGGCAAACTCTTTGCTCTAGGGCTTGTTGAGAAAGGTGACTGCTCTAGTAAGTATCAGATGTAGCAATAGGCTGCATAACGTATTAGGGTAGAGGGAAATTACTTGTATGAGCGAGTAAATTTCTTCATTCTCGGGAGCCTTTGCTAGTAAACCTTTGTATGAACTGTGTGAGTATGAGATTACTTTTTCACCTGAGGACTTATTAAGTAAGGTAAGTGCCCTAATATGCTTTAACTGTGACCATTGGTTGCCTAAAGTATAAAAGCAGAGAGGTGCTACTTGTATGGGCGGGTAATAACCCCAATCCTTAGGAAATCTCGTTGGTAAAATACCTTACATGTGTTTGATTAGGCTCAGGAAAGGATTTTAGAAATTATGATTAAATGCAAATGATGATTTTATATGTTATTTACAAACTACATGTTGACCACACGCTGTTTTAATATATTATTTCTTCTCTTATTGAGATGCATCTCACCCAAATACAAATTTTATCTTTTTCAGGACCTCCATGTGATCGAACTTAGAGAGCTTAGGGCTGTTATAATATTTTTGAGTTAGAAAGAAAGGGTATAAGCTTGATGATATTTTTGAGCTGTATTAAGTTTTTATGTTTTATGTTTTATGTTTTATGTTTTAAGTCTTCTGAGTTGTGAATACTGGAAGTTGTATATTATGTTTTTGGAGATATGTATATATATGTAGATGTAGGTTGATGGATGGATTATTTGGGATGTTATAGTTAGAAACCCTAGTATTATATTGTTGGAGGATTATATTTATATTTTCCACTACATAAATGATAATAGAATGTCAGGTATCAAGCAAACGAATGGATGACATGGCACTCAGGTCCCACAAGGCGGGTTCGAGGCACCACGAAGCATGGTTTATTCAGGTATAACGCACCGAACCGAGTTTTCGGGTTCGAGGCGTTACAATTTAGTATCAGAGCATTAGGTTTTGGGTTTTGCAGACTCTACAAATTAATGTCAGAATATAGGATTGAGTTGCAATAAGGATAGGGAAGGGTAGATTAAGATACCGTTAGGAATTCTGAATTGTGTTTTGTAAGCTTGGGAGCAGAAATCTCTTGATGGTCTTCTGTGTTTTTCTGAAGAAGTAGTTAGTTTCAGAAAATCAAGATAAATCCATCGATGGTGATGTTTCCGAGTAGAGAAATTAGAACTTGGGATTTGAACTCGAAGGTTAGGTTGGTTGATTTGTGTAGAAAAAAAAATATCTTTGAAGGAGAATAATTTAGGTGATGTGATTTAATGGTTTGTGGTCAAGTTAGGTATTTGATATTTAAATTGGAGTATATGAAAATGTGTGGTATGAGGTTGGTTAGTTGATTTCAGAGGTTATGGTATCGGGGAAACAGCAAATACCACTAGGAAAGGGTGGTCCAGCACGAGTGTACTCGTTGCTTCAAGCTGATGTAGATACTGCTAGAGGCGCGGGTACAAGATTATATATTTAGGATAATGATGATTTAATTTAATTAGGGATGATTAAGAAGTTTATATGATGATCTTAATGTTTATGATGCTGTTATTTAATTGTGAAAAATATAAGAATTCTTTTGATATAAATATTGGGATATAGTGAGGTAATGAATGTCTGAAATGAGGAAATGATTGA
Source organism: Malania oleifera (assembly GCF_029873635.1). Classification (NCBI taxonomy): domain Eukaryota; kingdom Viridiplantae; phylum Streptophyta; class Magnoliopsida; order Santalales; family Ximeniaceae; genus Malania; species Malania oleifera. Next base: position 102,254,123 of record NC_080420.1, read on the forward strand.
TTAGTAAAAAAATTTCGAGGACGAAATTTTCTTAAGGAGAGGAGAATGTAGTAACCCGGAAAAAATTTTTAAAAAATAAATAATGATAATAATTATTAATCAATTAATTAATTAAACATTATTAAATTAAAATAAATAAAATGAATGATATAATGGATACATATATATATATATATATGCATATATATGGATTAAGTAATGTGTATATATAAATATAATATTAAAATAATATAATGAATTCATTAAATGCAATAGGATGAATTGGATTTCAATTCAAATTGCTTATCTTCTTTAAGAGCATCCCCCTTCTCTGTGCCTCTCATCCCTTTCTCTGCTTCTCTCCGTACGCCCTCCCTCACCTCACGCCACTTCTCTCTCTCTCTCTCTCTCTCTCTCTCTCTCTCTCTCTCTCTCTCTCTCTCTCTCTCTCTCTCTCTCCTCATTTTCTTGGAAAATATTAGGTCGATTGGAAAATGAAAGATACCACTGGATTCCTATCTCCGCCATAGACATTTCTACCGGAGCGAATTTGTCGTGGGAGCGGCATAGGAACCACTCCAAAGCGAGAGTGGGATTTGAGGAATTAAGTAAATTTGTTATATTTGGAAGTTTAAATATTTATTGGGAATTTATGGGCCTAGGAAATGTTAAAATAGTATTTTACATAGGGTTGATTTAATGAAACTAGGATTTGTGATTTAGGATTAGGGTGAGCGTCGCAGACATCTTTTTGGGGTTCCTATTGGCGTAGTTCAAGAAACCAGGTAAGGGGGAAATATATTAAACTAGGTTTTTATGAAATTAATCGGATAAAAATGGATAATTTTATGTGTATATGTATATGTTTTCTTATGGGTTTTAAAATGCCAACCGTTTAAATTATGATTTTTGAGCTTGGGGTTGTTTTATTAGTTATGTATAAGTGAAAATGGACTGGTAAAAGTGAAAGATTTTTCAGGATAATTATGTAAGAAATTAAAGGTATATTTTCAGTATATGAATGTTAAATGTAGGTTGACTTATTTTACAGGAAATGTATGAATTTTACTGCTAAATTGTGTGGCATGAGTAAAATGGAAGTTCTGTGTAAATTATGTTATATGCATGAGATGCAAGTTATACAAAGAATGCAATAAGAATGAAAATGTTATATGAATTATACTGCATGTGATTGTTAATATAACCATGTAAATGATGAACAGCTAAAAGGAGATGTAGACTAACTTACAATAGCTAAAAGGAGTTGTAGTAGCAGATTAGCGCAAATCTATGTTGTAGAGACCCAAAGAATTATAGTATTTAAATAATAAAAGAGGGAGGAAAGGGAAATTTTAAAGGGGTCACAGTGGGATTTTGTCGACAAACACAAAGAGTTCGTTGACGAAGCAGCTTATTTTGATCGTCGATGGGGACACGTGTCTTGTCGATGAGAAATTATCGAGAGGGGTTATTCAAGGCCTGAAATTCATCGACGATGAACAATTGTTCGTCGATGAATTCTCTACTTGGCCTCGTCGATGAAATAACGTGTCTCCTTGATGAAGGCAGGTGTATAAATGGCTCTAACTCAGATTTTTAGCAAGAAAATGGTATCCTAACCTCCTTTCTCTCTCTACTTTTTCCTCCACCTCTTCTCTCTAGGATTTTGGGCTGGATCTTTGCCAGTTCGACGATCCGAAGCTGCCACGTCACTCTTAGGAAGATTCTCTTCACGTATGTTGAAGTGATTTGTAGGTCAGGCCAACTTGAGAACCATCAAAAAATTTGAGTAAGTTAGTTAATTTCAGTTGTATTAGGTTTTTGGTGTTTTAGGATAGAGAAGAATATGTTAGGGAAGATAATACTGAAGTTTTTTTTGGGAAAACATCAATTTCAAGGTGTTGAGTTGGGGAACACGTGGGTGTGATTTTGGGTGTTTTTTGGGTTTCCCAGTAAGCCAGGTAAGGGGATATAGTTGTAAGAACCCGAACCATGAAATATGGGTTTAATTAATTAAGAGAGGGGCAAAAATGTAAATTAAGAAGGCCTCATCAACGAATCCAGAGTTCGTTGACAAAGTCTTAAGGAAACTCAGTGACGAGTTTCAAGGGCTCATCGACGAAGAGAAGCCAAGGGGTTTCAGAAAATTGAAAATCCCAAGCTCGTCGACGAAGTCATCGTCTCATCCACGAGCTGTCTATATGGCCTCGTCGACGAGGACGCAATTCGTTGACGAGAACTGCTGAGTCAAGGGTACTATAAATATCCATTTTCATTACTTCTTAGCTAAGAAATCTCACTCCATCTCTCTAGAAACTCTTCCTACTCTCCATCTCTCTAGATTTCTTTGCCGTAGGAAGCGAGAATCGTAAATCCGAAGTTTTCATGAGGATCGTGGAAGAATTCTCTACAAGTTCTACGGATCGGATTTTCGGTTTGGCCATTTTCGAGTTTTGACGTAAAATTGAGGTAAGGCTCGATTTTCAATTCTGATCCGGTAGTTTTATAGAGAGCAGTGTTGTAAGTATATTTTGTACTTTATGTTATAGGTTTTGGAACTCGAGTCATGAGTCTCCAACTATGCCTCGGGGACTGATGAGGTAGGTTTTGCGGGAGATCGGGCGGAGTGTGAGGAGATGCGAATGTTTTCCTACAGCTGCGGGGTGCACCATTGAGAGGTTTACACACATGCATCCTTTGACGTTCTCTAGGGGACATGACCCAACTATAGCAGAGGACTGGGTGGAGAATGCTGAGAGGATCTTGTAGTCCTCTATGCTACCTTCTAGCTATCTGGGAAGGCGGGTTGATGGTGGACTGCGGTGAGTCTACTGAAGAAGCAGAGAGCTGGTCCAGTGGAGATGACATGGAGCCGTTTCAAGGAAGTGTTCTTCGACAAATACTTCCCGACTTTTGTACGTGATGCTAAGGCGGATGACCGTGCCTTGACTTTATTTAAACTGTATGTGTTTGGAAAATCATGATTTTAGATTACCAAATGGGTGTGGTATGTTTGGTTATATAAGCATGCATAGTTGTGTTTTGTGGAATGCAATTAGAACTGGGTTCTGAGTTGTTCCAGGTACTAAGAGTGTCTAGTTCTATATCTGTGGGCGTATGAAATTGCTAAGCCATGTTTGGTAAGAGTGTCCGACTCTATATTCGAGGGCGTGAGCCTTACCGACTGATCGCCGAAGGGTGTGGATCCACTAGTTTGTACTGGTACGATGCCATGGGAGTCTAGGACTTGCCATGTACCGGGGACCCTGGATACTGTGGGTTGGCTATGGGCTGGACGCCGGGTATCGCGGGCCGGCTTTAGTTGATGGGTGTGACGACACCGGATTTGACCATGTGTGTGTGTGCTTGTATGCACTGTGTTGAAACTAGTACTGAAATTGCATTTAACTGTGTATGTATTGTGTATCGTGATAACACTCGTATGCCATACACCGATATAACCTGTATTCTTCCTCAGTGAGAGGTGTCTCACCCCTGCTATACGTACATATTTTTCAAGTCCTTCGGGTAACCGGAGTTAGCTTCTTGGTGTAGGAGCGTAGTGTTCGGTGTACTGTGGGTAGCGCTTGGGTAAGTGCTAGGACTGTGATTTTCAGGTTGTCATTTTGGGGTATGGTTGATAACTCGGTTATGTTTTGTGTTATGGAGCTTGGACTTCTGTGTATAGACTCTGGTATGGTACAGATTATGTATAGAATAATCTTTTTTCACTGCGTATATTCTGTTGTGTATGGATGGGTATAGGGTGCCTGAGAACCCCATAGGGTTGGAGCCTCAGTCATTGTACAATATCTTTGGATGATTTGTATGATACAGGGACATGTTAGATTATTAATTCACCCCTGGGTCCCAATACTGGGTTCGGGGCGTGACAGCTTGGTATTAGAGCTAACCAGGTTGTTAGGTCTTGTAGACTTGGTTAGGCTTAGCCATGTGTACATACTAGAGTATAGGATGTCGGATGTGGGTAGAGTTGGTTGAGGGTTGTTCCGTTGCTAGACTAGGACTTGTCGGCGGTATTCCATGTTTTTCCTGGAATGACGATTTCAGTAAAAGCAGGGCAGACCCTTGATGACTTTTGTGTCGGTGTGATAGGACAGACTTGGACCTGGCAAGGAGTAGTTAACATGATTAGGGATAGATAATTGTGTTAACTGTACATCTATACGTGTTATAGGAATCTTGATAGAACTCTATTGTGTTTTTAGAATGGAGCCCAAGGACAATAACCTGGGAAGTGGCTCCGAGGAGACTGTGAGTGATGAGTCTTTTACTGTGCCTCGGGGACTGACGAGGTAGGTTTTGCGGGAGATCAGGCGGAGTGTGAGGAGATGCAAATGCTTTCCTACAACTGCGGGGTGCACCATTGAGAGGTTCACACACATGCATCCTTCGACATTCTCTAGGGGACATGACCCAACTATAGCAGAGGACTGGGTGGAGAAGACTGAGAGGATCTTGTAGTCCTCTATGCTACCTTCCAGCTATCTGGGAAGGCGGGTCGATGGTGGACTACTGTGAGTCTACTGAAGAAGCAGAGAGCAGGTCCAGTGGAGATGACGTGGAGCCGTTTCAAGGAAGTGTTCTTCGACAAATACTTCCTAACTTTTGTACGTGATGCTAAGGCAGATGAGTTTTCTGCTTTAACTCAGGGAAGTGTGATAGTGCAGGGGTATGCGGCTCAGTACATAGAGCTATCTTGATTCGCATCGTGTTTGATCTCAACCGAGTATAAGAAGACTCAGAGATTCAAGAAGGGGCTGAGGAAGGACATCTGCAGATTAGTGGGTATGCTTCAGATCCGTGAGTTCTCAGTTTTGGTGGATAAAGCCACTATGATTGAGACTGGTATCCGAGAGGACGAGGTGGATTAGGAGCTGAAGAAAAGGCCAACACCTTCTAGTTCTCAGTTTGGATCTCATCAGGGATCATGGAGGAGGAGGAACAGGGGCTCGGGTTACCATCAGAATACCAAGTGTCAGAGTTCTCAGGCGAACCAGTCGGGTGACTGTTGTACCAGGTGCTGCAGATGGCATAGTGGTGAGTGCCCGCCGTTTGGGGGTAATTGCTACAACTATGGCCAATTAGGTCACTTGGCTCGGGATTGTCACGCGCCAAAGAGGGGTACACCTTCTTCGAGTCAAAATCGGGGAAGTAATTAGGTATCCCAGAGGACATATTAGGCGAACACAGTTCTAGCACGAGTGTATTCACTTACTCCAGCGGATGCTGAGCATGCGGGGAATGTGGTGACAGGTACTTTGATGTTGCTTTTAAATAAAGTTATAGTTTTATTTTATTCGGGTGCGACCCACTTCTTTATCTCTGTAAATTTTATGAAATTGTGTGGAGTGGAGACCCAAGTGATGGATGAAGAGTTGTTTATAGTCACACCATCTTGGAGCGTATCATTCTGTAAGAGGATGTTGGAAGACTGCCCAGTGGTAATTCAGGGGAAGCTACTACCGACGACCTTGTGGTATATGACATGTCGGGGTTCGATGTTATTCTGGGGATGAATTGGTTATTCTTCAGTTATGTTGTGATCGACTGTCGTAGAAAGGTGGTAGTGTTCAGACCTCCTAGGGAGCAGGAGTATGTTTATAGGATCGTGTTTGTGTTCGATGCCACGGATTCTATCGGCACTATAGGTGAGGAGGCTACTCTTGGACGGATGTGATAGGTGGTTAATCGTTGGGAGTGTATGATGTTGTGAACTCCTAAAACGGTTGTGTATGTAACCACGGTATTCCTCCACTATAAGTGAGGGTATGTATCTATTGTGACGGGGCTGCATTTTAGTAGTTGCCGGTTCTCTTTAGAATTGGGTATATCTTATTGCTTGTATGTTGAGTTTGTGAATGAGAGATGGCAAATTTCGAGGATGAAATTTTTGTAAGGAGGGGAGGTTGAAAGAACCCGAACCATGAAATATGGGTTTAATTAATTAAGAGAGGGGCAAAAATGTAAATTAAGTAAGCCTCATCGACGATCCAAAGTTCGTCGACGACGTCTTAAGGAAACTCGGCAATGAGTTTCAGAGGCTCATCGACGAGGAGAAGCCGGGGGTTTTAAAAAATAAAAAATCCCAGGCTTGTTGACGAAGCCATCGTCTCGTCGACGAGCTGTCTCTATGGCCTCGTTGACAAGGACGCAATTCGTCGACGAGAACTACTGAGTCAAAGGTACTATAAATATCCATTTTCATTACTTCTCAGCTAAGAAATCTCATTTTCTCTCTCTATCTCTCTAGAAACTCTTCCTACTCTCCATCTCTCTAGATTTCTTTGCCGTAGGAAGTGAGAATTGTAAATCCGAAGTTAGCACGAGGATCATGGAAAAATTCTCTGCAAGTTCTATGGATTGGATTTTCGGTTCGGCCATTTTTGGGTTTTGGCATAAAATAGAGGTAAGGCTCGATTTTTAATTCTGATCTAGTAGTTTTGTAGAGAGCAGTGTTGTGAGTATATTCTGTACTGTACATTGTAGGTTTTGGAACTCGATTTGCTGTTTAGGGGCCTTGGAGGTCGGGATTTTTCATTCGGGGAAAAGGTAAGGGGATTTGGTTTATGTCGGTTATTTTTGAAATCGGATTCTATGGAACTGTGGTCCACGGTCCTGTATGCGTTGTGGTTACTCATTTGGGGGGATGTAACGAGTAAAGTTATGGATTTTTCATGATTACAGTTTTGGGGAAAAGGGGGGTATTGGGTTGCATCCCTGGTTTTGTGAAAACCGTATGTGTATGATGATTTATACCTTGTAATAAGGATGGTCATGCCTTGACTTTATTTAAACTATATGTATTTGGAAAACCATGATTTTAGATTACCAAAAGGGTGTGGTATGTTTGGTTATATGAGCATGCATAGTTGTGTTTTGTGGAATGCAATTGGAACTGGGTTCTGAGTTGTTTCAGGTACTAAGAGTGTCTGGCTCTATATCTGTGGGCATATGAAATTGCTAGGCCATGTTTGACAAGAGTGTCTGGCTCTATGTCTGAGGGCGTGAGCTTTACTTATTGATCACCGAAGGATGTGGATCCACCAGTTGTACCGGTACAATGCCATGGGAGTTTGGGACTTGCCATGTACCAGGGACCCCGGATACTGTGGGTTGGCTACAGGTTGGATGCCAGGTATCGCGTGCCGGCTTCGGGCCGAGGGGTGTGACGACACCAGATTTGATCATGTGTGTGTGTGCTTGTATGCACTGTGTTGAAACTAGTACTAGAACTACATTTAACTGTGTATCCTGATAACACTCGAATGCCACACACCGATATAACCTGTATTCTTCTTCACTGAGAGGTGTCTCACCCCTGCTGTATGTATATATTTTTCAGGTCCTTCGGGTAACCGAAGCTAGCTTCTTGGTGTAAGAGCGTAGTGGTCGGTGTACCGTGGGTAGCGCTTCGGTAAATGCTAGGACTGTGATTTTCAGATTGTCATTTTGGGGTATGGTTGATAACCCGGTTATGTTTTGTGCTATGGAGCTTGGACTCCTGTGTATAGACTCTGGTATGGTACACATTATGTATAGAATAATCTTTTTCCACTGTGTATATTCTGTTGTGTATAGATGGGTATAGGGTGCCTGAGAACCCCATGGGGTTGGACCCTCATTCATTGTACTGTATCTTTGGATGATTTGTATGATACAGGGACAGGTTAGATTATTAATTCACCCCTGGGTCCCAATACCGGGTTCGGAGCATGACAAACTAAGTCAGAATTTCCATGAAATTATTCATCAATATTCAGCTTTTATTTTCAAGGAAATTATGTATGTTATAAAACTGAGTTTGGAAATACTACTATTAACAAGAAAACATTTTTAACATAGTTCAGTAGGATTATGATATTGTGTAAATTTTATGAATGGAACAATATTCACTTTTGTGTGGCATAAGTATAAAATTCTATGAGTTTAAGTATTATTAGAATATTATGTTTTTAGAATAAGCATGTTATTACGGTTTTTCAGGAAGATATTAAAATGGTACAGGGATTTCAAATTATGAATGTTATATGATATGTCGGCGTAAGGGTCGTGGTTTTATATGATATGCTGGCGTAAGGGCCGTGGGTTTTATGTGACATGCTATGCTGGCGTAAGGGCCGTGATTTTATATGATATGTTATGCAAAATTTTATGAAAATATTATCATGATAGATATTATTATGAAATAGCCATGTATCATTCTTTGGGAATATATTATATGTTATCAGAACCCAGATGGCTTGATTTAGGCTTTCACAAAGCACGGTACCGTAGCTATATGATCACAATCATGTATATGTTAGTGCTACCACTTGTCGTAAGGGGCAATGGGAGATCGGCAATCGATGTAGTTTTATGGTAGTGTAGGCATCCCTCTGGTGTCTGGATCAAGAGGGGCACAGACTTATGTTGATCTAGCATAGTCGGCCAACCATTGCTAGGTCCCGCCTTCGGGTCACACAACCTAGTCATGTGAGGGTAAGACATGACACCAACCAGCTATTTATCTAGGGTGTTATTTCAAGTGCAGTTATATATGATGATTTCACGTATAGAAACTCCGTATGTTATATCATGTTATGATAAATATGTTTAAAACATATACGATATAGACAGTTTTACTAGATATGATTTATGTACTATTATATGTATAACACGAAAATACTCATGTTACCACACACTAATATTAGTTTATTTCCCTTACTGAGAGGTGTCTCACCCCAGCTACATAAATATTTCAGGAGCCCCGGATAGAGCTTTGCAACATTAGTGGTTGATTGTTCTACCCTGGCATAAGGGTAAGTCGATATGCTAGGGTCTGATGGATTTTTGGGTTGAGACCCTAAGGCACTTTTGGTCTTTTTGGGAAATGTATATGTATATAACAGTTTTAGTAAAACTCTGGTATTATGTTGGTTGGATGATTTGTTGTGTATATGATTTTACGTTTCCTATTACCTAGGTATCAGTGTTGTATTTTGGGTTTAACCCTGGTACTCATGGGTCCAGGTTGATTATGTTTTATCGGTTGAACAAGATTATTATATAAAATGTTATTAAATGTAAAAAAAATTATAAGATAGGCAGGTCGTTACAGTTTGGTATCAAAGCCTAGGTTGCTAGGTTCTGTAAACTTTAGAGTGCAGCGGAAACAATACCAAAGTATAGTAAGAGGATTTGAGATTTTGTTCTGTAGTTTAAAGGAAGGACTTTCGTGATGGTTTCTGTATTTTTCTTGGGGTGACGATTTCAAGAAAGTCATAATAAACTATTGCCAAGTTGTGTTTCTATAGTGTAGGACTAGATCTTGAAATAAGATAAGGATGTCAAGATAAGGGATTTTAGTTAGACGCGTAAATTATAAGAATAGGATCCCTAAGCCATATTTATTGCCTTTTCAAGATGGACCCTGAAGGAGGTAGTACCCATGCGAGCGGTAGTGATGGTGCAGGGCCCTCGAGTGCAGACGATTCTAATGCGGTATTACGTCGCGTAGCTCAGCAGGTTATGACTGAGATAGCTCCAGAAAGCAGGTAGGCCCATCTGTAGGCCATGGGTGCACAATAGAGAAATTTACTAAGATGAATCCTCCAACATTTTCAGGAGGAGTTGATCCTGCAGCCGCCGAGAATTGGATGCAGGAGATCGAGAAAGTTTTGGCTGTATTACAGTGTACAGAGGAGCAAAGGATCTTCTTCGCCACCTATAATCTAACAGGGGAGGTTGAGAGGTGGTGGACTGCTGTGAGACTTCTGGAGCAGTAAAGGACGACACCGATAGCTATAACATGGGACCGATTTAAAGAATTATTATTTGATAGATATTTCCCAGCCACTGTCAGGGAAGCTAAAGTGGAAAAGTTCCTGAATCTGAAGCAGCGGCAGTAGTCGGTCCAGCAGTGCGTGGCGAGGTTTATAGAACTATCCCGCTTTGCCCCATATGTTGTTCCTAATGAAGTAAAGAAGGCGAGATAGTTTGAAAGAGGGTTGAGGCGTGAAATATACAAGCATGTAGTAGTGTTAAAGATTTAGGACTTTGCCAAATTAGTTGACAGAGCAGCTTTGGCTGAGGCTAGTGAGCGCATAGATGTAGAGGAGTAGGGATAGAAGAAAGATCTTCGCCTTCAGGCTTCTAGCAATGAGCTAGGCAGGGTCAATGGAGGAGAAGAAACTATGGTAGAGGACAGAGGAAGGAGACTGAAGGTCATGAGTTACAGACAGTGCAAAATTTTCCTATCTGTCAGACTTGTGGGAAGAGACACTTAAGAGAGTGTCATGTGGGGAGAGTCGTCTGCTATCGTTGCGGTAGGCAGGGACATCTAGTGCAAGATTGCACTACACCACCTGGTACTACTCCTACTTCCAGACCATACCGAGAAGGCTATCAGGCGCCCCGTGGAGGCTAGTAGAGAAATGTAGCTCCAGCGAGGGTCTATGCGTTGACGCCTGGAGATGCTGAGACACCCGACGATGTGGTGACAGGTATGATTCACATGCTTTTATTTAAATTTATTACATTGTTTGATTCAGGAGCCATACACTCGTTTGTGTCTATGGGGTGTATTAGACTATGTGAGGCAGAAACACAGTTATTAGACACCGAACTGTTAGTAACTACATTGACAGGGTTAGTAATGAGGCGTAGTAGAGTGCTTCGAGGCTATTCAGTTGATATTCAGGGGAAAGTCTTATCAGCTGACTTGATAGTATTAGACATGCATGAGTTCGATGTAATTTTTGGTATGGACTAGTTGGCAGTTAATTATGCCAGTATAGATTGTCGTTTGAAAGAAGTAATATTCAGACCTCCGAGAAGATCAGAATTTAGGTTCATAGGGTTGCGTGTCCAATCCCTGCCTCAGTTAGCATTAGTCATACATGTGAGGAGATTACTCCTAGATGGCTGTTAGGGGTTTATGGCTTTTGTAAAGGAGATGTCAGAAAATGAATTGAAGTTGGGCAATACACCAGGGGTTAAGGAATTTTCAAATGTTTTTCCAGAAGATCTTCCAAGGTTACCTCCCGACTGCGAGGTAGATTTTTTTATTGATCTACTTCCCGGGACGACACCAATCTCTAAAGCACCTTACCGGCTGGCTCCAACAGAATTGGAGGAATTAAAGGATCAGCTGCAAGATCTATTGAATAAAGGATTTATTCGGCCCAGCATATCACCGTGAGGAGCTCTAGTGTTATTTGTAAAGAAGAAGGACGAGTCTATGAGGATGTGTATAGATTGCAGGGAAATTAATAAGGTGACAATCAAGAACAGGTATCCTTTACCCCTTATAGATGATTTATTTGACCAGCTTCAGGGTACGTGGGTCTATTCCAAGATTAACCTCAAATCAGGCTACCATCCGGTGAAAGTAAAAGCAGAAAATGTCTCGAAGACAGCTTTTAGGATCAGGTATGGGTATTATGAATTCTTCGTTATGCCTTTTGGTTTGAAGAATGCTCCTGCTGTATTCATGGACTTAATGAACAGAGTCTTTCACTAGTATTTGGACCAATTCGTTGTATTTTTCATTAATGATATATTGGTCTACTCGAGAAGTTTCGAGGAGCATAAGACGCATTTACGGCTGGAACTTCAGATGCTCAGGGAAAAGAGATTGTATGTCAAGTTTAGTAAATGTGAATTTTGGCTGGAGGAAGTGTAGTTTCTTGGGCATGTTATTTCAAGGGATGGTATTTCAGTGGATCCTAGCAAGATTGAGATAGTGGTGAATTGGGAAAGGCCAAAGAGCATTCAGGAAATTAGGTGTTTCTTGGGACTGGCGGGTTATTACTGTTGGTTTGTAGAGGGATTTTCAACTTTATCAAGACCTCTCAAGTGGCTGACCAGGAAGAATGTCAAGTTGAATGGGATGAGGATTGCGAGCAGAGCTTCCAAGAACTGAAACAGAGGCTTGTCACTGCACCAGTGTTGATCATTCCATCACAGGGTGATGGTTATGTTATTCACAGTGACGCGTATTTAAAAGGGCTCGGCTGTGTATTGATGTAACATGGTAGGGTTGTAGCTTATGCTTTCTGACAGTTGAAAGAGTATGAAAAGAACTACCCTACCCACGATCTAGAATTGGCTGCAGTGGTGCACGCATTAAAGATTTGGAGGCATTACTTGTACGGTGAGAGATATGAGATATTCTCCAATCACAAAAGTTTGAAGTATTTCTTCATTCAAAATGAGCTGAACATGAGATAGAGAAGGTGGTTGGAACTTATTAAAGATTATGTCTACACCATTAGTTACAACTCAGGAAAATCAGATGTCGTAGTTGATGCTCTGAGTAGGAAATCAGTAAGACTAGCATTGGTAGCTATGGAGGTTCAGCATCCGATCTAGATGGATCTAGAGAGAGTCAATGTAGAGTTGGTAGAGAGTGATCTTCAGGCTTTTATTGTCATCCTGATAGTATAACCTATTCTATAGGAAAGGATTAAGAAAGCTCAGAGAGATGACGTAGAATTAGCAGAGTTGATAACTAAGGTGTCGGACAGACAGGGGGAGGAGTTTAGAATTTTAGATGATGGAGCTCTGTGGTTTTGTACCAGATTATATGTGCCTGCAGATGCTGATATCAGAAGGACGATTTTAGAAGAGGCTCACAGATCCTTGTACACAGTTTATCCAGGTGGTACTAAAATGTATAGGGATCTACAGGGTGAATTGATATTTTAAAAATTTGTTCCCTAGGTCAATCCACTAACAGCAGTATTACACAAGCCTAAGGTCAATTTAGTGCATATAAATAAATCAATATAAATAATTAGCGAAAATTAAATTGCACAATTGATGCTTGCACAATAAAGCAGTAAATGGAGACATAGATGTCATTTTTGCAAAATTTTAAGTGAGGTTAATAATATTTAACAGTATTTTAACCTCGATAAATTCAAAGCAACCCGAGAGGGTCAGTCGACCATCTTGAAGGTACGGTCGACTGGGGAGCTCAGTTCGGTCAACTAGGGAAAGTTTGAATTGAGTGTTTGGTCGACCATATGTAAGGCGATTCTAAACCTCCACGGTTCGGTCGACCATACTGGGTTCGGTTGATCGAACTGTAAGGGCTTCGATCAACCAGCATGAGAATGAACTAGATTGGATGGTCGACCGTGGCGTTGAGATTTCCCACGTGGGGGTTCAGTTGACTAGGGCGTTGCCTTATATTTTTGGTCAGTCGACCGAAGGTCCCTATTCATTATAGTTTGGTCGACCGAACATGCTCTTCAAGGGTATTTTGGTCCAATTCTCTTTATAATGTTACCCCTATAAATATGATGTTTAATATTAAAATGATAGGGCACATTTTAATGCAAATATGAGGTTCCGAAGGTCAGTCTATGTTCTTTGAGCTTATTTACCTTATCATGCATGTAATGCATTGATTTTTACAGTCCATTGAACTTTAATTATTACAGCCCCGAATAAAAACTGAATTAAAATAAAATAAAAGAATATCTTCAGGGTCTTTAGACTTTACTTCATGCGCCATCAATTTGATCTGCTAATATATACCTGCACATAAACTAGATAGTCATCAAATACTTGCGTATTTGTCATTATCAAAACTGGGTATGACTTATGAGGTCAACATTCTCCCCCTTTTTAAAGATGACAAATACACCACGCAAAAAGTAGGTATAGCCTTGAAAGGATCCCCCTGACAATATGCATAATGTTAAAGATTTATCAATACAAACATTTTTTTTTTTTATAAAGTACGACCCAATTTTTGCCTTTTCTCTTCTCCCCCTTTTGGCAACAGTAAAAAGGGCTATGAAACAAATAGTCATAAGCATTGGGTATGATGCATTAATATACAAGATAGATTTGGAAAATCTTTAGAAATTTCGGCAGCATGTTGTTTGAGAATAGGACATTTTTCCAAAAAAAATACCTGTGTAGAAATGACTTGTTTTAAGTTTTAAAATTAACAGTTTATCCACAACTACTCAACCTAAACAATCCAGTATGATAAGGACAAAACATAAATATAACTATTAAACATGCAAGATATATAATGGTCATACATTTTTAAAACACATACAAACTCATAATGTATAATGCAATGATAGATTTAAAGTTTAGAGCCGTATGTTTTCTATGTTAAGAAGCTCCCCCTAAGTTTATGCACTCTATCCAAAATCTAGGAGGCATCTCTACTATGCAGTAGACCTAGTTCTTATCTAATTTGTATGAACCTATCTTCCAGAAGGGGTTTGGTCAAAATATCGGCCCACTTCTCATTTGTGCAAACAAACTTAAGTGCCACATCTCCTTTTTGCACATGATCACGAAGGAAATTATGTCTAATCTCAATATGTTTAGTTTTTGAATGTAAAATACGGTTCTTTGAGATATTTATTGCACTAGTATTATCACATTTAATCAGTATTGTATCGTAGTGCAATCCAAAGTCCACAAGTTGTTGTTTCATATATAGAGTTTGAGCACAACAACTTCCAATTGCAATATATTCTGCTTCCACTGTGGATAAGGCAACTGAGTTTTGTTCCTTGGAGAACCAAGAAACGAGAGATTGTCCTAAATAGTGATAAGTGCCGCTAGTGTTTTTCCTATCAATCTTACTACTAGCAAAGTCAGCATCGGTATAGCTAACAATCTCAAAGATCATTTGCTTAAGATACCATAATCCTAACTCTATGGTTCCATCTAGATATCTAAGGATTCTTTTAACTACTAATAGATGAGATTCCTTAGGAGTGACCTGAAACCTAGCACACATGCACACACTAAACATAATATTAGGCCTACTAACTGTAAGATATAGAAGACTCCCAATCATGCCACGATATAATTTTACATCAATAGGAATCCATTGCTTATCTTTATCTAATTTAGAGGAAGAACTCATAGGAGTGCTAAGAATTTTACCATCTTCTATATTGAATTTCTTGAGCAAGTCCCTAACACATTTAGATTGGCAAATGAAAGTCTCATATTTAGCTTGTTTAATTTGCAGCCCTAGGAAGAAGTTAAGTTCACCCATCATGCTTATTTCAAATTCACTTTGCATGCATTTGGAAAACTCATTACACAAATCCTCATTAGTTACTCCAAAAATAATATCATTTACATAAATTTGCACAAGGAGTATATCATCATTTTTAGATTTGATGAAAAGCGTAGTGTCAATTTTGCCATGGGTAAACCCATTTTCTAATAGAAAACCACTAAACCTCTCATACCAAGTTCTAGGAGCTTGTTTCAATCCATACAAAGCTTTGAACAACCGATATACATGATCATGATGTTTATGATTTTCAAAACCGAGTAGTTGTTTTACATATACTTCTTCATTAATATAATCATTAAGAAATGCGCTTTTAACATCCATTTGATACAACTTCAAGTTTTTAAAAGTAGCATAAGCAAGTAGCATACGGATGGCTTCCATTCTAGCAACAGGAGCATATGTTTCATCAAAATCTATCCCTTCCTCCTGATTATAACCTTGAGCAACTACTCTAACTTTATTCCTAGTTCCTACCCCATTCTCATCCTTCTTATTTCTATATACCCATTTAGTTCCAATAATTGTATGATCATTAGGCTTAGAAACTAGGGTCCATACTTTGGTTCTTTCAAATTGATTAAGTTCTTCTTGCATAGACATCACCCAAGACTCATCTTCTATGGCTACTTTAATATTTTTGAGTTCTCTTGAGATAGGAAAGCAAAGTGACTCACTAGGTTTCTTAAGGAGGATCTAGTGGCTACACCACGTGAAGGTTCACCTATGATTTGATATAAGGGATGATTCCTAATAAATTTCCAATCCTTAGGCAGCTCCTGAACCTCACTCTCATTTTTGTTATCTTCAGATGATTTATCATTTATTTCTGAATTTTCATTCACATTGTTTTCTAGAGATAGCTTGTCTAAACATTTTTTAATGTCAATATCATTTTCATTTTCTTTCGTAGAAAATGGATTAAATTCATCAAATACAACATGAATAGACTCAATAATAGTTAAAGTTTTCTTATTAAATACTCTATATGTTTTACTTTTAAGAGAATAACCTAGGAAAATGCCTTCATCAGATGTAGAATCAAATTTCCCTAGATGTTCATTATCCCTAAGTACAAAGCATTTATAGCCAAACACATGAAAATAGGAAATATTAGGTCTATGGCCGTTCCAAATTTCATAGGGTGTTCTATTAAGAGATGACTTGATTAGAACCCTAGTCATTACATAACATGCAGTACTAATTGCTTCAGCTTAGAAATAATTAGGTAGATTATGTTCATTTAACATTGTCCTACCCATTCCTTGTAATGATCTATTCTTTTTTTCTACCACACCATTTTGTTAAGGGGTCTTAGGTGCAGAAAAGTTGTGTGATATGCGTTCTAGATCATAATAATTTTCTATGTCATTATGTTTGAATTCAGTGCCTCTATCACTTCTTATGTGAGTAATCTTACAGCTTTTTTCATTTTGAATTCTCCTGCATATCTTAGTAAATTGTTCACATGATTCATTTTTATGTAAGAGAAACAACACCCATGTGAACCAAGATAAATCATCAACAATCACAAAAGCACATGATTTTCCACCTAGACTTTGCACTAAATTAGGACCAAATAAATCTAAGTGAAACATTTCAAGTGGTCTAGTGGTAGATATGAATTTCTTTTTCTTAAAGCTTGATTTTGTTTGCTTACCCATTTGACATGCATCACATATTTTATCTTTCACAAATGGTGTTTTAGGCAATCCTTTCACTAAATCTTTTCTTACTAGTTTTGACAATAAGTCTATGCTAGCATGTCCTAAGAGCCTATGTCATAACCAACTAACTTCATTTATCGTAGAAAAAGAAGTTAGTTGTTGTGAAACTAGATTATCAAAAGTAGTAGTATATACATTTTCACGGTGATCTGCAGTAAAAAGAATTTCATTATTTGATTTACTTCCAACTATGCATTTATCATTTTCAAATAATACCCTATAGCCTTTATCACATAGTTGACTAATGCTCAGCAAGTTATGTTTCAATCCATCAACCAATAGTACATGATCAATAACAAGGGAAGGTTCCTTATCAACCCTACACACCGATGATGTGCCCCTTTGCATTGTTGCCGAATGTCACATATCCTCCATCATTGGGAGAGATGGATGCAAACTTCAATTTATCGCCGGTCATATGCCGTGAGCACTCGCTATCTAGGTACCACTTGTCCTTTGAAGAAGATGATCTCAAACACACTTGCAAGAAAGTTTAAGTGACTAATGCTGATCCCCAAATTTTGTTGGGTCCATAGGGGTTAGTGCCTGGATCACCTTTAACTATCCACACATTCTTGATTCTCACATGTTTATTCCTAAGTGGACAATCAAATTGAATATGACCAATTTGCTTGCATTTAAAACATTTCATTCGACACCTTGGATCTTTAGGTGGGATTTGAGATTTTGATTCATGTGTAAAATGTCCCAAGTAAAGATTAGGTTGTCTAACATTTTCAATACCATTAAAACCAAGACCCTTTTTACTAAGAGAATTTCTTTGGGCTCCAAGGAGTTTTTCAAAATTTTGTTTCCCTTTAGTAAATTTAAAAACAATTTTGGAGCTATCTTCCAGTTTTCTTTCAAGCTCATCAATTTTCAAATCTTTTTCTCTAAGAATCGAAACATGAGAATTTTTTGTCATTTCAAATAATTCTGACCAATTTTCGCATTTATTTTTCAAAACATCATTCTCCTTGGTCATTTTATTCAATAGTTTAAACACACAAATATATTCGAAATGTAGTTCTCTAAAGGTAGGCATGCTATCAGAATCACAATCATCATTTGAAGAATAATATGAAGATAAAGAACAAGAAGACAATACCTCATCGCCATGTGCCATTAAGCACAGGTTAGCAACCTTTGAATCACTATGGTCTGAGTCTGAGTCACTGCTACTTAGTTTATCCCATGAAGTGCCCGCTTTCATGGCTTTCTTCTTTTTCTTAGCTTCCTTTTTCAGTAAGGGAAAATCCGACTTGATATGCCCAACCTTGTTGCAGTTATAGCACGTAGGAGCGTTTGATTTATCCTTTCTTTTACTCAACTCTCCCTTCTCGGATGCAGACTCCCTATACCTTTTGTATGGTTTACTATTCTTCCTAAAGAATCTACTGAATTTTCTAGTTAGCATGACCATATCATCTCTAGAATCAGGTTCGTTGCATTCACTAGATGTATTAGTGGAAGTTTTCAATGCAGTCACTTTTCTCAACCTATTATGTTCATTAAGTCTCTCATTTATAGCTAATTCATAGGTAATCAGTGAACCTATCAACTCATCTAATGTCATGGCCTTAAGGTCTCTACCCTAAAAATGGTTGTAGCCTTAGCTTCCCAAACAGGAGGTAAGCCTCTAAGGACTTTCCTAATCATCTCATATTTAGGATAGATATTTCCTAATGCATGCAGTGAATTTATGATGTGTGTGAATCTAGTGTACATGCTCTAAATAAACTCACCAGTGTTCATCCTAAGTGCTTCGTACTCACTGGTCAACATATCAATTCTATTATCTTTTACATCTCTAGTACCCTCATATGTGACCTCTAACTTATCCCATATCTCCTTAGCAGATGAACATGTCATAACTCTATTAAATTCATTTACATCAAGACCAAAATGCAAATTATTCATAGCAGTGGCATTCAAACTAACAGCTTTCATATTATTATCATTATATTCTTCCTCAGTTTTAGGAACTTTAGTTGTACCCTTAGTTTTCATAGGAACATAATTACCCCTAGAGACAACTCTCCCACACCTTCCAATCAATGTTCTGAAGATAGATGTGCATCCCTTGTTTCCAGAAGGTGTAATTGACACCATTGAAAACCGAAGGGCGTGTGGAAGAGGGTCCCTTAGGGAAAGGGGTTATAGAGCTATGAGCCATCTAAATCTTTTGCAAAATAACTATTAAGTCTAAGCTACTAGTCTTTGATACCAATTGTTAACTTTACTGTAATCCCAAGAGGGGGATGAATTGGTATTTTAAAAATTTGTTCCCTAGGTTAATCTACTAACAGCAGTATTACACAAGTCTAAGGTCAATGTAGTGCATATAAAATAAATCAATATAAATAATCAGCGGAAATTAAATTGCACAATTGATTTAACTATGCACGCACAATAAAGCAGTAAATTTAGACGACACTAAAAATGTTATTGAGGTTTAGCAAACTGCCTACGTACCCGCCTTGGCTAATAAGCACAAGGATTACACTATAAGCTTACTTATTTTTGGGGGGGGGGGGGGGAGTGGCACCTAATACAACTAGGTCAATTAGCACAGGGTTGACCTCAACCTTTATAAACAATCCTTCCCGGACTGGATTACCACCCCCTCAAGCCACACTTGGAATACAACAGATTTCGCAATAGAATTTTTGTACGAACTATATGCTTCTCAATCAAGAAAATTTTGTACTAATATAATCAGCACACTACCAAATGATAAGATATGATAAGCTCAATGTAGTTTTAATATCTACTCTCAATATAATGAAAGAATGACAATCAATATGTGAGAGTGTATATGTGAGAATCTTGGTGTCAAGATAATGGAATAAATCACAATACAGCAACAAAGATTTCAAGCACACTTCAAATATCTTTAACAAATATTTTTCTCAAAATAAATCATAGTAGATATTAGAAATTGGTTTGCAAAATAATATTTCACAACCAAAATGCAATACAAACTCTTTGAGTACTGCAATGAAAATGCAAAACTCACGAGTTCAAAGAAGTTTTCCTATGGAAGACTTACTAACAAAGTCTCCTAGAAAAACTTGAAGTTTGCTCTCTAATAAAATTTATCTCAATCAACAAGAACAAAAGAGAGCCTAAGCTTAATAAAAAAGTCACAATAACATTCTTACAAGATGATTTTTGGCAATAGAAATGAGTAAGAATGAGTGTAGAAATTGTAAATGAGGGGATATATATAGAATTTCCCAAAATTATAACCATTCGGGATATAGATGTCATTTTTGCAAAATTTTAAGTGAGGTTAATAATATTTAACAGTGTTTTAACCTCGATATATTCGGAGCAACCTGAGAGGGTCGGTTGACCATCTTGAAGGTACGGTCGACTGTGGAGCTCAGTTTGGTCAACCAGGTAAAGTTTGAATTGAGTGTTCGGTCAACCATATGTAAGGCGATTCTGAACCTCCATGGTTCAATCGACCGTACTAGGTTCAGTTGATCGAACTGTACGAGCTTCGGTCAATTAGTATGAGAATGAACTTGATTAGACGGTTGACCATGGCATTGAGATTTCCCACATTTCAATCGACCAGGGCATTGCCTTATATTTTTGGTCGGTTGACCGAAGGGTCAAAATGTTGACCCGGTGGAGGTTCGATCGACCAAAGGTCCCTATTCATTATAGTTCAGTCGACCAAACATGCCCTTCAAGGGTATTTCGGTCCAATTCTTTTTATAATGTTGTCCCTATACATATGATGATTAATATTAAAATGATAGGGCATATTTTAATACAAATATGAGGGTCCTAAGTTCAGTCTATGTTCTTTGAGCTTATCTACCCTATCATGCATGTAATGCATTTATTATTACAGTCCATTGAGCTTTAATTATTACAGAACCGAATAAAAACTGAATTAAAATACAACAAAAGAATATCGTCAAGGTCTTTAGACTTTAATTCATGTGCTATCAATTTAATCTACTAATATATACATGCACACAAACTAGATAGTCATCAAATACTTGAATATTTGTCATTATCAAAATCGAGTATGACCTATGAGGTCAACAGAGTGAACATCTACAAGTTTAGTGGAGTGGATTCTTAATCTCTGGAAAAAGTTAGGATTCGGTTGTCGAGCATCTCAGGTTATTTTCAGAAAATAGGTAAGTTGATTATATTATGTCAGTTATGTTTATGAGTTCCAATGGAATGAAATGTTAAAACAGTTTTTAGAAAAACAGTTACGACTTTTCTAGGATTTTCAAGCTTGGGGTTCGGTTAACTGACTTTATTTTCGAAGCCAACCATTTAAATTTAAGTATGATATTTTTAAAGTATAGTATTGGACTTTATGATTTTCCATTAAACAAAATGAACCCTAAACATGTAAGAACCTGAAATATTAGAAAATGGATTTCTGCAGATTTTGTCGACGAAGCCAGATTTCGTTGAAGAAGGCAGAAGACTTTTCGTCGACGAAATTCAGAGGTTCGTCGACGAGGAGAAGCCGAGGGTCCTGGAGAAATTTAAATATCAGACTTCGTCGACGAGGCTGCCGACATCCTCGACGAAATCCTTGACTTTTCGTCACCGAAGGCACTTTTCGTCGACAAAAACCGACCGGGTCAAAGGGCTATAAAAGGGAAATTACTTTTCTTCTTCATTAAGAAATCCAATTTTCGCTCTCTCTCTCTCTCTCTAGAATTCCTCACCGGTCGTTGATAGAATCTAGAAACGGAAGTTACCATGAGGATCGTGGAAGGATTCTCTACAATTTCTACGGATCAAAATCTTTTTTCGGAGATTTTTGGGTTTTGGCGTAAAATCGAAGTAAGGCTCGGTTTTCAATTCTGATCTGGTAGTTTTGTAGGTAACTGTCCTGTGAGTATTTTCTGTACTATGATATGTAGGTTTTGGAACTCGGTTAGCTGTTTAGGAGCTTTGGAGTTCGGGATTTGCTTATAGGGTCGAGGTAAGGGGAAATTGTGTTATATTGGTTATTTTTGAAATCGGACTCGATGGAACTATGGTCCACAGTCCTGCGTGTGTTTTGGCTACTCATTTGGGGGGATCTAACGGGGAAAATATGGTTTTTTTATTATTACAGTTTTTGGGAAAAAGGGGGCGACGGGTTGCATCCTTGGTTTTGATGAAAACCTATGTATATGTGTGATTTATACTGCGTGAATGGGATGGCCGTGCCTTGACTTTGTACAAACTGTATTTGTTTGGAAAATCATGATTTAGATTACCAAATGGGTGTGGTTTGTTTGGTTATATGAGCGTGCATGTGTGTGTGATATATTGAAATGCTAGTAGGAACGCGGTTCAAAAATTATTCCAGGTACTGAGAGTGTCCGGCTCTATATCCGAGGGCATATGAAATCTCTTGCCATAGATTGGCAAGAGTGTTCGGCTCTATATCCGAGAGCGTGAGCCTTATTCGACAGATCAGGCCACAGGGTGTGGATCCACCATTTGAGCGCCGGTACAATGCCATGGGAGTTGAGGACTAGTCATGTGCCGGTGACGCCGTGCTTCGCAGGTTGGTTACGGGCCAACGCCGGAATGCAGGATCGGCTTCAGGCCGATGAGTGTGACGGCACTGTGTACTGATCATGTGTGTGTTTGACGGGGCTGCATATAAATAGCCGTCGTATGTGTTTACTGGATTACATTCAACTGCGTGTATGTTTTGTCATGATAACACTCAAATACCACACACCGATATAACCAGTGTTCTTCTTTACTGAGAGGTGTCTCACCCCTACTGTACGTACATTATTTACAGGTCGTTCGAGTAACCAGAACTAGCGTCCTGGTGTAGAGAGCGTAGTGGCCGGTGTACTGCGTTAGCGCTTGGGTAAGTGCTAGGACTGTATTGTGTTGGGTTGCCATTTTGAGTTGTATTTGGGCACCCAATTTGTACGTTTTGTTAGAACTATGTTTTGCTCTTGTATAGACTCTAGTATGGTACTGCATATGTTGATATAGTATGATTTTGCCGCTGTGTATATGATTGTGTTTGGATGCTATTTAGGGTGCCTGGAATCCCACGGGGTCGGACCCTCATCCATTGTATTGTATCTTTTGATGATTGTATGATACAGGGACAAGTTAGGTTACATGCTCACCTCTGGGTCCTATTTCGGGGTTCGGGGCGTGACAAAACATGTTTCTAATAGCAATGAGTAGAAATCAAATGGTGCAAAGGTTTTGAAAGAGATAATTCACTTCTTCGTTACATGCATTTTTAGTGAATTTAGTCATTTTTTATCCTAATATTAAGGATCACAGCATTCTTTTGATTGATGCCTCTTGTGTAACTAGTATAACTAGCTTTTCAAATCATTTTTTCCAAAGGGTTAGATCCTACATATCTACATCTAACATCTCTAATTCCTATATCAAAGAATAAACCCTTTTTTGGAATGTCAACTTGCTAAACCTCTCCAATTGATTCTCTATGTTGTAATCAAACACAATCAAATCCCTAGATTGATAATGTTCTGTTGCTTGCTAGAGCTTTTGTATGATTTTCTTGCTTGGCTCTCTTTTGGGAATCCTCACGTGTTATAAATTTTGTATAAGAGTGACCAATAGCAATGTTTGGTACTTGTCTCATGACAACATCATGAGTCAGCTATTCTTTCCCATTTTGTAGCTGACTCATCACGGGCTTAGTACATTATTTTTTGCTAAAGTTAAATAATAACTACTATTAAAAATTAGGGTAGAAGACATTCACCATATCCAAGGTCGACAAAAAAAAATACAAATTTCTCCTGAAATTTTAAAAATATCACAAATTTCTCATGAGATTTATCAAATATATACAAACTTGCCATTTAAAAACTTATCTTTTTATAAGATATGAGGTAAAGTTTGTATTTTTATTTATTTATTTGATAAACTTGAGTAGAGATTTATGAAATTCTTAAAATACTTAAGTTGAGTGTTTGACAATTTTTAAATTTATTATTATTTTTTTTTATCAAATCTTATAATTATATTTAACGTTCAAAAACATAATTAATAATCTAAAAATATGACACTATCCTCTTCAAGACAAACAAAATTAGTGTAGGGGTGATGGCTACTCATCTCCCTCAATAATACTTGATAGAATTAAATGAGCCGAATTTAAGTCACATTTTGTTTGTTTGTGTGTGGGTGAATGTGAAGCACATTGAAGAAGGTGCCATTTATGGGATAGGGTTGCAGTGAGTTGACAGCTAAGGCATTCAGGAGAGAGAGAGAGAGAGAGAGAGAGAGAGAGAGAGAGAGAGAAGGATGGTGAGTTATGACAGAGCTCACATGGTGTTCTGTGAGCTGTGGGCTATGGGATGTGTGATGTTTGATAGGGCTGTAATAATTAATTCATGTCAACTACACCACAAGTTTCCATTTTTGTGCAAATAATACCATTGGCCATTGCTATTTCCCATTTACCATTTGCCCACTGGCCTCTCTCTCTCTCTCTCTCTCTCTCTCTCTCTGGTCTATTCTGCGTTTGTACACATTGTTTCAATCATTCCTGGTCTTCCCACCTGCACAGAGGAAGGACTACGCCGGTGGCCGGTGGGTGGTGTCCGTCTACGCACGTGGAGCGCGTGGCAGCACGCGATGGGTGAAAGATATTTTTGATAAAATGAATAAAAATTCGTTAATTCGAATTAGATTCAATCCGCTTAAATTGACTCATAACCAATCTACACTCTCAACTTTTACACTACTATATGTGTTTTTGGGTCTACCCTATCTCACATTCAAACTCAAACCTAAATGCTAAGTTTTTTTTGTTATTAAAAAAAAAACCTCCAAATTTATGCTCTGAAATTTTTTTTAAAAAAATTATTGTAGACATCCTAATTTTTATAAGTCTTTTGAAAAGACCCAGCATAATGAAACTAACCTTAAGTCCAAGCACTAAGCCCCGATTTGTTTTCAATCAAAACCTTCCCAAAGTTTGAGTCCTGTTTAGAGTCTTAGTCATTTCAAAATAGTCATGTTGAGTCCTGCTATGTTAGGAAAAAATTTGAATCCCTTTATTATAGTTATTTTTATAAAAATTTTGCTAGTTGCAAAATTTCATCTCTTCTCTTAGTCCAAAGGTTGTAGAATAAACTGTGTTAAATTTGAGCCTTTTTGATTTCAAAGTCAATTCCTCATTTAGGGTTTAATCTTAATTGTTCACTTGAGTTTAAAAAATTAGGTCCTTTTATTCATTTTTATTTTTTTTGAGTTTCTTAAAAATCATGTTGACCCAGTTTTCCTAATATAAGTTCTTTTAGTTGCAAAATTAATTTCTTTTAATTTTAGGTGAGATCCCACAATTTTAAAATAATTTCCTTATTAAGTGGTGTTTTCAAAACTTGGTTCTTGTGATGAATTTCAAAATTAAGTCATGTTTTGTTTAAAAAATTGAGCTTTAAATTTTTAATTTGTAAAACTGGGTCCTTAAAATTTTTAATTAGATTTTAAATTGAGTGGGTCATTTAATTTTAAAAACGGGTACTGTGTTTAATCTTAAGGTCATATTTTAATTACCAATTTTTTCATAGGGGCAAAACTTTCTAATTTTGACATGGGGAATTTCAATTAGAATGTAAAAGTGCATGAGGTCACATTTTAAAAGGAACACGTGCACGAGTGAAAAAATTACATACATGGAAATATACAAGAGGTTACAAATAATGGTTGTAGGGGGAGCAACCCCGGGGTACATACAGATTACATATAGAAAATAATAAATACAAAAACATATACAATAAAATACAGGTAGGATTCCTAGCCCTCCAATCCAAGGCTGCCACTTGGATCTTCTAGTTCATCTGCGCACAAAGAGTAACAAAATTAGTTAACTGGAATTCGAAAAAGTATAAAATAAAATGAAAAAAAACTATAGTTCACATGTGCAGGAATTGAGGGCAGTTAAAAAGCAATATTCTCGGCCAGTGCAAGGAACAAGAGAAGAGAATTATGTTATGCAATTGGCGCCAAATCACCCCTAGCCACACTATAGAGGACACACGATTAGAGCATCAGAAAATCTGCAGGGGAGAAAAGAACAAGAGAGTGTAAGAAAACCTTGTTGAAGTTGAGAGGGAAAGAAAAGAATTAGAGAAGAGAGGTTCTGCAAGTTGAAAACCATTAGAAGAAACTTTATTGAATTGCAAAGAGCAGAGGAGCTGAGAAAGAAGAAAGCAGAAAAATGGGGAGTTGATTAAGAGTACTAGCCACCAGACCAGACACAGAGAAGGGAGAAGAAGACCAGAGGAGTGAAAGACTCCTGGTAATTCCCTTCCCCCTTTTTCTAAGTCAACTATGTGAATTGTGCTACCTTGTTTGTGCTAACATGGATGCAAGTACTCCCATCTGTATTGACATCACGACTAGGTCTGTTACCCAAACCCGAATTCATGTTTTAAATTCTTTGATCCACTCTAGGTTCTAGACCTGAGTCTGAACTCGAATTCAATTCCTTCTAAACCAGATAACCAGACCCTAACTCCCCTGACCCGAGCTTAAATCTGGGTTCAAAATCATTTAACCCCAAGCCCATTAGAAACGAGGCCCATGTCTCTTAAAACAGAACCAAGCCCAAAAGTTTTTTTAAACCAACTCAAACCCCTTTTGGAAACCCCCAAAGCCTACTTGTTCTAAAATCAGCCTCAACCCAATTTTACTTTCAAACCCCATAAGCCCAACTTGTTTTAAAGTTGAACTCTAAGCCCAATTGCGTTTTTCACTAAAGCTAGCCCAAGCCCCGTTCGTTCCTCCGGCATACATCATCAGCTATCATGTCCCCATACACCTGCCAAAAATGATCGCACTAAACGAAAACACCGCCACGTGATTGAAACTGGTCTCGCCCTCCTTTTCCACTCTCATCTTTTTCCTCATTTTAGGGTTGATGCCTTTAGCACTATGACATACATCATCAACCGGTTGCCTACTCCACTTCTTGGAGGTAAGTCCCCTTTTGAGCTTTTATATGGTTCATCTCCCAATTATGCTAATTTTCACCCCTTTAGTTGTCGCGTTTATCCTTGTTTGTGTGATTATATGCATAATAAATTTTCTCCTCGCAATGTTCCAGGCATCTTTCTAGGTTACAGTCCCTCCTATAAAGGCTACCATTGTTTTGATCTAATTACCTCTAGACTCTATATCACCCATCATGCTCAATTTGATGAACTACATTTCCCTTCTATCACTACAACTCAGGCTCCGCCCCTTACTTCCCTTCAATATTCCAATTTTTTGGAACCCAGTTTACCTCAAACTGAACCCCTTCTGCAATCCTCTGCACTTCAGTCTTCCCTAATTACTCAGTCCTGCTCCAATCCGTGTGTTATTTGTACTGATCCAGAATATGAGCCTTTGCAAGATTCAGATTCCGTTGCAGGTCCCTCCTCATCAATGCCGATCTCAAGCCCGGTCTCTCCTGTGGCACAACCAGCTTCTCTTGAGACACAGACGGCTCCTCCAGTTCCTACTTCAACCAACCTGCTCAGTTCTCATCCTATGCTCACACGTGCTAAGGCTAGTATTTTTAAGACTTGTCATCCTACAAGTCTTGGTGTCTTGCGTTTTTCTGGACTTCTCTTGGCTCTACTTGCCTTTGTTGAGCCTAGAGGTTTCAAATATGCTGCTGAGAACCCTGCTTGGCTAGCCACAATGGATGAAGAAGTTCACACTCTGCAGAATAATCAAACTTGGATTTTGATCCGTTGACCTGCCAACACCAACATTGTGGGATCCAAATTGGTATTCTGAACCAAATATCTCGTTGATGGTTCCATCGAAAGACTCAAGGCATGTCTTGTTACGAAAGGTTACACCTAGATTTCAGGTCTTGACTATACTAATACTTTCAGCCCTGTTATTAAGGCAACTACCGTTCGTGTCGTCCTTTCAATTGCTGTAACAAATTAGTGGCCCCTTCGCCAACTTGACATCAAAAATGTTTTCCTCAATGGCACTCTCACTGAAAATGTCTATATGGAGCAGCCTCCTGGTTACATTGATCTTCGATTCCCTAATCATGTTTGTCAATTAAAGAAAGCTCTCTATAGCCTCAAGCAAGCTCTTCGGGCTTGGTTTCAGCGTTTCAACTCCTTTCTTCTCCGACTTGGCTTTACTTGCACTCGTGCTGACACATCCCTATTTGTTTTTCATAAAAATTCTACAGTTATATATTTACTTATTTATGTTGATGACATCATTATTACTAGAAACCATAAATCTCTTCTTGACATCTTCACTCATAAACTCCATTTCGAGTTCGCCACCAAATATTTGGGTATTCTCAATTATTTCCTCGGTCTTAAAGCCTTGCCTATTGCTAATGGACTCTTACTCAGTCAGCTCAAGTATGCCCGAAAACTTGACCGGTGCAAACTGCAAGTGCACAGTATCGTAGTTTTATAATATAATGATGTGTAGAGTATCGTCCTCAGGGATTGATGTCTTAATTTTACCAAGTACCGAAATTTTATTAACCTTGATTTTATTTAGAAAAATTAATAATTTTAGACTGCAAAATTTAAACAAGGCTACTTTAAATAAACTATTCAGGAGAATTTAAAACTGGATACCGCGTGTCAAATTGATGATGGTGAAAACTTCTAGGAAACCGATTTCACCTAGTTTCTCACTATGCTTTACTCATTTAGCTAATTTAACTTCGTTTTCTCTGTTTGTTAGCAAATCGCCAATTTTTCCAAAAGCCTCTTTCGATAGTCAATCGGAACCTATTCTTGTTTATTATTTAACATAAGAGTATGCAAATTAATAACGCAAGAACGTAGTAAGACCCTCGATTTTTTATGCTACGTAGGTTCATACAAGTCTTTCGATCTCTATATTTATCTACGCTGAATTATCCAAGATCTATCCTATAATCCCCCCTTTCGGTAGCAAATCACAAGACTAAAATCATTTAATTAATGGCCAGTTAATTAAAAGCATTAGGCACAGAATAACTCAAACAAACATTAATGAAAACTATTTCAGATTAGCATCAAAGAGCAAGCATAGTTCGAAACTGGCTACATCGTTTTCCTAGAATTCAAAAATTTAGTTCATTCCGAAAATAAAATCCAACATAACAGATTTCACCATATTTTCTTCAATTTGGAGCGTACGGGAAAGATCAACACTCGCCGCACCGCCGTCGCGCGTCACGAACACCCCGAACACCGCCGTTGTTCGCTGCCTTCCGATTCTGAAAAGATAGTATTTTTGCGTGCTTCTAACTCTCCTTTGCTGGCTGTGTGTGTATCTCCGCAGCACCACCCAAAAGAAAACCACAAGAAAGCTCCCCAAAAAAATAATTTTTCCCAGAAACTTTATGTGGTTTGGCTTCTCTTCCGTTTTCACCAAGAGAAATCTTTTTTTTTCTTTCTATGGTGCAGCCTCCTTCCCGTTCAGCCCCAGCGCACGTTGCTCTCTCCAAATCTCCTCTTGCACACGGCACTCTCCCCACAAGGAAACCCTCCTTTGACTTTTCCTTTTTCAATCCTTTCCTTTTGCTTTTCTTTCCATTCTTTTTTTTTTCTTTCCATTCTTTTTTCTTTCCACTCTATGTACCCAGCGCACACTGCCCTTATAAGATGACCAGGCTACATGGCTAGGTCACATCTCATTTTTTGATTTTTTTTTTTTTTCAAAGGTACATGAATTACCCTCTTCTTTCAAGCCCACTTTCAACCCTCTTACAGCTCGTAACTCTCAAATCTTAAAACACAAAAGATGTAGATCTTTTTTTTAGATTTTCCCAGAATTTTGAATCATCTCAATCGAAGCTCGTATGAGAAGGTTATGCCAAGATTACGAAGAATTGTCGAAAAAATCCATAAAACGGCGTATGCTAACTTCACGTCTGATTTCTGCCTTGATGCTGCCAGTATTTTGCAAAACACAAAACACAAAAATTGTAGATTATTTTCTTATCTTTCTACGGCATCTTGAATCATTTGAATCAGAGGTTGGATGAGAGAGTTACACATAGATTGCAAAGTACTGTCGGTTTTTTTAGCTTCCAACAATTGCTCTACAAAAAAAAAAAAACCAAAATTTCATACATTACTCAATAAAACCCAAATTTTATAAATAGAACACAATGTTAGAATATTGAGAGTAATTAGGCATTTAAATACAAAATATCATTTGCAATGCATGAATTAAAGCTTCTAATTACGCAATTTAAGCGCGTAATCACCCGAGATATCCTCACTCATGCCCATTTGCTTGACAGAAAATCGGTTCCTACTTCCATGATTGTCTCCTAGAATCTGTCTGTTGATGGTCCTCCATTCTCCAATCCCACTTTATACAGGTCTCTTGTTGATGTTCCTGTAGTCAACATAGTTAACCAGTTTCTACATGCTCCCACTAAAGATCATTTTCAAGTGGTTAAGTGTATTCCACTGTCTCTTGTTTCAGCTGTGAATCTGAGTATCGTGCTCTTGCCCACACTGCTGCCGAACTGCTTTGGCTTATTCATCTTCTCTCTGATCTCTGGATTTCTGTACCCAAACCACCGCTTTTATTATGTTACAACAAGAGTGCAATCTTTTTGAGCTTCAATCTAGTTACCCATAAGCGTGCTACGCATGTTGAATTAGACTATCATTTTTTGCACGAACTTGTTCTTGTTGGAAAAATTCACACTCGGTATGTACCTTCTCATCTTTAGATTACTGACATCTTCACTAAAAGTATTCCTCGGACACTATTTGAATTTTTTTAGTCCAAGCTTCACATCCATTCAAATCCAACACTTAGTTTGCGAGGGTGTTGAGGATCACACAGCTCATCACACAAAGGCTTCCCAAATATAGCACCATTGACCCATAATTTTTTATAATTATATTTATTCTAAGGGTATACCGATGTCATTAAGGATATGTACGATGGAGTAATGACTAGTGTAAGGACTATAGATGGAGAAACTAAAGAATTTCCAATTACCATAGGTGTACATCAAGGATCTACTTTGAGTTCTTATCTTTTTTCTTTAGTGATGGACCAATTGACTAAGAGTATTCAAAAGGAGGTTCCATGGTGTATGTTATTTGCAAATAATATTGTATTAATTGACGAAATTAGGGATGAAGTAGAGGCTGAGTTAGAATTATGGAGAGAAGTTTTGAAATCTAGAGGCTTTAAGATAAGTAGAAATAAAACAGAATATATGAAATGTACTTTTAGTAATGATAGGAGGAATATTGGAGACAAAGTTAAACTTGAAGATGAAGAAATAAATAGCACTTGCAGATTTCGATACCTTGGATCTATTATGCAAGCTGAAAGAGAAATTGAAGATGATGTAATGCATACAGTTAAAGCAGGTTGGGTAAAATGGAGAAGTGTTTCAAGTGTGCTATGTGATCGTAGAATACCCTTAAAATTGAAAGGGAAGTTTTATAGGACAGCTATAAGACCAGTTATGCTATATGGATCGGAATGTTGGGCGACGAAGAAATATAATATTCAAAAAGTAAAACTTGCCAAGATAAGGATACTTAGATGGATGAGTGGTTTAACATTGAAAGATAAATTAAGAAATAAACATATTCGTGGTAAGTTAGGTGTAACTCCTATAGAAGATAAGATAAAGGAGGGACGACTTAGATGGTATAGACACTTGTAACGTAGGCCTTATAGTGCACCTATGAGAAAAAATAATTTAGTTACTGTGGGGGGCAGTAGAAGGGGTAGGCGTAGACCAAAAATAACTTGGGAGGAGATAGTGAGTAAAGATCTAATATCCTTGAATTTATCACAAAAAATGGTCCATGATCGCATAAATTAGCGGAAAAAGATTCATATAACCGACCCCACTTAGTAGGAATAAGGTTTGGTTTTAATTTTATTGTTGTTGTATATTTATTCTAAGAAATTAGCTTTCATTATATTTATAATATTATTTAATTATAATTAATTTCTTATAAATATAAATATAGCAGTCCATACCAATGTTGTAGTGTTTCCCAAGTATTCTCAGCGGGCAAAGCGGTGCGGATCATCGGCGAAGAACACAGTTAAGCCGCATGTTGTTGGGCGTCTGACTTGACTGCGTCAATATTTGTTAAGTTAAAACATGGGCTTGACTGGTCCGCGACAGGCTTCCAAGCTCCGAGTCCTTTGGCGTTGGACCGGCATCTCACGTTGCTTTGGCATTTGGCGTTGGGCGTCTGGCGTCTTTACCAGGGCACCATCTGTCACACTGGAGCTCAGCCTGGTCGTAAATATCTGATGGAAGGAGGATATATCTGACCCAACAGCTCCCTCGTGATAATCAAGAATTGCCCTTCTTATACTCATGTCGATGTAAGACTCAACAATCTGCACCCAATTAAAGGTATGAGATGAAGATAACTGTAGTAACCTGAAAAAAATAAAATAAAATTAATTATTAATTAATTAATTAAAAATTATTAAATTGAATTAATTAAGTTAAGTAATATGATAGTTATATATATGTAAGTAATATAATATATTATATATTAATAGAAGAAGCTTCTGGATAAATTTTTGCTTTGAACTTGAAATCCAGAGACTTCCATTTCACATTTGGATGGCTCTCTCTCTCTCTCTCTCTCTCTCCAGCCGCCACTTCTTTCTCTCTTCTTATTTTCTTGGCAAATACTTGGCCGATCAAAAAACGAAAGATACCACTGGATTCCATTCTCCGCCACTGACATTCCTATTAGAGTGGATTTTTTGTAGGAACATTGTAGGTATCACTCCTGGGGTAAGGTAAACTCACTATTTTTCCTTAATTTCTCTCAAATCTTTAGCCTAACCGATGATCTGAAATCACCACGTGATTCTAGAAGCATTTCTCTACAAGTCTAGCGGAGCGGATTTTTGAATTGGAATTTTCAGGCACCAATCCAACGTTAGGGTAATATTTAGGAAATTGAGCAAATTTGTGATTTTTGATAATTCAATTATTTATTTAAAGTTTATGGATTTAAGAAATGTGAAAAAAAATGGTATTTATTTGGGATGGTATTGATAAACTAAGATTTATGAATTCAAGGTTCGGGTGAGCGCTGCGGGTATAATTTCGAGATCTCTAGTTGCGTAGTTTCTGGAAATCAGGTAAGGGGAATAGATTAAGCCAATAATTTTATGAATTTACCAGTTAAAATGGAAAAATAATATATGTGAGTATATGTTTATTATGCGAATTTTAGAAAAACCAATCATTTGAACTGTGATTTTGGGTTTAGGGTTGTGTTATTAGTTGTTATTTACGAAAATGGAATGATAAAAGTACTGGATTTTTTGGATAATTGTGGAGATAATTAAATGTGTATTTTCAGTAATGTGAATGATGAATGTGGGTTGGCGTATTTTTAGTAAATGTATAAATATGTATATTATTCTAAATCGTGTGACATGAGTAAAAAGAATATATTGCGATGAATTATGATATATATTTATTAGATGTTGGAAATACTGAGATGCGTTGAGAATATTTTTTGTGTGTGATTGTTGTATTAGAATTGAATGTGAATGTTAAATTGCAAGTTATGGTTTGAGAATTCTGGTGGATTATGGTTTTGTGTTATGCACAGTACTGTTGCACGTGATTTCTGAAGAGCTAATGCACCCACACATCTCATGGAGAGTGTGGAGACAGGATGGTCGATTGTGTTGTGTAGGGTAGATTTCCCCCTAGTGTCTGGACCAGTGTAGGAAAACTAATCTGACTTACAGACTGAAGAGGTAGTTTTTTTTTTATTTAACTCTGGTGGGCCGACCAGGGTTAAGTACAGACTTCGGGCCACACAACCCGTCATGGGGGGAAACATGACAGTGTGTTATCCATCTGCTAGTGAATTCTAAATGCATAATTGTTAATTTAACCAGTGAATATAATGAGAACATAATATATGAATGTAGACGGGAATACAGAGAAAGTGAAATGTGAATGTGAAATGTGGAAGTAAGATTTATGTAAAGATTATTGAGAAAGGTCTCGGGGGAAAGCGATACGTAATATCCCGATGACAATTATTGTAAAAAGCAAAGGGGGACGGCGAGGCGTAACACCCCGATTCTTGGGATTTAGCATAAGGGCTTACTGTGAGGGACGGTGATACGTAACGCCTCTCAGCAAGTGCCCAATGTGTATGGCTAGATTGAGGAACAGTGATACGTAACACCTTAATCTCAGCGAATGTGAATTGTAGTATTAAATGTATTATATATAATAGTACTATATGTATTTAGGGCGAGGTAAACTCTCCGCCTGATGGCTTGCTGAAAAAGGCGAGTGCCCTGATAAGTATCAGATGTAGCCATACTGGTTTGTATAACGTATTAGGGTAAAGGGAAGTTGCTTGTATGGGCGGGTAATCTTCCCTATCCTCAAGAACCTTTGCTGATAAATAATTATTTGAATGTGTGTAAATACGAGACAAACTATCCACCCGAGGGTTTACTGAGTAAGGTGAGTGCCCTGATAAGTTTCAGTTGTAGTCATACCCGGTTATATAAGGTATCAGAGTAGAGGGGTGCTACTTGTATGAACGGGTAATCACCTCAATCTTTGAGAAACTCTCGTTAATAAAATACATTGCATGTGTATGAGTAGGAACGGAGAATAATTTCATAATTTTGGATTAATTTGTGAATGATGATTATATTTTGTACACAATTCTCATGATAGCCCCACACTGGTATTAATCTATTCCAAATTATTGAGATGTGTCTCACTCGATATGAATTTCATCTTTTTCAAGACCTCCGCGCGATTGAGCTTAGCGAGCTTGGGGCTGGATTTGTTAGCTTAGCATTTTTGTGAGAGGGTACAGATCTGATGTATTTTTGGTTTTATGTTTTAGTTTTATGAGAATATATATGGATACTAGATGTTGGAAAGTTTTTGGGATGTTTATATAGAACTCTGGTATATTATTGAGAATGTTTATTTATTTTTCTGCTGCGTGATTGATATTATGGTATCAAACATAGGTGATTAGATCACATCACATCCCAGACCCCACTTGGCAGGTTTGGGGAGTGACAATAACCATTTTTATTATAAATTGTAATGTGAATTTCATGCCCTAATTGATATAGAGAGTTGAACTTGATTAGAAAGTCAAAAGTAAAAAACTCACAAAATATACAAATCAAAAGGGTACTTAGGTGATAGTTCTCTAACGCTTAAACTAGCTTTAGGCCGGGTTTCAAAAGATTTAAGAAGCAAAATGATTATCTTTTATCTCACACCTTCAACTAAGTGGACATGGTTGCTCCTATGATTATATAGTCATGAGTACTCATTTGGGGAAATAATCCTTGATCATTTTGCAAAATGTGTTGGGACTTCATTTTTAGCAATATTTGGAAACGGTTCTTAGTGTGCAATAGTTATAATTATTGTAGATGTCTTATTTTAATTGATCTATTTAAGGTATTGTCAACACAGTAGGATTGACGTAGGCTCTTACTCCATCTTTAAGGTCTAGTCCTCCTTTTCAAGCCTGATGATACATGTGGTCAATTTTCTTTGCATAAATAAAGAGAATGTATTATGAATTAATTGAATACTCAATTTACAATTTAAAACATGCAACAAAAACACAATCACTATTATTGTATGAGCCATGCTAATATGAACTAAAGGATTCTAAAATAGTTTTTACAGTCGAGCACCTGAGGAATAGAGACAAACAGAGAGAGAGGCAGCATATTGCTAGATTGAGAGTTAAGCTTTTGAGTGGCCAACATTTGGTTCTGCCTCAAACTAATTGAAGGCGTGCAACGTGCTATATTGGCCACCAACCACTCCAATGGTTTGTCTAATTTGAAAAGAAAATTGGTTAAGTGATTAGATGAGGTTCTAATCTAGGAGGAGATCACGTGGTTTCAAGAGTCCATAGTTAGTTGGATCAAATTATTGGTAAGAAAAATGCAATAATTTATTTACTCTTCCATGATTATCCAAAGAAAAAGGAATAAACTTGAAGGCTTAGACCGAGATGAAGGTGATTGAGTCAGGGTCAAGTGTTGCAAAGGTTGCCTTCGATCTTTGTATTTTCCACACTCTTATCTATTAGAATTCTGAAACCAGTAAGAATTCTTAACTGTAAAGTTATCCTTAAAGGTGAGTCCCTAATGATATTTTTGGACGAATTTAAATTTTTGCTCCAAAATATAAACTCTTCAGAGACAAAATAATTATTCGTCTCCATAGGTTAACATTTTGCATTGATACATCTATTTTCATCCCCCAGTGTGCTTATGTGACGTCCCTGGCTAGAGACTATGTTTTATCCCTAAGAGATTAAATGTTTAGGAATGAAAATTGCATTCATCTCTAGAACCTATTTCAATAGGAACGACAATAAATTCGTTAATGAATAGTTAAAATTCGTCCTTAAAACATTTTGTTTTAAATTTTGGTGGGAGGATTTTTGGCACCATGTCTTTTGTGACGAAATTTTTTAACATTTAAGGACGAAAAATTTGATCATTGCTAGAGTGAAGTTTTAGGGACTATTTAAAATTTTCATCCCCAATAACGAACAGTTTGGGACCAAATTGCATTTGTAACTAAAAATAAATCGTCCCAAACAACTAGATTTGTTGTAGTGAATGGAAAGATTCGTGCACATAATTATGACAATGAAATCTAGGAGGGGATTAAGAAGTCTATCAAACTTTTTGAAAATAATTTTAGCATTAAATCGTGATTGTTTTCACAAATGACATCATTTTTTATTTTATGAAGCTTGTGTGGATCAAATGAGAGTGACTATGAGTTTCTTAAACAAGTTGTATGGGGGTTTAGATTAGAAGGCAGACAATGAGTCTTATGAAATCTAGAGTCTTTTCTATTGCATGCATGCTATTGCTACTAAACATATTAGTCAAGTTGTGACCTATGAGCATTCCTATAATATAACCTACAATTTGGAATGTTATTTAGGATGTTTACATCATATTAAAGAGTCAAAATAGACTTACAAATATATATATATATATATATATATATATATATATATATATATATATATATATATGTTATGGATTGCGTTCAAAGCGAACTTATGGGATGAAAAGTTAAATACTTATTTTGTTGGTTTTTTTTTGGATTTTTTTTTTGGTTTTTTTTTTTTTGTAAAAAGAAGGGCGACATGTCCATTTATTTATTAATAAACTCTCACTTTTGGCGGAGGAATACCATAATTACAAGACAAGCAATGGGAGAAAACAATAGATTTAAAAGCCTCCCAAAAAACAATATCAACATCCAGTCAAAAAAAGACTACAAGTCCAAACAAAACAAAATAAGGACCAATAAAACAAACCTCACCCTGTATTTTGCTTGAATGACTTTTTTTGGTCAAATTTGTGACTTCCTTTATTCTAGCATTTGTCAAATAATTAACTGTATTTGATTCTTAGAATGATTTGTGACTAAGTGGCCAAAAGTCAACAAAAGTTTGAACTTTATGAATTGTGAATGATTCGTGACTAAGTGGCCAAAAGTCAATAAAAAGTTTGAACTTTATGAATTGTGGTTGCATAATCAATATATGGTGAATTAGTCAACATTCAAGATCAAGAAGAATGGAATTGTGGGAGTGTGATATCTATACACATTATTACAATTTTCTTTGTCAAATGGAGAGCTAATTAAAGATTATTTATTACACAATCTATTTCATCTATCTCCTTCCCTAATTTATAATCTGCAATATTTGTCTGCAGTATTTTCTAAAATAAATAAATAAATAAATAGTCAATCCGAAGCCGCTCCCAGCTGGTATGTATGCATACGTATAATTATATTCACATGGCATTTATTAATGTTACTCCCA
The DNA here is from genome assembly GCF_029873635.1 of Malania oleifera. NCBI lineage: Eukaryota > Viridiplantae > Streptophyta > Magnoliopsida > Santalales > Ximeniaceae > Malania > Malania oleifera. The sequence goes on from NC_080420.1 coordinate 102,291,754, forward strand.
ATGGATCATGAACTGGAGTCTTGTTTCCCACGGTCAGTGCTCCCGTTCGCTGCCGAAGCCACCCCAACCTCCACGACGAACTCCGGAAACGCCGGCGGCGCATGGGCGGCGCCATGGCCGGCAAAGTTTCTCCCATTTAAGGTACAGTGGCCGCTGTTTCGCCCGGGGATGTACGTGCATGGCGACTTACCCGACGGCGGCACGGGGCCGCGCTGCAGCGACTGAAGCATCATTAATCCCTTCTTACTTTCTTCATGACCCTGCACCCATTGCTCGTGATCTCCCTCTAAAACCCTCGCAAAACCCGAACCCAACGAGATGGCGATGATCAAAATGAAGATTAATGCGCTTGTAAAGCCATCCTGTTTGTGATGATGAGAACCCATTTGTCTGATGAAACTAATGATCAAGAAAGCTATGGTTTTGGATATAATTAGTTATGGATCAATCCAAAAAAAAAGCAAGTTTTTTTTTTTTCTTTGTTTGGTGTGAGGAGGAGATGATGAGTGGGTCTAAGTAATTAGGGCCAGCCGAAGATCAGTGTTTGAGATTATGTGGAAGTTTAAGAGAGTGTTGGGGGTTATATATACACATATTTAGGTGCGTTTTGAGGTTTAGATTTGATCGAGGAGAGTGACGTTGACGGCGAAACCGCGGCGTTTGAATTTGAATTGTATTTGTATGGAAGGGAGATATGGTCAAAATCAAAGACTGGGACGTGAGAACCTCTTGTCTTGAACTCTTTAAATTAACTACAGTACAGTCGATGGAGCGTGTATTTTTTTTTTTATGGAGTTGAAGTTGTTGAATACGTGAGGTTGAAGGTGGAAGCAGAACAGGTCTACGTTTTTGCCCCCAAAAAAAAATTGAACAGGTCTACGTTGCGTGGGTTGGGAGTGCCACGTGGGTATCGGCATGCATGTAATGCCGGCCGCGTATGCATAGAACGATCATTTGATCAATTGTTGAAAGACATTTAAAAAAAAAAGAGTCAATATTAGAAGCTCGCACCAAGTACAAGTCATACAGCGACAGGTAATATGATATCCCATCTAAATTTCTTCTATTGGCCCATGTTAAAATTTTTCTTTTAATATAAAATTACAAGCTTTAAACACTATAGTATCCACTTTGACTCGTTGTGCCCGCCAAACACATGCCATTCATTTACTATACAATAATATAAAATAATGTTCCCGAGTCTATATATATGTTCGCAAAATTATTCGGAAGACTTCCTTCCCTGTGTGTGTCTGTGTATCTGTATTTTAGAAGTCAAATATATAATAATTTAGTCTTACATTTATTAATATTAGATATCTACAGAGGAAGGGTTCATTTTCAGTAAGTAGGGATTTTAAGAAACAGACATATAGACACACGAAGGGGGAGGTCTCTTATATAATTTCCCTAGTAAAAAAATTATACAGAGGACTGTCCCTCCACATGTCTAGTAAAAAAATTATACGGAGGACCATCCCTCCACATGTCTATTTTTAAAATTCAAAATATTTTGAAATTGGATTTCTCTTGTATATCCCTGGTATCATTGAAATATAGGATCAATTTGTCACATGTTTAAAACTTAGGAAATAAACACACGAACACGTGGAGGGACAAATCCCCTCTACAATTTTACAAGTATATGGAACATATGGGGAAATTATACAAGGGAGCTCCCCCTTCATATGTTTGTGTGTCTGTTTCCTAAATTTTATATATATATATATATATATATATATTGATATGTATGGATGTATGTATGTATGTATGTATATATATATATTTTGAAAATGGGTCCCCCTCTTTATATGTCAAATATTAATGAATGTAGGACCAAACTGCTACACATTTAACATCTACAATACAGGCACATAGAGGGGGAGATCCTCTGAATAATTTTTCAAATATATGTATGGACTCTGGAGCATTAATTTGTATTATTGTGTAACAAGTTAAAGGTGCAGACTATAGTGGTTAAAATTTGTAACTTTATATTGAAGAAAAATTTTAACAAAAAATTTTAACAACATGGGCTAGTAATGTTACATATGGGTTGTATGTTATTTAGAATTACTAAGGTTTTAGGTCTGAACTTTAAGATGGATGAGAAGGAATATAGATGGGATATTGGACTACCTTTCACTGTATAACTTATATTTAGTGTGAGCTTCGAAAATTGACTAAAAAAAAAAAAGGTACTTATATATTTTAGTAATTGATCTAAGGATTGTTCTTTGCTCATGGTGATCTTTTTTTAGAAACACTAATACTACAATTATCATCCAAACATTTATTCTTGCTCGCTATTTTATATAATTGTACCATATATACAAGTAGTACAATATACAAAATTAACAACGGATAAGTATAGTATCTAGAAGGTCAATGCTACATGTAGTTTGCTTTGGAAAATACTAGGGATCATGGAGCTCAGTGATAGCTAGAGAGAGAAAGAGAGGGTTTTGTGGGCCTATGTCCCTTCTCTCTCTTACTATCATGTGAGCCGCCCATTATAGTATGGTTTTTTTCAAAAACAAGTACGTAATTAGTATAGGTTTAGTTAAATACTGTTGATGTTCTGAGTTAATTAGTAGGAATGCATTATGGTAGTAGATGCAACTTAAACTATGTTCTAATAACTATGTTATTCTCGAGAATAACGTGGATTGATCAATTTATTAATTGATATTTATTATATTATGTACACACTAATGCAAAATCATAATTATGGTCATACCATGAGTAATAAAATGTGAAGACATTTTGATTTAATTTCATTATGATGTGTATTAGAGACATTTTGATGTTGGTCTCGATTGACATTTTTCATTTAGCTTCATTTTGTGAAAAACACTAAGATGTTATGACTTAGTCTCATTATAATGTGTTTTACAGACATTTCGGTATTGGTCTCGTTTGGATTCTATATAAATTAAGGCACTTTGTATTGAGGCACTTTGTTGAGTTTGAACAAGTTTTAATTTATGAAGTTTAAACATCGTGGGTGAATGCTCTGAATGTTTGCAAAATATGCATGCATTTTATCACATTGTTTTGACCATACTCATATATTGTGTATGTTGGTCACAAGATTGTGTGTTTTGATAGTGTGATATTAGTACTACTTATTTTGGGTTTAGTACTGAGAGTTTTAGTAACGGTGTCCACCCTTTTAGTGACGGTTGTCAGGTGTTACTAATGTGGTTTAGCATTAGTGACAGTTGTTTAATTCGTTACTAATATTCAATTGATACGACAATTATAGTTACCAATTCAGAACCGTCATTATTAGGTCATCAATAATAATTAATAGTGATGGTTTCTTATTGTTAGTGACGATTTTCTTACGTCCCTAAAGGTCTAGCTAGTTTTTTGTAGTGTAGAGATACCAACATCATATAAGTCAAAAATTATATATAACCTTGTGACCATACACATAGGTCCAAAATAAAATCATGTGCATCCAATATTGTATAGAGCATTTTGATCTTTTTAAAATAAGTTTTCAAAACAAAATACATCAAACGAAACTCTAGAGTTGAACTAATGACGAATGGAAACAAGACCCTACCTATCCATCCGTAAAATATCTTTTAGATAACGTGGTAGAAGGTATTGTTTTTCGTAAATTACATTGTTTCCCATTTCTCCTTCTTTAACAAGAAAATCAGTCGCACTATTGTCTTCCCTATATTGATGCATCACCATGACATTCACTCCTTTTAACTCCACCACGAGCTCCTCCTAAAATTCTTAAAGATACCACAAAATACATCTACCTTTCTAAAGCCAATCAACTACAATTCGCGAGTCACTTTCAATAATCACATTAAAATAATGCAAACGTTTTCACAAACGAATTCCTTCATTGATTGATTTTAATTCCACACTATTATTCGTACCATTGCCAAAATAACTTGAAAAAGCCACTTTTACCATGTCATGGCAATCCCAAACAATTCCTCCACCTCCTGAATTATTCGGATTGCCCCTACAACTCCCATCACAATTAAATTTTATCCACCCTACTGGAGGTTTAACCACGAAGTAATTTTTTCAGGTCTGTCACAAACTCCTTGATGCTTAATTTGAAACTAATTCAAAATCTTAATGTTCTACTTCTTCAATTTTTTGAAAGAATTAGTCCTCTCAACAATAAAACTAACCCAAAATCAAATACTTCTCCACATTCTCCACATCTGATCTGCACTTTGATAAACTCCTTCCATTCTCGTTTTATATCTTCGATTCCAGAGGCTCCACGTAATCAAACACGGAATCAGCCCGATTAAAATACACAAACATATTCTAAATTGTATTATGCTAAATTTTTATTCTACTCTACTCTTTCAATTCCTGTTCATACACTTGTTATGCCAAATTTCTGGTACATTCTTCAAAATGATCTGAAATGTAAAATAATGATTGGGGTGAGACGACACTTAGTAAGTAAATAAGATTATTATTAGTGTGTGGTCAAAATGAACTTTCATAATATTTTAATTTCGTAAAATAATATTGAATACTATAACTTCAAAATTGTTTTAAAAATAAATGTAAATTTAAAAATTTTTGTATAAAACTTTTACTATTATCTATAACAATAAAATTTTATAATCATATACTATAACTGTTAAACTGAACTTTTTAACTTTCAAAACTATAACTATAATACTTAATCATGTATATATACTTTTCCTTATTAAATCATTATCTAGGTACAAAAATGTCCTCATTCACATAAACATATACTTTTCATTCAATTCGTCAATAGTTCTGTATACGAAATTAAATATGTATATATACGTACTGTAAAAATCACTCTTAGGCTTATTAATTGTAAGTTATGTTTATTCCTATGACTAGGTTGTAATGTCCGAAGACTGGATTTAACTGACTGGTCGGCCAAATTAAATCAACGTACATCATCATTAAGTGAGATTTTTCCTATTAAACCCTGATCCGACCCAGGTGTGCACTTAGGAGAAATCTACTACCATATAAAATCACTCTGCAAACAGTGTGGGTGGACTTTGATCCGTTTAAATTTTAAGCTGCGGTACCGAGTATTCGTAATTTTCTGTATTGTTTGTGCCATAAGAGGTTTTGAAAACATCTTATTGTAGAATTTTTAAAATTACAATAATATCGTGAAAATCTCATTTTTACTCATATTTTCGTGAAATATGTAACTAAAAATCAACTCATGTCATTTTTACTCATATTTTCGTGAAATATGTAACGTAAAAATAAGCTCATGCCACACAATTTTCGTGTCAAAAATATTTTATTGAATAAAAATTTATGCTGTAAAATACCCGAGAGGTTTAGAACATTTCTTGTCTCAAAAATAAAAGCAAGTATATTAAAGATAAAACTGGTATAATTAAACATGCATAAAAATAAATTTATGAGAATTTTATAAAAATAACTAGTATAATCAAAATTTACTTACAAATAAACTTGAGTATAAATTTTAATAAAAATCTAACATAATCAAAATTTACTCACAAATAAATTTGGGTAAAAATCTTAAATAAAAAATCTAACATAATCGAATTTACTTACCTCTTCCTTTACCTTGTGCTACGAACACAACGAATATCTATTAAAAATGAGATAAGAAAGAGTCGGTCAGTAAGAATTTAATTATAACAAAAATTCTTCCTTTACCACTAATTCTTTCACTCACTAGTCCTTCTCTTCTTTTAAAATTTTTTTGTGAAAAATGAAAGTTGAGAGCTTCCTATTTATAGGAAAATTTTGGGAAAGAAAATGGAATTTATAAAAGTGTGGGGACATAGGTGAAATTATAATTTTTTTTAAATTAAAGAATAGACATGAGATGAATTAGGTATGGACTAAGTATGAGATGTGGATGGAGATCATGTGGGAAAAATGGGAGTGCTTGTCGACACTCCCATTTAATTAATTTATATATATATATATATATATTTGAAATTATTATTATTATCATTGTTATTATTTTTAAGATATGTTTTAATATTTTTTTTTTATGAAAAAGAATTAAGTTCGAATTTCGAAAACTCATGTGAGCCCCACATGGTGTGGACCCCACAAAATTTCAAGACCCCAAGTGGGTCCTATGTAATTCCAATAATTCTCACACGATTTTATAAGCCCTATACACCTTTGGACTCATGTGGACCCCATACGGCTTCGGGACTCATATGTGTCCCACATGATCTTGTGGGTTCTGCACAGGATACCTATATTATTATTATTATTATTATTATTATTATTATTATTATTATTATTATTATATATTTCTACAAATCATGTCAGTCAAAATATTATTTTATGTATATATATACTTATTTACGTGTACAAACAGTGTCTACCCTGTTTATCGTATGAAATTCTATTTTGACTAGGTCGACCTCTAGGGAGCGACTGAGCCGCAATGATTTCTGAGTATTCGTTAAGACAAGTTCTTTTTTATGCATCAAAAATAGAATCAATGATCCTACAAAATAGTACTTCTGCATTGATATTAACTTAATGACCATTATTATTATTATTATTATTATTATTATTATTATTATTATTATGCTTTAATCGTATATATATTTTTGGGTCATCACATTCTCCCATCCTTATAAAACTTTCGTTCTCGAAATTTGCTAATTTAAAATAAGTGTTGTATAATTGGTTGCGCTATTCTTTTACACTAATGAATTTTGGAAGAAAAAAAGATGCTGACATTTGCAAAATTCGTTCAAGTGACAACTCAACAGATTTATTCATAAAAGCATTGTCAACTTCAATTTTTCAAGAAGTAGGTACATAACATTAGAAGACAACAACTTAAGGACATTTTTTAATTGATTGTATTTTTAGGAAAAGTATGAATATTATACTCCTTTTCCTTCGTTAAGGTTTTGTCCCATAGGATTTTCCTTAGCAAAGGTTTTAACGAGACATATTCATAGTGTATAGTCATTCAAGGGGAAGTGTTGTAAAACATGTATATTTATGTGGATGACTATTTAAATAATAGGTTACAATCTTTGGTATACCCACATAATGGTTCATTATGTGGTTAACCTTTAGGATGCCAATATATTTGTCTATATAAGGACATGCTTTACAACAAAATGAGATAATAAGATGATTAACAACATCAACTTCCTGAAAAACTAGACAGTTGAATTTCTATAGCTCCAAATTTTTTTTTTTTTTTTTTGTATTCCTCTTTTTATTTACAACATTCGGTAAATTTCATTTGAACTTCTCGCGTACACATACCATCACACACCTTGTGTTTACCTATTTGAACAAGAGGCCAACTGGGTGTCTAAGTTGTGGAATCAAATCCTATCCTAAATGGTCCATTTGAGTTTCAGCTAGGTTAAATGTCATCAAAACGAAGTAGCCCAAATATGATTAAGAAGAAACATGTGCACAGCGCTAGCGTCAAATTTCTGGACACCCAAGAAACTATAGCTATAGCAGAAACCATCAAAAGAGAAAAATCACAAAGAAATGAATCATGACTCATGAGTCAACTAGGGACATCTTTTTTCGATACAATATTAGTTAATTTTATTCAACAATGGTGTTTAATTGAATAAGAAGTGGTATCATATAATATATTATATGATATCATATTTAATAATTTACATAAAAAAATCTGTTTTCAATCATTTAGAACTTGGGTTTATTATAATTATGTTATTTTAAAAAAATTAAAACTTGGAATATGAATTCCATTTATGCTAAGATGAATACTTTTAAAGTTACAGTAGATGTTAATTTAAAGTTTATAAATTTATTTGATTTCTCATGATGCTCAAATTTTTACGTTTGTATATTTAAATTTGGACGTCAATAATATACGAGAAAGAATATTAAGTGGTTCTAGCTTTAAAGTTTAAATTAAATCCAATGATTCGGTTTGATTAATTGTTTAACATTGGCCTGAAAGATAGTTAATCAAATCTTGATTAACCATTTGAATTGTTTCGCCTCAATTCGTATTTTCTAATAAACCAAAACTTTGATTCAGTCGGTGAGTCGCATACTTGGAGTTTAATGCTCCAAGCTTGTACAATTAATACAATTAAAAATAAAGATGAAAAGGTAGGTGTAGATAACGTTCTTAATGATCATGTTGATGATATTATTACACTAGTACACAAATTCTTTGATATTAATAGTTTTTAGAATTTGTACTTAGTCAATATAAATAAAAAATAGTTTAGACTCGTATATACTTGGAGTTCAATGCTCAAACTTGTACAGCTAATTCAATTAAAAATAAAGTGTGCTCTCTTGTTCTCTCCTACTCATCTTTACTCTTTATCTTTGTGAATTGAGAATTATATTTTGAGACTAGTCAATAAGATTGCGAGATTGATTGTGAAATGTTTTGTGGCATATTCTATTGTCAACTTTTATAGGGTCCTCCAAAGAAATTTGGTTGGAGCTAGTTTATATAGTAATTATTGACTACTCTTTTGTGTGGATTGAGATAAATTCAATATAAGTTTATATTACATTTTATCAAAATTCAAAACAAATCTAAATCTAAGTTTCGTCAAACATAGGGTTCTTGTATTTCACATACAAACTAGAAAAATAAAACCTAGTGTGCAAAAGCCTCTTTCATTCAAAGAATAAAATTTTAAGTATTTTTTTTTTTTTATAAATCTACTTAAAAGAATAAACTAGCTTGTTTAAGGTCAATATTCTTCTCCAACCACATAAATTGAACCACTATAAAATTCTTTAAATCAATACGAAACGCCCAATTTATTTCATTTAATTGAGCCAACAAAAATTTTATCATTGAAATTATTTAACTTTTTTCATTTTTTATCCATGCTCAAGACAAAATACACTTTAGTTCTTATATATTTTGCGAAATTGCTCACCATGGATAATCTTATATTGAAATTTAATGGTTTTTTATATAATCTTATCTGAGTGCAAATGGGTTGTACCTCAAATGCGAAATGCTAATATTGATAGTTTGTGAGGCAAGTTGTATAGAGAGAACTTTATAATGAAATTCTATGTTTTGATTATTATAGAGTTGGTCATAATAATATTCGGAAAAATCTTACTATTATAAAGTACCCTACCATAAAAATAAGTGAATTGTCAGAAAACATAGTCATAGTTTGTTACAAAATTTATAAATAAAAATAAAAAGTTTCACTAAAAGTTGATTACCATGACAAAATGCATCAGACAACCATACTGGCACAAAAATATTCGACATAATATCAATATTGGGAGAAGATAATTTGTTATAGTACCCTTAGGTGTCGCTCAATCAACAAACTCAAACATTATTGAACATAAGACAATTCCCGTTCTACATTTTTTAAAAATTGAAATTACCTTTTGTTTTGTATTGTTTTTTTTCCTTTTCTCCTATTAGAAGAAATTTTCTTGACTTTGGAAATTATCTATATTAAGATTCTTGCACTGAATCATTGAATAAAACTTTGATTTTGCACCTTAATTTTACTCAAATTTTTTAGTTATATTAAACCAATTTTCATCTTAATACTATATAAAGAAAATAAAAAACCACAAAAGTGATTTCTTCGTACTTTTTTCTCTTTTTTTTTTCACAAATATATCCTTGAATCAAACATAGGCTGCAAGTTTCAGCATTCAATAGACTTTTCTTCAATAATGCAAAAACTACTTGTTCTTTTCTCCCCTATTCACTCTTACGTTTAGACTGGAGATGAAATTTCTATCAAACTAGGTTGAGTGGTGAAAGGGACCAAGAACCCTTCATATATAATCTATAAGTGATTCAATCCATCAAAGAATCATAATATGACCTTTCCCTTCCTCCTATGTGAATGTACCTCAATCTAATATGATACATCCTTTATGATACACTGGTTAAGAAGATTCATGATTTTGGCCAATGCAACTTCATTATTTCAATATATCTTAATTGGAAAATGCTTCATTAACCATTAAAGATACACGACTTTAGTCATGCCCCTATATCCATGAATTAAAGTACTTAATTTTTATTATTTATTTATATACACACACTCAGCGAGCTATGTGATCATGAAGATCACGCGGATTTCCAACACGTTTTTTACTGATTCACTCGTAGCCTTGTGCTGAACAAGAGTCGCACTTTGCGAAAAACTGGATTTCTAATCAACAAAAACTAGGCAGAAAGCAAAGTATACAAGTTAAATATCACTACCTGTTTGAATGTACAAAGAAGTTTGTTAATCAATTTGAGTGAAGCATAATAATAATACTATGGCACTTGGCTTTACACACAAAAATCCTCAAATGATGAAGACTCTAAATCAAACCAGGAAAAAGCAAAGAAAAAATAGAAGTGAAAACCTCGATCTCAAAACTATATGTTAAAAAAAATAAAGAGAAAAAAAAATCCTCACCCAACTGCAAATAACGATCTGAGTAAAATCGAAGAAGAATGCAAAATATGTTACAACAAACGAAGCTTGAAGAGAAGGAGAGACACAACAGTGTCTTCTGCGATGTATCCTGTACCTTGGGAGGAGTCACTGATTCTGTACAATTGATTCCTTCCGGTCATACCCAGAAATTGATTGATTCAACAGCATATGTTTTACTTTCCAGATCATGAGTCTTTTTTTCCATATGCATCTGGAGCATCAAAAGCCAAAAATTTAACTTAATGCAAATGGGTTTGCTAATTTTAGAAGGGAAAGCACATGCATTTTGCATTCCATAGAGCAAAACAAAAGCAGTTGAGAACAGAAGTTGTGATTAGGGAAATAAACTGCTTCAAAATTCTAAATTGCCGAACATAGCCCGTCACTAGCCCATCACCAAATCAAGTTCCATATGTTAAAGTGATGCTCTCCCTAAAGCATCAAACTATCATTTTTAATTAAATCCAAAAACTGCAAGGAAGTTGAGACAAGATTCTGGCTTTGCATTCACACCATCCTAGAAGTTTGAGGTTATTCCCTTTATTTATATGGTTTTGCATGGCCTTAAGATGCACCAAAATGGGGCAAGGGGGGCTTGGGTAAAATGCGCCATGTAATATATAAAACTGTCCAACATCAACAATTAAAATATCAGTAACAGTTAGTTTAAAAATAAATAAATAAATAAAATAAAATATGGTCTCACTAATTTAACATATCATCTTTCTCATTATAGGGCTGAGTTCTCATTTACAAACATACAGTTTTGCGAGAACAATCACCTTTAATACGTGAATTAAGCACATTTTCTCTTCACATTTTGAGAGTTCTTAATGCTGGCACTTGCACTTGTTTACATCTATTTATTTAGTTATTTTTTGGGGAGGGGGGGGCGGGGGGGTGGGGGCACAGGCACGTTAAGTCCACTTCTGTTTCCTAAATATCCAAAACTTGTATTTCCTATATGAATTTCCAAGCCATCAGCACAATTAACAGTTAAATCTTAAAAACAAACCTCTCTGAAATTCTAAAAGTAATCTCATCCCCATCATCCATATTCACCCCATTCATGGTCACGCATTGCAGTTTCAAGTATCAAACATTACAAAAAGGGCAACGAAGTCATTCATTTCCATCAAATGTTAGAATAAATATTTTTGCGCATTTGCATCCACCAAAACAATGTGTTTTGCATGAGAATAAGCAGCTAACAAGATAAGCAACCCTAGATCAACATAGAGAATATATTCTCTACAAGGAATAGTTTTGTATGCTTAATTTACCTCCTGTAGGAACTTATTAATTAAACATCCTACAACCAGCACTAATAGCTCATAATCAAATATTACTTTTACAAGGGCAATGATTAAGAGCGATCTTCTAACAACTGCCTCACATGTTTATTGCTAACTCCCACAATTGCAAGATTGATTCTAGATTGAAATACAGCCTATGTACAACATAACATTGCCAAAATATTCTAGCATAGAACTTCTAAATTGAAAGACAAAAAAAAAATGCCTATATATAATGCAATATTGCCAAAACATTCTACGAGCAGAGGTCCCACTTTGCAGTTAGAAAATATTTTATGGTTGATGATACACTTATATTAAAGGATTTTGGTTGGTAAAGCTGACAATCTAATTAAGATTCTATTTCTTTTGAAACTATGTAGATGATTTGTGAAATTTTTGTCTGAAGTCCTACACGCAGATCTTTTTCTTTATGAAATTGTCAATATTACAGTGATGCTTTCTAAATCCATTTTGTTGAATGCAAAATTTCTTCTCTCGCATATCAAAATACATACACAAAAACATATGCACTGATTTTATGTATTTTATTTTTATTTAAATTTATTAATGACCTCATTATATTGGAATGCTTTATTGTTATTTTTTGACAATTAAAATTTAACTAAAGTATACAATATGTAATATGAATAACTTTGCAAGATGTGATTAAGCATATCTATTTAGGTTTTACTATCAACTAATTTTTTTTATAATATTATTATGTTATTCACTAATGTAAAAGATTAATAATAAAAAATAAAGAAACATTCACAATAGATAAATAACTCGCAAGAAAATTCCACTTGAAATACATTTAATGTTTTGACCACATGATAGCCTCTCGAGACTTGGTCAAAAAAAAAATTATAAATAACATTGAAATGTAAAGAATATTTAATATACTTAATAAAGATAATATTGAATACACTTATTGTAAGCAACATTTAATAAGGATTTGAACAAAATATAATCCACATAGCATTTAATATTCACCCATAAATAGCATTCAATATATACTTGAATGCAAAGATCTTTAATTTGGAACACACACACACACACATGCATTTATGCACGTATATATGCATGATAATGCATACTTAGTCAAAAGTCGCACTGAATTATACATCAAGTGACAAATATTTCTCCAAAATTCATACAAACACAACTTCAAGTTTTCCCCAAATTAGACAGTTTTTTTTCCCCCCTTTATTCGATAAGCTACTTTAGGTGGGTTAATATAAAAAGAAATAACCTCTCACTGATATTTTTTTTTTTAAATATCAATGCTTTTTGAGACCTAGACAATTTTAAATCTAGCATACTAGTGTCACATCAACTTATCCCCCCAAATTTGCTCCTACTCATGTTTCCCAATTGAGTATATGGAAAGAATCCTTGCATTGACATTAGCCATGTTCTTTTTCAGAGAATAAAATATACATGCAGACCACATAACTAGAAGTATAGTCATTCCCTATTTTGGAAACCATTATATAATATAGGTTGTATGCCTATGTACAACAAGCATTATTCCTTCTATTCATTTATAGATGAAAATGATTTCTCAAATTCATTCTACAAAACATCATCTTTTAATTTAGGGCATTATGGTTTATTTTTCCTATTATTAGTGTTACTATTTGTTTGCACTGCCTTTTTTGCACTCCCGTGGAGAATGGTGACAATCGCCTATTTAAAGAGTCACAATGGAAAAATTACTTGGGCAAGACAAGTTACGTGTCCCCTAGGCGAATCAAGAACATCAAATAGTTGCTCGGGCAACAAAGGCCATATGGTGATCAGGCGACATTGATTGTCTAGTCAATAGATGAGGCAAGAAGATAATAATGGCCACCCAGGCGATGGAGATCGACCCAGTCACCAAACAACAAATGTTGCCCAATCATCTGGGTTCTCACCTAGTCATCAAGTGACAAGGCAGATAAGTATTGGGCAAACAGGAATGTCAACTATAATAATTGAATGTTTAATGTTAAAAAACAGTCTTAATTTATGATGAGGCTTTTAATGTTTAGAAATGAACCAAATCTATGATTATGATTTATGACTTGAGTTTATGATTTGTAACATTAGAATTTATGTAGATTTGACCCCAAAGGTGTATAAATAGGGGTACAACTATCTTCTAAGACATCTTAAAATTAATTCAAAACACATAATGCAATAACCTAGTGCTAGAATAGGCCCCAATGCCTTTATCCTCTTTTCTCTTTATCTCTCTCTCTTTTTATCTTAATGCATCTCCTCCAATCTCTAATTCCCCCCCCCCTTTTTTTTCTAATCTAAGTCCTTTCACCCTCCTATCTTTCTCCCTCTTTCTACGATTTCCACCAATTCTACAATTCCATCCCCATCCTTGCACCTCTAACGTTGGTTAGCATAATGAGTCCATTTCACCCCATCTCAATCTCATCATCACCATTCCTTAAAAGATGCTTGGTTTTCAATCAAACATCTTTTTCGAATGTCCAGTGAGATCCTTTATGCTACTAGTTACTAAAGGTGTAAAATAAGAATAGGATGTTGCCAAGGCCAATAAAACTAACCAATATTGATTTGACGACGATTTGGCAACAATTTGTCGAAATTTTTTTTATGTAGTTATTCACACATCTCACAAAGGTAACAACCGTGATAAAGACAATTGTGGACAATTTGAAGAGTGAGATGACATCCCGCATGGAAAACCTGCGAAAGGACATATTTGGTAGTTCAGGACTCACAACAGAAACATCCGCAAAGGCCTCCATTGCAAATTGCCTATAGTCCTTCCATGGAAGTGGTCAAACCATCACCGATGATTATCGTGATGGACTTGGCCAACTCGCCTTTTTACAGATGGATATTGAGGGGAAAACAATATTCACTTATGATGATTTCAGCCAAAATCAGCCATATGGGAGGCAACAAGCTTTGGTTACAGATAATATCGACCATGAAGATCATGAGAACGATTTATTGGTTGATTATGTAGAAGAGGATGAAGAGGTCGATCCCACCGTTACCCAACACCATGAAAACTCCTTAGTGGTAAACTATACTAAGGAGGAGGAAGACTTTAACTCGGCCAAACATGAAGAATTCAAAAGTCCTTTTTTCCAATTGAGGACTCAAAGCTCGCCAAAGGCTAAGGCAGTCTTGATAATCAAAATGATCTCAAGACTAATTTGGAGATTGACAGATTCATCGGCAAAAATTTTGAGTTAGACAAAGGACCATCCCTTGGTTTAGCCTAGATCCGATATAGGGTGATTCTCTTAATTCCCATCATCGATTGATCAAATGCATTCCAACAAGTTTAAGAGGGATTACCTATAAGTAAATGACTGATCAGGAAACTATTTGGCCAAGGAACACAGTGAATATAATACATATTCTAGACTGAAAGAGTTTTGGATGCTCACTTACAAACATTTAAGTGCAACCAAATGAGGCAACAGTGAGAGGCATTGTTAGCACTTTCTATTTTGCACTCTCGTAAAGAATGGTGACAGTCACCCAATTAGGGAAATCACCTGAAGAGTCACAATGGAAAAAATGTTTGGGCAAGGCAAGTTACTTGTCAAACCGAGAATATCATAGTTGCCTAAGCGACAAAGGCCAAATGGACATATTATGATGTTGATCGCCTAGTCACCAGGCAAAGCAAGGAGATCATAACGACCACCTAGGCAATGGAGATCACCGAATTACCAGGCAATAAATATCGCCCAATCATCTGGGATCACTTAGTCATCAAGTGACAAGGCAGATAAGCATTAAGCAAGCATAAATGTCAACTATAATAACTGAGTATTTAATGTTTAAAAAATGGTCCTAATGTATGATAAGATTTTTAATCTTTAGAAATGGACCGAATTTATGATTAGGATTTATGGCTTAACTTTAAGATTTGTAAGTTGTAACCTTAGAAATTATATATGTTTGACCCTAAAGGAGTATAAATAGGGGTACAACTATCCATGGTCTTAAATTTCCACGAAATTGTCGAAATTTTCGTTGAAATTTTTTATTTCCGTCACCCTCAAAATCGAAATGGCATTCAATTTCCATCCTGCATAATTTCTGTCAAAATCTCAACGAATCATCTGAAATTTATCGAAATCTCAAAATTTTAGTGAAACTTGTTGAAATTTTAACCATACGATGAAATTTTGTCAGAATTCAAATGAAAAATTTAGGAGTGAAGCGAAATTTCTATCTTAATTTATTTTATCGAAACAAAAGATTATTACAAGTGTTTTTGAAATTATATGAAAAAATAAAACTAAAGTAACATTTTATTTAACCATTCATGTATGAATTATCATTATTTGTATAATAAATAATATTTAAATGATTAATGAATTTCATTTGTATTAATTGAATATGTTTAATGTACACTATCTTACAAATATGTTTAATAAACATACTATTTTACAACTTTCCACCTTATACAAAACATAGATGTATTTAATTTGTAATATATTAGCCCTAAAACTTATATTATTATGTTCGTTAACCATTTCTAAAGTTTCACAAAGAATTTCATGCTTTATTACTAATTTCCATTATTCTTTCAAATCGAAATCGAAATTGACATCGAAATCAAAATTTCCGTCGAAATTTCCGTACTTTTGGAGCTTCGAAATTTGAGTCGAAATCGAAATTTAAGACCTTGCAACTATCTTGTAATATATCGCAAAATCAATTCAAAACACATAATGCAATAACCTAGAGCTAGAACAGGCCCAACACCTTTTATCCTCTTTTCTATTTATCTCTTTCTCTCCTTCTATCTTAATCTATCTCCTCTTATCTCCAATTTCCCCCCTCTTCTAATCTATGTCCTTTCACCTCTTTTTCTTCCTCCCTCCTCCTATGATTCTACAAATTCTACGATTCTATCCCTATACTTGCACCTTTGACATTGGTTAGCATTACGAGCCCATTTTGCGCCATCTCAATCGGATCATCACCATCTTTTAAAAGATGCTTGGTTTTTTATCAAACACTATTTGATTGTGTCATCCTTGTGCAGCTCCTCGGGATGTGATGGTCATCGTTCAACTATGATAGTCGCCTCCCAGGCAAGGTGAATCACGTGTCGTCTAGTTACCCAAGTGACTAAGTGGAGAATTACCTAGCTGAGGCGTAAGTCAAACATCACAGGCGACGCACAAATTGCCCAAGGATGAAATCGCTTATCACCCATGTGACAAAGAACATGGAGTCACCAGGCAACGATGGTTGCATATGTCAATCATCGAAGTTCGCCAAAATATTTCACGACGATGGTCGCCTAAGTCATAAGGCGAAGGTCGCCCATCATTAAGTAACAAAGTAGATGAGCATTGGGCAAACATGTCAATTATAATAATTTGGACCTTCAATGTTATGAAATAGTCCAAATTTATGATTAGGTTTTAAATATTTTATAAACTTCCTCTGTTATCAAGATTCATTATTTTGAATTTATGCTTGTAAACATAGAACTAATGGAGGTTTGACCCTAAAAGGATATAAAAACGTGTAATGGTTATTGTAAAGGGATCTCCAACTAAACTCAACGAAGTGACAAACGTCATGCAATAATCCAAAGCTAAACAAGCCCTAGTGTCTCTCTCTCTCTCTCTCTCTCATGAAAGTTGACATAACAAGTCCATTCACAATCAATCCACTATCTAAATCCACACCATCTCTTTGAAGGTGCTTCATTTTTTATCAAACACTATTAGATGCCATATAGTTCTTCAAGTAATTTAGAAGGCTAAGAAAGCAATATAATAATTCATATTTTATATAATGGTGGTCCTCTCTCCTTATCTCTTCTAATCTAAGTCTTTTCATCCCCCTCTTTTCTCCCTCCTACGATTTCTACTATTCTTTCTATCACTATCCTCGCACTTTTTATGAAATTTGACATAACAAGTCCATTCACAATCAATCCACTATCTAAATCCACACATCTCTTTGAAGGTGCTTCATTTTTTATCAAACACTATTAGATGCCATATAGTTCTTCAAGTAATTTAGATGGCTAAGAAAGCAATATAATAATTCATATTTTATATAATGGTGGTCCATCTTTTAGACTTTAAAATTATGAGATCATCTTAAAAAACAATGGAATAAATTGGCCATGAAAAATACTTCAAAGTCAGATGCAATAATTGTCTCAATCCGCATTAATTTGAGTCATACAATTTCAAATTTTGCTTCTTCAAAGAATTGTGGTGTTATCAGGTGACTATTGACTTATTTAGGACTTTCTTTGGGCTATACTCCACAATTGGTTTGTTTTTCAATATTCTTCTATCGCCAAATGTTTCCTAAGGCCTTTGCCAACACTGTTTTTTGTTGTGTTAACTTTGAGCACTTGACAAATTTTCCATCTCTTTTTCCTATATCATTTTCTTTGTCATCTCCCATCTCCTTTTCTCCTTAATTTTCTAGTCTTCTCCTCCTCAGCTGCCCTCTTTTAGTGCTTTAGAATGGTCCAAGTGATATGGGGTAGTTTGAGAGTCGTTGCATGAAAATTGAGAATTTACCTATTTATTTAGTGTTTTTATTCTCATTTTTTAAGCCTTCATCAGATTGATTTGCATGAGTTAAATTTTCCTCTAGACAAAAAAATTTTTTTTTTTAAATTCAGAAATAAAAAAAAAATTTGGCGCATAGATGCACGCATTGAGCTCAAGGAGCTTGGATGAATGCTGTCATTATGAGACTGTCCTTTTCAAGAAAATAATAATAATAATAACAAGTGCGTGGATGCACACACTTGAGTGAGGCAAGCTCATGCATCAATGTGCATATCATCCCCCCTTCTCCTACACAAATCATCACTAGATTTCAACCATGTTTTCTAGCCAACCCCCTTTTTTCACCGTTTTTTATGCCTTTCTTTTGCCCCATAGAAACCTCCATGCATTGAGGAGCAACGGGAAGGAACTTGAGAGACCATTTCTTTAGAGCACATTGGCACAAACACTCCACCTATGGCATTTTCATTACAATCATTGGGTTCGAGAAGTTGTAGTGTCTTTGTGCCTAGGATCTCTCTCTCTTTCTAGTTCTGCACTACAAAACTAGGGAAGCCCCACAACATACAAAACTAGGTTGATTTGATCCAATTGTTCCGATTGACTCGACCCGAATCATTTATTGATATTTTTTAATCTCTTTACCTTAAAATATATTAGATATGCAAAATGTGTCCAAAAAAAAAAAACAAACAAACAAACAAACAAATAAGAGAATTTTCTTATTTTTCTCAAGGATTATTATTATTGGTTGTTGTGATATGGATCGAATAATTAAGATGCACAGCTGAATAAATACAACAAGTAAATGAAACACAACCAGAAAATGATAAACAACAAGAACAACAACAAGATTTACATGGTTCGGCAAAGCCTACATCCACGGAAGCAATAGCACAAAAAATTCACTAAGGAAATCACAAGTACACAATACACTTCTCAAATGATCACATTCTCTATCAATATATGCCCAGAATGACATATATAATAGTCTCTCGAAGGTTTCCCTCTGAATCCCCAACCACCCAACGTTCAAAATTTAAAATTCAGAAAAACTGCTCACAGCCCAGGCGCATTCGTCGACGAGTATAGGGGATTCGTCGACGATCCATAGAAGACCACTCGTTGACGAGTACAGAACTCTGAGATTTCCCTGTTGTGTTGCCCTTTTATATTTTTCTTCTTCCTTCTTTGTTTAAGAAAACCAAAGTATAAGAGCCACACCTCAAACAACAATCTCCACCTTAGTGATTATACGCCCCTTAGGAGAATTCCAAAAAACATGTTTAACTGCTCCACCTTGAACTTGAAACGCTTGGTTGGGTTTGTCTCCCTCTATCAATTGGAGACATAAAGTAAGTCCAAGCAACGCTTGAACTTCTCAAAAATAACCGATTTTGTCAGAATATCTGCTGCATTTTCGAATGTGTGAACTTTCTCCAACACAAGCTCACTCGAAGCAATCAATTCTCGAACCCTGTGGAACCTCACATCAATGTGCTTTGTTCTAGCATGGTATATCTGATTCTACGCCAAGTAAATGACACTCTGACTATCACAATGCAGCACCACTTCATCTTACTGTAACCCCAGCTCTCTGACTAAACCGATAATCCATAAGGCTTCCTTCGCAGCTTCAGCAACTGCCATATATTCCACCTCAGTCGTGAATAATGCTACTAGAGACTGTAATAGGATCTCCAACACTCCGGTCCTCCTACAAGGGTAAACACATATCTCGTTGTACACCTTCTGTCATCCATATCTCCAGCATAATCAGCATCAACAAACCCTATAACTAAAGGGCAACCCTGTTGCTTGCCGAACATGATGCCATATCACGATGTACCCCATAAGTATCTAAGTTTCCATTTGACGGCCTCCCAATGTTGCAATGTTGCCTTCCTGGATTAGAGAGAAACTTACTTACCACGCTCACCGCATGATCCAAATCTGGCCTGATACACACCATGGCATACATTAAACTCCCCACAGCACTAGCATAGGGGACCTTTGACATGTCTCGGATTTCCTCATCCGTACTTGGGCAATCTACAGTAGACAACTTGAAATGAATCGCTAGAGGTGTACACACCGGTCTTACATTAGCCATGCTAAACCTCTCCAACACCTTATGTACATAGCCACCCTGAGATAGTCATAATCTCCCTGAAGTTCTGGCACGGCGAATCTCCATCCCAAGTATTTTCTTGGCCGAACTAAGATCCTTCATGTCAAATTCATTATACAATAGGTCCTTTAACTGATTCACCTCAGTTAAATCTTTTGCAGCTATCAACATATCATCGACGTACAATAACAAGAAAATAAGAGAACCATCCTCAAGCTTGTTCACATATACGCAGCAGTCATACTCACACCTCTTATAACCAATCTTGATCATGTAAGAAGCAAATCGTTTATACCATTGCCTTGGAGACTGTTTCAACCCATAAAGAGATTTCTTCAACCTACAAACTAAATTTTCTTTTTCCGGTTCAATGAATCCCTCCGACTGTACCATGTAGATTTATTCCTCCAATTCACCGTGAAGAAACACCGTCTTCACATCCATTTGTTCCAAATGAAGATCATAATGAGCTACCAACCCCAACACAATTCTAATAGAAGTATGTCAGACTACTAGAGAAAAGATCTCATCATAATCTATCCCCTTCTTCTGTGAGTATCCTTTTGCTACCAACCATGCTTAAATTTCTCTCCTTTTTCTGAAATTGTTTCCTTCTTCCTATACACCCATTTGCAACCTATCGGTCTCTTCCCATCTGGAAGCTCCACCAAATCCCAAGTTTGGTTCTTATGAAGTGATTCCATCTCCTCAATCATCGCACCCATCCACCTATCTTTCTCTTGGCCGTCCACTACCTCTTGAAATATAGTTGGATCGTTGCAACTAGTAAGAAAAGCATAAGATACTAACTCTTCAAATCCATACCTTGGTGGAGGTCTGATAGTGCGTCTGGATCTCCGTGTAGGAATATCATCAACTTGCTGGTTTCCCGAGCTAGAACTCCCTGCAACCATAGGACCATAATCATTTTCATTGCTCTGAGCTTCCAACTCCACCTACACAACATGTTCATCACTGCCCCAGCTTTCTGGCTCCTGTTTCTGTTCATCATACTCTTGAGCACGCTTCACCATAACCTTTTCATCAAAGACTACATCCTTACTGATTACCACCTTGTTTGCCACAGGATCCCATAGCTTGTACCCCTTCACACCCTCTGGATATCCCAAAAAAATGCAGTGACGAGACTCTGGGTCAAGCTTAGACCTCTCCTCACTAGATATGTGAACATAGGCTGCACATCCGAATACCTTCAATCCGAAGTAGTCTACTACATTTCCTGTCCAAACCTCTTTTGCCACTCTACCCTCTAGTGATGCCCTTAGTGATCGGTTTATCAGAAAACAAGTCATACTCACTGCCTCGGCCCAAAAGTTCTTCGGTAGCCCTGCATTTAATCTAAGACACCGAGCCCTTTCACAAAGAGTCCGGTTCATCCGTTCTGCCACACCATTTTGCTAAGTTGACCGACGAACTGTAAATTGTCTCTTGATGCCCTGCTTCGTGCAAAACTCCATAAACTGAGAATCTGCGTACTTGGTCCCATTATCCGACCTTAGGTATTTGATTCTCCTCCCTGTCAAGTTTTCCACTTCAGCCTTCCAAATCTTAAACTTGGCAAACGTATCTGATTTGTAACGCATGAAGTGAACCCAGACCTTATGTGAGTAATCATCAATGAAACTCACATAATACACATGTCCACCCTTTGATGCAACTCTAACCGGGCCTTAAATATCTGAATGCACATAATCAAGAATACCCTTTGTCTTGTGTTTAGCTTATCTAAACATTGCCTTGTTCTGTTTTCCAGGAACACAAATCCTGCAAAATTCCAGCTGACATGATTTCAAGCACTTCAAAAGTTTCCTCTTGTGTAGTTCCCTCGTGTCGTGTTCCCCCATATGCCCAAGAAGCATATACCACAAGACGGTCTCATTTGATTCAGCATCTACGGCTGCAGCTCCACCTACAACGGTAGTTCCCTGCAATGTGTAAATATTCCCATCCAGTTTTTGCCTTTTCATTACAATCATATTACCTTTCCATACTGTCAGATGTTCACCTTTGGACTTGTAATTAAAGTCATTACAATCCAAAGTACCAAGTGATATCAAACTCTTCCTCAACTCTAGTATATGTCTTACATTACACAACGTTCTTACAGCACTATCAAACATTTTTATCTTTACATTTCCTATGCCAATGATCTTGCAAGAAGCATCATTACCCATAAGAATTGATCCAGAATTTACTAACCTATAAGTGCTGAACCACTTCTTGTTCGGAGTCATGTGATAAGAATATGCCGAGTCAAGTATCCAAGAGTCCGTTAGATTTTCCGACCCCGTTGAAACTAATAGAATATCACCATCACTACACGCTAAACCTCCTTGAACAACATTCACAGATTTTGAAGTACCCTCACGTTTCTCAAAATTTCCCTTCTTCTAATCCGAGCACTCCGGTTTCACATGCCCCTTTTTACCGCATTTTTAACACCGGATTTCTTTCTTCTTCTTGGATTGATTTCGGGCTTTCTAACTTGATCCATGTTTGGATTTTCCCTTGCCTCGCTTGTTATTACCCTTTACCACAAGTCCTTCTCCTTCATCGCATATTTTCAATTTTCGATGAAAATTTAGAAAAGCACTTGTTACCTCTTCTAGACCAAGAGTTTCTTTTCCCCACATAAGAGTGGTCACAAGATTTTCATAGGTATGGGTCGAGGGCAAAGAGTTTAACAACATCAAAGTTTTGTCATCCTCATCAAACTTAACATCAACTTTCATCAAATCACTAATAATTTAATTGAAAGCATTAATGTGTTGATCTAAGTTTGATCCTTCAACCATTGCAAGTCAATACAAACGTTGCTTAAGAAAAATTTTATTATTAAGAGATTTGGACATGTACCGGCTCCCTAACTTCGCCATATAGCCGTTGGAGAATCCTCCTCCATCACCCAATAGAGTACTTCGTTGGCCAAACACAAGCGTATTGTAGAAGCGGCCTTTACTTTCAAATCTACTCAAGTTGCCTCATCCATTCCTTCCGGTTGAGTATCAAGTAGAGCCTTAGCCATTCCTTGTTACACAAGAATGTCCTTCACTCTCCTCTGCCATAAACCAAAGTTCTCGGTTCCATCAAATTTGACGATGTCAAATCTTGCAGAAGAAGATCCCAATGCCATAACAACAATCTCTCTAATACCGATTTGTTGTGATATGGATCGAATAATTAAGATGCACAGCGGAATAAATACAACAAGTAAATGAAACACAACCATAAAATGATAAACAACAAGAACAACAACAAGATTTACCTGGTTCGGCAAAGCCTACATCCACGGAAGCAATGACACAAGAATTTCACTAAGAAAATCACAAAGTACACAATACACTTCTCAAATTATCACACTCTCTATCAATATATGCCCAGAATGACATATATAATAGCCCCTCGGAGGTTTCCCTCCGAATACCCAACCACCCAACGTTTAAAATTCAAAATTCAGAAAAACTGCTTGCACCCCAAGCACATTCGTCGACGAGTACATTGAATTCGTCGACGATCCATAGAAGACCACTCGTCGATGATAACAGGGCATTCGTTGACGAGTACAAAACTCTTAAGATTTTCCTGCTCTTGGGATCTCCTCGTCAACAAGCACAGGGCACTCGTCGATGAGTCCTTGCTGTGTTGCCCATTTATGTTTTTCTTCTTCCTTCTTTGTTTAAGAAAACCAAAGTATAAGAGCCACACCTCAAACAACATTGGTGGTGGTGGTGGTGGTGGTGGTGGTGGTGGTGGTGTTGTTGTTGCTCTTATAAAAATCTTCAAAAAGAAACTTTGCTTTCATTTTCAATTGCTTAAGGTGGCCCTTTAGGGCTCACTTTTGACTCATTCAATCATTTGGAGCTATATATATATATATTTTTTTTCTAGTCTTTTGTTATTATTGCAAGCTTTTTCTTGTTGCGTTTTTAGCCTACATATGATCATCTCATTAGACACCCTGGTTCATGTGTTGTTATTTCACTCTCATCTTGAATATCTCACTAAACCAATCCAAGGACGAATCTCAAAAGTGAGGCAATTTGCATCCTTCAAAGAATAGTCTCCACAATCACATGACCAGTACCGCACATGCCGCTAAAATCAATCCTAAAAAAATTAAAAATAAAAAAATAGAGGCTTCCACAAGCCAATGATTTTATTGGAGGCTTTTTTGAGTATTGATTTTAGAGCTCTCGGGAGGCTTAAGAACATGAGGGCTTTGTGGTGGTGTGCAGCTTTTGTAGTTAATACTTGTATTTTTCAAAATTGAACTTAATATATTGATTTAATTAGGGATAGGATTGTGTGCTTTGCTTTGCAATTGGTTTTTTTGACAGGAGCAATGTGGTTTTCTATGATATTAATTCAATGAGATTTGTTGGCTGAGTTTTATCTTTCTTCTTGTGTATGTTTCTTTCTCGTTTGTTTTCATAATATCATACAAGATATATTCACAGGGGCTGATTTAAACAGTACATAGGAAAAGAAGTAAAAATCATGAGGATAAATATGGAGGTCACAAGGAAAAAAAAAAAGATCCCATGAAAGATCTTAGAGTTTGCTAGTTTGTTATGTCAAGTGATCAAACAACAATAAACACTTGTTTTAAGAAGGGATATGGGCCTTAATAATGTTTATGATGCACAAAATATAAGTCAAATAGTTTCTTGTCAGATCAATAGTCATGTAAAAATTGTAAAGTTATCCTAGTTAAAAGTATTGATGAAAACCATGTAGAAGTCCTAAACTTATAATTGATTAATGAGGTAAAGCAAAAAAGTAGACATATATTAGACATATTAGAGTGCACAAAAGTTATACATGCATTTGAAAGATGAAAAATGAAAAATTATAGGAGTTGCACTCCCATTCAAAGTTTAAAATGCATGGGAGCATATGGTTGATCAATTAATTAACAAAATTGTAAGGACTAATAAAAAACACACTGCTGCCTCTATATATAAATAAAGGTGATATTCAAAATAGAATAACTATCCGAGAATTACACTTCGGAAAAGGGTAATTGAAGAAAAGTCCAAGGCAAGAAGTAAGGGTTTCAAAATGTCATTTGGAGTTTAAAATGAATAGGAGCATATGGTTGATCAATTATTTAACAAAATTTTAGGAGTAATTAAAAACATACCGCTGCCTATATATATAAGGTATTCAAAATATAATAACTATTGTAGTCTTAAACTTAGGGAAAGGGTAATTGAAGAAAATTCTAAGGCTCTAATAAGGGTTTCAAAACGTCGTTTTGGCTTCATGATAAGGAGACCAATCATAGAAAGCGTATTCTTTTAAGAAGATTGAAAAGTTTTAGGGAAAGAATAGGGATTTTCATATGTTGTTTATTGGCCTAGGAAAATGGATTTACAAATGTTGTTTATTGGGCTAGGGAAAGACCATGATAGTGCCTGTATCATAGTATGTGTGGATTAGAAAAGAAGAAGAGAGTAGGTAAACATAAATTATTGTGTTGTAAGTTAGAGATGGAGAAGAGAAAAAGAGAAGAAGTGAAAAAGACAAAAGCATGGCAATTTCCTGGAGCATTACGTATAGCTCAAGGTTTGCCCTTTAATATATATACATATTTGTTGTGTTTTGTGGCTCATATAATTGAGTGAATGGCATGCACAAGGAGAAAACATGGTGTAATCAGTGTGCTGGGGTCTTACTAGGAGGAAACCATCAATTGTTTGTTTGTTGCCGTTGACGGTTTGTCTGAACATTCAGAAAAGGTTGCTTTCAGTATCTTTCCGTCGACGGTATGACTGAAAACCGTCAACGGTTTGGCTCTTTTCGTCAACAATTTGACTGAAACCGTCGACGGTTTGGCTCTTTCCGTCAACAATTTGACTGAAACCGTCAATGGTTCCACTTGGGGACCAATGCAAATTTTGAATTTTGAATAAAGGGACATTAGTTTAGTTAGGGTTTGGAGGGAAAACCTTCGGGAACTCTATTTATATGTCCTATTGGATGTATTTAGAGTGTTGGTTGATGATTGTTGAGAGAATTGAGAGAGTTCTTGTATTACTCTTGTAATTTACACAAGAAGATAGTGAATCCTTGCCATTTGCTCCCGTGGATGTAGGCA
Source organism: Malania oleifera (assembly GCF_029873635.1). Lineage (NCBI taxonomy): Eukaryota > Viridiplantae > Streptophyta > Magnoliopsida > Santalales > Ximeniaceae > Malania > Malania oleifera. The sequence continues at coordinate 102,318,285 of NC_080420.1, forward strand.
TTGCCAAACCACGTAATTCCTAGTGTTATTGTTATTGTTATTGCTTTCATTTACTTGTTGTGGCTGTGGATTGTTCTGTATTCACCATTTAGGTGCTGCATTGTTTGTTTGATCCTTATACAAATATATATTCTGTTGTGTACATTTGGGGGTTTTACACAACAAATTGGTATCAGAGCATTGTTGTAATGGCCTCTGCATCTTCATCTGCAAAATTTGATGTTGTCAAGTTTGATGGAACCGGGAATTTCGGTTTGTAGCAGAAAAGGGTGACGGATCTTTTGGTGCAGCAAGGCATGGCGAAGGCCTTATACGGAGTTCAACCGGAAGGCATGGATGAAGCAACATGGAATGAGTTGGAGGCAAAGGCAGTATCAACCATCCATCTGTGTTTGGCTGATGACGTGTTGTATCACATCATGTATGAGGATTCTCCGGCAATAGTTTGGCATAAACTGGAAATCCAGTACATATCTAAGTCTTTATCGAACAAACTCTTTCTTAAGCAAAGGCTGTATTGGCTTAAGATGATGGAGGGTTCGGATTTGAACCAATATATCAACACTTTCAATTAGATTGTGAGCAATTTGGTGCGTGTTGATGTAAGGTTCAAGGAGGAAGACAAGGCGCTAATGCTATTAAATTCCCTACCTGCGTCTCAAACTTATGAGAACTTGGTTACAACTCTTACATGGGGCAAGGAGAGCCTGAATTTGGAAAAGGTGGCAAGCACATTGCTCGGTTTTCATCTAAGAAAAATGGCCAGCAATGATGTCTCACATAGTGAAAGACTTGTGGTGAAAAGTAACCAAGAACATAGGAGACGTAAGTCCCAGAATGGATCGCAATTGCAGTTCGGGAAGAGGAAGGACGTGAAGTGTTTTAGGTGTGGTAAAATGGAGCACATAAGACCGGAATGTCCGGAGTGGAAGAATGGGAATGCTGAAAATCAACAGGGTCCATCAAAATCTGCAAATGTAGTGGAAGGAGACTCGAAAAGCAGTGATGGTGATATGCTATGTGTTTCATCGGGTTCGAAATGCCTCACGGATGATTCTTGGATCCTAGATACTAGATGCTCTTATCACATGACAACAAATAGAAAATGATTCGACACCTACATGACAATTAATACTGGTTGTGTTTTGATAGGAAATGATATTTCATGCAAAATATTTAGTATTGGAAATGTCAAAATCAAAATGTACGATGGTGTTGTAAGAACCATACGTGATGTAAGGCGTGTACCAGGTCTAAAAAAGAACGTTATTTCATTGGGCACTTTAGACTGTAACGAGTATAGTTACAAGTCTGAAAGTGAGGAAATGAAAGTTTGTGAAGGCGACTCGTTAGTGATGAAAGGAGAAAAGGTAGCGGGAAATATCTATGCACTGTAGGGTGTTACGGTTGTAGGTGGAGCTGCAGCTATAGAATCTAAGTCAAATATTATGTGGCATATGCGGTTAAGGCATATGGGTGACTACATGTATTCAGATGTTTGGGGACCGGTGAGGATAGCATCACAGGGCAAACATATGTATTTCGTGGGTTTATCACGAAAGGTCTTGGTTTATCTCATATGGCACAAGCCTGATGTGTTTCCCAGGTTTAACTTCTTGTTGAGGTGGAGGATCACACTAGGAGAGAAATCCTCAGGTTAGACATTGGGACTGAGTACGCTAGTTTCGTTCAAGAAGTTATTTGCAGGGCTTGCAGGGTACTTCTTGGTGAAGTCAATGAGTATGACGCATTTTTCGTTTGACCGATCGCCAAAGGTATCGCTAGATGGGAGAGTTGCAAGTGAATTGTGGGCAGATTCTGCGGTAGACTACTCGGTTGTGAGTGGATGTCCACTGGCGCACTATTCTAGTGATGGAGGATCTAGACTTAGTGTTATGTCCAGACAATACATCTTTCTAAGGTATAAGAAAGGTAGGTGCAAGCTAGGTGATCCTGTGGCAAACAAAGGGATGATCGAAAACATGACTTGTGATGATAAAGTCACGGGGCAGCGTACTCAGGTAAAGGAAAAGAAACAAATGCTAGAAAACTGCAGCAGCAGCAAACATGTAATTTAGGTGGAGTTAGATACTCAGGGTAGAAATGCGTGGAGTTTTATCTCGGATCAATGGTATCACGATATGAATGGGCATGTGATGCAGGTGGAGCAATAAACTCAAGGCGGGGATGACATTGTTCATATTTTAGGGAGTTTCAGCTCGGGAGACCAGCAGGATCACGGTGGGACCATGTGCACTATCAGACTACCACTCAAGTATAAATTTGACATTCTGGTGTTATATGCATTCATTACTACCAACAGTAAGGTTCCTACTATTTTTCAAGTTGCAATGCATGGCAAAGGAAAAAATAGGTGGATGAGTGAAATTGAAGTATTGCATATGTATCAAATGTGTAAGTTTTTTAGGCTTCCAGTGTGGAAGAGGGTGATAGGATGCAATGGAGCGATGTAACTGTTGTGTGTGAATGACATGTTATTGGCTAGGAAGACTTTGACTGAGATTGTTTAGTTGGGAACTTTGTTGAAAATTTTTGACATGAATGTGTTAGGTACGGCCAAGAAGGGTTTTGGTTTGAAGATTTGCATGGACAGAGCTGCAAGAAGATTGGTGTTGTCTCAGGGTGATTTTGTAGACAGAACCGCAGGGAGACTTAGTTTGCCGTCTCAAGGGGATTCTGTGGAGAATCGATATGGAATGTCTACTGCTCGGTATCCAAGGACGGGCTGTGATGTTTGGGATATGTCAAAGGTCCCTCATGATGGTGTAATGTGGTGTTTAAGTAGGCAACAGAGTGGACCATCAGTTGTGAAATTTGTTGAAGACTATGCAGGGGGTTTTGGTGATAGAAGGCTTGCAGCAGTATTTGTGTCTACTGTTGTGGGAAGGCCTTGTTGGAAGCCTAGGGCGTAGTCTCAAGGTATTGCATCTACAACTATATCGAGGTTGATGGTAGAAGCTAAAACTGTCATCGGCAAGTTCAAGCGGCGTTGCTTGGACTTGGTATTTGTCTCTAGTTGCTAGACAGGAGGCGGTCCCAACTTAATGTCCCAAGTTCAAGCTGGTGCAGCGGGTTCATGTTTTCAGTTTTTCCTAAGGGGCTTATATTCACCAAGGTGGAGATTGTTGTGTTTTGTGGCTCATATAATTGTGTGGATGGCATGCACAAGGAGAAAACATGGTGTAATCAGTGTGTTGGGGTCTGACTAGGAGGAAACATTTGACTATTTGTTTGTTGCCATCGACGGTTTGTCTGAACATTCAGAGAAGGTTGCTCTCGATATCTTTCCGTTGACGGTATAACTAAAAACCATCGACGGTTTGGTCTTTCTGTCGATGGTTTGACTAAAACCGTCGATGGCTACACTCTTTCCGTCAACGGTTTGATTGAAATATAATGAAGCAACTAACGATTGCTACATACATGATTAGGTACCTTTTGAGGAATTGGTATATCCAAGTCACGTTGGGATGGATGTCCAAAATTAAAAGTCAAAATATGAACAATAAAGTAGGTAGGGTTGTCTGATGGTAGCGATGTCTATGCCTACTTTCTATTGTTCATAAATCCTCGATTGTTTCTCTTGGACAGTAAGTAACAGATTTAGGAAAGAGGCGGAAGTTATCTCCATAAGGGTAAGGGTAGGAACAAGAGAACCAACACATGTGGGGGACTAGAGATTGTTGATGAACTCAGAATTGATTCAAGGGAGGATCGACACTATAGAAATAAGGTGTCCTCTAAGAAATAGTAATATCTGTGTTAACAGACTTCTTGCAATAGTGGAAATCAAAAAATTTATATCCTTTATGAGTTCTTTACCCAACAAAGACACATTTACAACATAACGAGTGAGCTTTTCCTAAGCAATGGATTATGAACAAAACATGTGCACCCAAAGACATAAGGCACTAAAAGAACAAGGATGTTTCTGGGTACACAATAAAGAAGGCTATTTGTTCCCTTAGGACACTAGAGGTTATCCTGTTAAGCAAAAGATAACTTGGTAAGAAGAGAATCATTCAAAAGGGTTATAGGAACATGAATATGAAATAGCATAGATCGTGCTATGTCAAGTAAATGTATAGAGGGTATGTACACATAATGTTTAACAAATAATCCTTTGGCCAAGCAGAAATACTGAAGCTCAAACAAATTTAACTGCATTATCGGTTGAGAATTTTGAGTAATAATGTCAAATTGAATTTATTTCTCAGTAGAATTAGCAAATATATTAAGAAATTCATAACTATTTTTCAACTGATAGATCTTGGTCATGCAAAAAATCATCCACAAAGAAAACAAAATATTGATGATCGGGCAAACTTTTGACTATACACAAACCCCAAATATCTGAATAAATAAAGAGAAAAATGATTTACTATGAGTCAACTCTAAACGAAAAAGATAACCTAATATGATTTCCTAATTGACACGCAAAAAACTCAAAATATACTTGAACATAAGAAGAATTTGTCGTAGTTTTTCAAGGGATAAGTGACATAAATGAGCATGCCCCTAATCCAAAGAAACACCATGAGTGGAAATTGAAGTTGTGTTACAAGGACTAGATCTACCACCACTACAACTGAAATAGCATAAGCCATCCTTCAAACCCTCCACTACTTTTGTTCTTCCTAGAGATCTTAATAATGTGGAAAGGACAAAAGGTCATGAAACAGTTACGAGATTTAGTTAATTGACTAACTAACAACAATTCAATGGAAATTTAAGCACATACAATAGAGAAGAAGTAGGAATTAAAGGAAATGAAAGAATATTGCCACAACCAAAAATGGGCGTGATTGAACCTTCTAAATGACCTTAGAGTGTGAGGTAGTGGGTTTCGATTGGAATAAAATAGGGCTACTTGTCATATGAGGGAAGGCACTATAATCAACAACCTAGGGTAAGGAGGATGACAGGCAAGAAGTGTACCCAAACAGCAGTACTAGATATAGAAGATTGAGTTTAGAATTATTGAACCGTGTGAAGAAGAACGTTATACTCCTCTCAGGATACAATGGATGATGTAATCAACACCCTAATCACTAGGTGCACTTGAAGAGTCAACAGTAGAATCATCATCGACAAAAGACATATTTTCTCAAGTCAGTTTCCTATGGAGATCCCAACAACGATACAATATGATTATCCTTGCTATTATGTGTGCAAAAATACGAGAATTGCTTTGACAAACTCCTCACCTTGATGCAATGTACATGCCACAACCATCATCTAAACCTCATCTTCATCCTTGAACACTTCCTTAACCATGGTTAGAGACAGTGGTAACTTTGGATGAATTATCATAGAAAAAGGCTAGAGAAGAAGCTTGAGAGCCATCTTTGGTGATTTGTTGGATTCTAACATGTGTTTCATTCATGGATGGTATGAGTTCATCAGCGAGAATCTAATCACAAATGGTTTGAAACTTAGGATTCATCCTAGATCAAGAACTCTGTCATTATCTCTTAATCACCTCATCTCAACTTCGGAACTAATGGTTGATAGAAGTTGAATTCCTCTATTATACCCTTAAGAGTTCTATAATACTCAGCGATGGATCAACCTTCTTTGTTATATTTGAAAACTTCTAATTTATGTCAAAAACACAAGCTTGATTTTATCTCATGAAAAGCTCTCATAAAGATCATCCAGATCATCCCATACAGCCTTGGTTGTTCTATGAACATCACATTTGCAGCAATTTGCGGCTCCATCCTATTCCACGTCCATATATGCAAGATGTCATTCTATTTCATCCAATCTTCATAAAATCCTTAGAATCTGAATGGAAAATGCAGCAGATACTTAAACGTGCCCTTGCAATAATATACATAGGCACTGCGTATGACCACGACAAGTAGTTGGAGGATCCAACCAATTTGATGGTGGTCGATCTGTACATTAACAATATCACCTGAAGCTCTCTATGGGGGCCATTAGAATCACCCCCAATACCCTACAATCAGCACACACCAGTATCCAGAATGAAGAACACAGCAGCAATCCAAAATCAGGCAGCACACATTAGCAGAAAAAAAAAATTTAAAACTTCAACGGTCTAAAACTCCAAGAGGCAGCTTGACCACAGAACTAAAGTTACATAATCCTAGGAGGAATCACTTGATCGCGCAGAACAGGGCAGACCACAACAAAGCACTGCAGCCAATTAATAAACAACCTTGCAGGCAGCAGCTACAGACATTACGGCTAGTAGCAGCTGTAAGTGCAGACAAGAACAAGAAAAGAGTCATCAAACACAACCAACTAGCAATCGATACAAGATTGAAAGTAATCAATCATGAAAAAAAATGAAGCGTACATACAGGATCATCATGTGACAACAGCAGCAGTATACCAGAAACAGTATGTGACTGACTTCACGCCAGCAAACCACTATGAACACACAGCATCCAACCAAGGATGTTGCACAGCCTAACCAAGAGGAAGAGTGTCTCTAAACGACTGTAAAACCTACCAGGGGATCAAATTTGAGAACCAATCAGGGAAAGAGAAGAAACAATAAAAACAGAGCGTCTAAATCCAACTCAGATAAATCAGATTTAGAGGAGATCAATGCTTTGATACCATGTCGTAAAGTTAGAGATGGAGAAGAAAAGAAGAGAATAAGAAGAGAAAAGTCTGGCAACAATTCCCTAGAGCATTACATAGAGCTCTTTGTATAGCTATTATATATTAATAATAAAAAGAGCAAGACAAAAAATTCCACCATTCACACCACATGATTACAAAAATAACACATTCTATTCTAACATTAAGGATGTGCAGGTTGGGGCAAAGATCAGTGTTAGTAATCAAGCTGAATAAACTAGAGAATTCCCAATTAAAATAGGTGCATGTTAAGGGTCTGCTTCAAGTCCTTACCCAGGAGCTTAAGGTTATGAATGAACTTACTGAACATTTCCAAGATGAGGTTCCATGTCACATGTTGTTTGTAGATGATATTATTTTGATAGATGAAACTATATGTGAAGTAAAAGAAGAAAAATGCCAAATAGTAATAATGGATTTCATAGCCTTGGATCAATTGGAAGGGGAAATCGAAGAAAGTTGGGCGCGTAGAATTAAAGTAGGCAGGTTCAAATGGAGAAGTGCATTTGGCATGTTATCTAATTGTAAAAGGCCTCTAAGATTAAAATAAAAATTGTATAAGATGACCACAAGACCAACCGCGTTATATGGATCTTAATGTTGGGAAGATATGAAAAACATACCAAAATGTAAGTGTAATTGAAAGGAGAATGTTAAGATAGATGAGTGGTATAACTCAAAGATAAAGTAAGGAATCAACACATACATAGAAAACTACTAGTAGCTCCTTTAAAAGAAAATGGAAGGGCTGCTAAGATGGTTTGGACACTTGCAACATAGACTAAATACTGGCGTCCACCTAAATGTCATGTCCATGTCAAAACTGACCCCACTCAGTTTGGACCTTATATGCCCAATTTGGAGACCTGAGTTCCAAAATCAACTAAGTATATATGTAAGGCATATATTCTAAGTTTGCTTCCAAGCGCATAATTTTCAGCTGGGAGGAGTTTTTGGGTACCATAAGCTCCGGAACGTCCACCTCAAAGTCACAGACATGTTGGAACTGATTCCGTTAAGTTTGGACCTCGTATGCTCAATTCAGACCCCTGAGTTCTAAAATCATTTAAGTATATATTTAAGGCATGTATTCTAAGTTTGTTTCAAAGCGCCTAATTTTTATCATATCATTGATTTTTCTTATGCGAATAGTTTTTTTACTCTTATTTTGGGGAAAATAACTGTATACCTACAACTAAATTTTCCTTGAATGAGATTACAAATAATTGTGGCTTTATGCTTCCTCAAGCTTGATGAGGTCAAAATATTGAATATTTGCTGTTGGGTTCTGCAATAATTCTGCTTAATTCCTTTGAACACAAAGTTTGTAACTTGTAGAACCACCAACCTTCTTTAGTTTAGCCCATAAAATTTTGATCAATCTATAGCTTCCAACTTCCAAGAAATCTAATCCCGCGTTCTTTCCATTTCTTCTCTTTTTCTTTCTTTTTCTTTTGGGACATGAAGCAGCCAATTTCACTTTAGAATTTTTTGGCGATCATTATCTACAACTTGCTTTAATAATTTCAAGAGTAAATTTTACTCGAGTATGTTGGTCTCAGCTTGGAAAATTGGTGATATTTTTGTTTTAACATTTCAAGAATAACAGAAATAACATTAGCAGCCCTTAAGTCCCACTAGGGCAATATCCCTCTGAAGCTGGAGTGGTATCAAATCCTTTCTTACTACCTGAGGCCCAACTTAGTCTAGGTCTACTACTCCCCTCGTAGTGCTCTCCCTTCTATACCCACCAACATTAGCTGAACCAGTATTTCTCATTTAATCTATAAGCAACAAGCAATGAAATAGGTGACATGAAGAATATGGCCATAGATGTGAATGAGAGCAACAACTAGATATTGTTCCAGAGTTCTATTGGCCAACATTAAGGACCCTTCTGTATTTTTGACCTCATGCTGCAGCAACTAAATCCTCTTGATCATGTTGATAATTCTGTGCTCAGAGGGGATGACAGCAGAGAAAGTGTGGAGTCAAAAATGTCCAGACAAAGCTTGGAACTAAAGACCTCAGCCATGCTTGTAACTGATGTACTTCTCCGACATTGAAAATCTCCTCCCACACCCCACCCCCTCCAAAAGTAATGGTAGTAGTTGAAAATGTTGTCGTCAAAGCCCATAATACTCCCATGTATTGGGACTCAACTTGTAACTAACAAGTGTGGGTTATCTGTGTACGAAAATTATCACGAAATTTCCCAAAAACTTATGAGAAACAAAATAGAGAAAAAACACACTCCAAAGAAAAAAAATAATCACACGCACAAGATAGTATTTATGTGATTCGGCAATTTGCTTACGTCTACAAAGTTGCAAGGATTGCACTATTATCAGGGAAAAATACAGTGCAGAAATACAGTTTTTCTTCTCTCTCAAAATCAACATCTACATAGCCCTAGAATTTCAAACTTGCACCTGTGAAGCAAAGACATGTATCTGATGAACCCCTTAGATATCTCAGAATCCACTTGACTACCTCTCAATGCTATTTTCCTGGCCTACTCATGAATCTACTCACAACTCCCACTGCATGTGCAATGTATGGCCTTGTACACACCATAGCATACATCAAACTACCAACAACTAAGGCATACGGCACCTTGCTCATAAGGTCCCTTTCTTCTTCTGTCTTCGGTGACTGTTCTTTGCTTATTTTGAAATGACTACCCAAGGGTGTGCTCACTAGTTTAGCTTCATTCATGTTAAACCAAATGAGAATTTTCTTCACATACTTTGACTGTGAAAGCTTCAATGTACCATTAGCCTTGTCTCTAATGATTCTCATACCAAGGATTTGCTTTGCAGCTCCCAAATCCTTCATTGCAAATTGTTTTGACAATTACTTCTTTAGATAATTAATCTCCTCATTGCTAGACCCTGCAATGAGCATATCATCCACATACAACAGTAAAATGATGTAAGAATTGCTAAAGAACTTAACATAGCAACAGTGATCAACTTCACATCTCTTCAACCCAATTCTATGCATAAAACTATCAAATTTCTTGTACCACTGTCTCGGAGCTTGTTTTAGGCCATACAAGCTCTTTCTCAGTTTGTAGACTAGATTCTCTTGTCCCTGAACAATGAACCCTTCTGGATGAATCATGTAAATGTCTTCCTCCAAGTCACTATGAAGGAATGTCGTCTTCACATTTAACTGCTCAAGATGTAGGTTTTCTGCAGCCACCATTCTCAATACCAGTCTAATTGTTGACATCTTCACAACTGGAGAAAATATTTCTATGTAGTCAATGCCCTTCTTCTGCTGGAACCCTTTAACAACTAATCTGGACTTATAACGCTTGCTACCATCATGCTCATTCTTTATTCTGTATACCCACTTGTTGTACAAAGCCTCCTTCCCTACTGGCAATTCAGTCAGTTCCCATGTCTGATTCCCCAACAAGGAATCCATCTCATCCTTCATGGCTAACTCCCACTTACTTGAATTTTCATCCTGCAAGGCTTCATCACAACACTCTGGCTTACCACTATCAATCAACAGGAGATTATTTAGAGCAGGTTAATAACGCTATGAAAGTCTAATGGTCCTAGAAGATCTACGGACTTCAGCTACAGGTGTACTCTGATCTACCTATGATTCTACATTCTCCTTATCCTCTTCACCCCTTTTCTAGACAGTACTTTCAGTCAATTCATCTAAGTTGACAAACTCAGATTTTGTCTTATCCATCTCTGTGACATCTAGCACTAGAGTTGACCTGTCCTTGTACATAACCTATTCATTAAATATCATATTTCTTCTTTTGATGATTTTTCTGTTTTGTTCATCCCAAAACCGATAGCCAAATTTCTCATCACCATAACCAATGAAAAAACATATTTTAAACTTTGCATCAAGTTTACTACGAGCATCGGAATCAATATGAACACAAGAAACACAACCAAAAACTTTTAAATGGGAAAACTTTACTTTTTTTATTGCTCCAAACCTCTTCAGGAAGTCTGAACTTCATGGTAACTGAAGGTCCTCGATTTATCAGGTAAGCTGTGGTACTAACAGCATCAGCCTAGAATGTTTTTGGTAGTCCAGCATGCAACCCATACTCCTAGCACGCTCATTGTGAGTTCCGTTCATGCGCTCAACCACACCATTTTGCTATGGTGTCCCAAGAATGGTCTTCTCCATCCTGATTCCATGTGCAGCACAATACTCACTGAACCCTCCATCTATGTACTCTCCTCCATTTTCTGACCTCAAACATTTCTGTCTTAACCATAGCCTTCCACTTCTTAAAAGTCTCAACTACATCAGATTTATTTTTCAGAAAATAAACCCATACCTTTTTGCTTGAGTCATCAATGAAAGTGATGTAATACCTTGAACCTCCAAGGGATGCAACCGGAGAAGGCCTCCATAAATCAGTGTGTACTAACTCCAATTTTTCAGCCTTCGATGTCCTCTCAGTTTTCAAGAAACTCACCTTTTTCTGCTTTCCTAAGATGCAGCTTTCACACATATCAAAATCAACGGACTTCAATTCTAGTAGTTTCCCTTTTGACAGCAGCATCTTCATTCCTTTCTCACTCATGTGACCAAGTCTGCGGCGCCATAAGCTTGTATTGGTACTTGCTTCAACAACTGCAATTGTGTCTCTCGGACTTGAGGTCATATATAGAGTACCAGTCTTCTTTCCACGAGCCAATACCCTGGCTCCCTTTGTAACCTTCCAAGTACCACCAACAAACAAAATTGCAGGTCAGGAATATGTCGAACCTTCTCCAATAACCAAACAAACCCATTGGGCAACAATATCCGAACGTTTCCCATACCCATGACATCCAAGGTTGTACCATTAGCCAAATACATCTTACCAAAATCACCTACAGCATAGTTCTATATGATTTCTTAGTATGGAGTGGTATGAAACGAAGTTCCTGAGTCCAAAACCCACTCATCAAGTGGACTGTTTACTGCAAGAAGTAATGCATCTTATACCTCTTTTATTACAGCATTAGCAGAATTATCTTCATTTTTCTTCTTAAGACTTTTGCATTGCCTCCTAAAGTGACCCGTTTTCCCACAGTTCCGGCATTGTACTTGTTGGCCTGATCTAGATTTACTTCTGTTTCGATTAGACTTTCTAGATTTTGATTTGCCCCGATTTGAATTTCTGTCATTACCTCTGCCTCTTGTCTCAAGATTTAGGGCAGAACCAGATCCTGAGGTTTCACCTGCATCTTTTCTGCGAATCTCCTCAGTCAGAATTAAATCTCATATGTCATTGTATTTCAGTTTTTCTTTTCTCGTAGAATTGCTTATTGTCATCCTCATTGCCTCCCAACTGTTTGGCAAGGAAGCCAAAACGATCAGTGCACGAATCTCATCATCAAAATCAATTTCTACAAACGACAATTGATTTATGATAGTGTTAAACTCATTCAGATATTGTGCTACTGATGCATTCTATGCCATCTTCAAATTGAACAGTTTCTTCATTAGATGCACCTTGTTGTTTGTTGACGGCTTTTCATACATACCAGTTAAAGCCTTCATCAAATTTGTTGTGGTCTTCTCCTTTACAACATTTTGTGACAGACCTAGACAGAGTTAACCTGAGAACTCCCAGTACCTCTCTGTCAAGAAGAGTCCATTCCTCATCCTTCATAGTCACAGGTTTTTCCACTAGAAGCGGCAGATGCAACTTCTTCCCATATAGATAATCGTTGATTTGCATCCTCCAAAATCCAAAGTTTGTGCCATCGAACTTTTCTATTCTAGGCACCTTTCCTGCTTCCTCTGCCATTGCTCCCACTCATACCTAACCCTAGGCTCTAATACCAGTTGTAAGGAAATTATCATGAAATTCCCTAAAAACTTGTGAGAAACAAAATAGAGAAAAAACACAGACCAAAGAAAAATAATCACACGCACAAGACAGTATTTACGTGGTTTGGCAATTTGCCTACGTCCACAAAATTGCAAGGATTTCACTATTATCAGGGAAAAATACAAAGTGCACAGTACAATTTTTCTTCTCTTCTCTCTCAAAAACTGCGTCAAAAAACCCTAATCACCCAAACAACGGTTTATATATATATATCCTATGCACAAGATTCACAATGGGCTACAAAACGGGCCAAAATTTTTTTCCTGGAAGCGTTCTCCCTGGACCCCCAAGAGGCTTGTCCATGAGCGCTACAGCCGCTCCATGGACTAAGCCTCAGTAAAAATCTCCCATTAAAAAACCACACAACATTATTTCGGGTCAGGTCATCATCCTGATCAAACACAACTAGGCTCCACAAAGCCCAACAATTTGACCCTGGACAACATAGAAGATTGGATGGAAATCTGAATTACCCTAAAGTTAGTCAACCTTTTATATTCATTGCAACTGGTGTTAGTCATGATCTAGAAAGGTAAAGAACTAGTCATCAGGATGCTCTAGTTCAGAATTTGAGGTATTTCAAGATGGTTTGCCATCTAGAAAACATGGTCCTATTCAGGTCGAATGTCAATCTCCATCTCATAGATCATGGTATCGCATGTTTGTTGTGTTAACTTGGTGTCATAGGATTATAGGAAAGAAACAAGCAACTGTTGCTATAATATTGAGGGTAATTTAAATGAGTTAGGCATATGCGCACACTACTGCCTAGTAGAAACTGAAGAAGATCTAACATCTGTGTGTGTGTGCGTGTGTGTGTATGGGTGCATGCACGCACATGCGTGTGTGTGTATGCTGGCTCTCTCACTCTCCTTCTCATTCCCATCTGCTTTCTTCCACCATGTAGCAAACCTAGGTGCAGCTAAAGTTATCACCTCAATGATTTTACATGAAGATTGTACTTCTTTTAACATTAACCCCAAACTAGGAAATAATAAGCTACATCATGTCAGCTTATCTCCTGGAAATGCTAATGTTTAGTTAGTTCTGTATTTGCTCCCCAACTATTTAGAAATGAGTGAAAGGCTGTAATTCGTAAGTAATTTCAACTTCAAATAATCATATAAATCAGTTAAACAGTTCAGAATTTTGCGTGATGTTATTGAAGTTCAAGCCAAAAATTTCACCTGACAGTCAACTTTCAAGTTCCATCTATATCTCAGACTTCTTTTCTTGGTCAGGGCAGCACTAGATTATTTAATCAAGTGATCATGCACTGAAAGTCTAATGGAGCATCCCAAACAACATACCACTAGATAAAGGACTGCAAATCCAAAAGATAAGCAGATAATTTAGGCGATATGATTAGAAAACTATCAGCTACATCTAAGAAATACCATTCACTCAATGAGAATAAAAATCTAAAAACTATCATTCAGATTTTTCTCTTCTTAAACATATGAGGTGGAACTAACTTTGCACCATGATATTTTATTTGCAAACCACATGGCAAAAGAATACATAGTATGGAGACATATGCATGTAAACTAAACATTTATCAAATACTCGGCAATGAGTCTCATTAAAATTTAAGGTGCTAATTTTCTGAACTAGAAATAGCTAGTACCAGAAAACAGCCTAAATTCAGTATTCAATCTTCAGTCAAGCCCATCTAACTTAATAATTCAGAGCTCAGACCTTCTCAACTGTTGAATATGCATTATCAAAGTACTGAATAGAGGAATCACCATTTATATTCAGTTTGCAATACTTGAAGTCAAGTATTAAACAGGTCCTAATAACACAGTACCCTCACAAAGCACCTTCTTTGTTAATAATTGTCAAAAAAAATTAGGGCATATGGAATAAAATATTACTGAAATATTAAGGGGTTGGAGACTTAGACGGCTTTCTCTAAAGAAACATCACAACTATATCAACATAGTAGTATGTTAATGAGAGAGTTTACCTGTTTTGCAGTACAGTATGAAGCCTCAAGCATGTTAATTAGGCTGATCTCTTCTTATCTCAGTCCTCCGTAATTCTCGCAGGTGATGAACTAACTCCTGAACAAGCTTAAGTCCCTCATCTCCATTTCTAATTGAGTTTATAGTGTGTTCAAGGAAATTCCTGTCTGCCTCAAGTGCTTCCAATCGGTCCTTCAAATCAGAAACCTCATTCCCAAGAGCAACAAAATCAGTTTCTCTACATATCATGGGGCAACCTTGCCCACTACTATTAAATTCACTATTTTCCTTGCTAACAAATTCGTTGCCCTGAAATGACAGAATACGTCCTTCTTGATCACTTGGACTTCCACTGCTTTCTACCAATCTACTGTTTTCCTCAGACCCCTTTCTAACCTCAAGTGTGTTCAAATTATTTAACTCATCTCCTTCATTTGCAGAATACTCACCATTTGCCAGGTCAGAGTGTAATCCATTATTTGAGAACTCAAGAAGCTTCTTCTCCAACTTCTTCAGACACTTTGAAATAGATGATCTTTCATCTTCAAGCTCTGATAACAGATTCTTCACAATACTCGTATTCTTACCCCCAACCAGCACTTCCGATCCTTCAAGTTCATCACATAATACATGTACCATAGCAACTGAGTTGCTGGGTGAGCTTGCATTATTTTCAGCATGACTTGCATCTGACAGTTCCAATCTAGTACCTCCTGGCTTCAAATCAGAAGCTGACCTCACTATACTCTCCAAAATTGGTTCATTAGGGAGCTTCTTCCTGCAAAACTCTAGCTCTTCTTCTAGATCTTGCATTTCTTTCTCTCTCTCTGAAAGGAGATCATTTGCTTTTTGCAGTGCTTCCATGTCATACTCAGCTTGCTCTTCCATCATTCTTAAGTATTGTAAAGCTTCCATATGGAGTGCTGCTTTCTCCTCCTGCAGTCTAGTAATCATAGCCATAGCTTGATTTGCAGCAACTGCAGAAGCATTTCTTTCTTCCTCCAGGTCCTTATATAAAGCATTTAAGGATTTCCTGTCATGCTCAACCTGTCGTTTTAACCTATCAACCAAACTTTCCCCTTCGATTTCACTGACAACGCTACCATCCAGAGATTCAAAACCAGATTCATTTCTCTCCAGTGATTTCCTTTTCTGAAGAATCTGCAACCCAACCGTACCAGAGGCATCAGATGACTTCAATTCATCAATATTTAAAGACACTCTAGGACTCATATCATTCAATGGTAGGTCAATCCCTCTATTAGCAGAGATTTGTGACAGCAAGAGCTTCAAATCTTCATTAACTTTTGCAGAATCTTTCCCAGACCATTGTTCTGCAAGCAAACCAGAAAACTGTCTTCCCCTATTGCCAACAGCTATCTTATAAGCATCACCAAGTTCCAAGTTGTTGGGTACTTGCAGACTAGTTTCAACGGATGCTTCACTTGTTGTTATTGATCCACTTCCTGTCTTGCGGATGTCTCCTGTCTCAGTTACGGATGGCTTCTCAAGTCCACTGCTGCCTGAAACATTGGTGGCAAGAGATTATTACAAGCTACATAACAGGAATATGACATAATCTGGTAATGGGGTTTTTAAGCATCAAATAGAAATAAAACAATTCAATTTCCATTATCACTGGATTTCGATACAGAAGGATGTAATGTAAAATGGAATCATTGCCAGGATCAGAATAAACATACATACATACATATATGCATACATGCGTTATAAAATTAAGAATTAAATCATTCTTTGAAATTAAAATGCGGTATAAGTATTAAGGAAAAAGGAAGACATGAAATTATCATGAATGTAATAGAGAGAGACAAAATATGCATTTCAAATACCATGAAAGGATGAAAGGAACAAAGTGTCTTTATTTTTCATTTGGTGTCCAAACATTCCCAACAACAATGGAAAAGGGAAAGAAAGAGTACAGAGCTAAGAGATTACCACTTGCTCCCAATACTTCAGGGGCAGTTTCTGTTGCATTGGATGACTGAGGGGCAGCTTCATGGGAAATAAGCTGAGCAAACCCAGAAGAATCAATTTTAGTCTCAGCCTGTTGCCAAGAAAGTTCCTCCAAGCCATGACCAACGGCATCAGTACATGCCACAACTGTCCCATCATTTGGCTCCACATTAACTAACTGCACCTTTGAAAATGAAACCACTTCCAAGTTGTTGGGCACTTGCAGACTAGTTTCAACAGCTGCTTCACTTGTTGTTATTGATCCACTTCCTGTCTTACAGATGTCTCCCGTCTCAGTTACGGATGGCTTCTCAAGTTCACTGCTGTCTGAAACATTGGTGGCAAGAGATTATTACAAGCTACATAATAGGAATATGACATAATCTGGTAATGGGGTTTTTAAGCATCAAATAGAAATAAAACAATTCAATTTCCATTATCATTGGATTTCGATACAGAAGGATGTAATGTAAAATGGAGTCATTGCCAGGATCAGAATACATACACACACACACACATACATACATACATACGTTATAAAATTAAGAATTAAATCATTCTTTGAAATTAAAATGCAGTATAAGTATTAACGAAAAAGGAAGACATGAAATTATCATAAACGTAATAGAGAGACAAAATATGCGTTTCAAATACCATGAAAGGGTGAAAGGAACAAAGCGCCTTTATTTTTCATTTGGTGTCCAAACATTCGCAACAACAATGGAAAAGGGAAAGAAAGAGTACAGAGTTAAGAGCTTACCACTTGCTCCCAATACTTCAGGGGCAGTTTCTGTTGCATTGGACGACTGAGGGGCAGCTTCATGGGAAATAAGCTGAGCAAACCCAGAAGAATCAATTTTAGGCTCAGCCTGTTGCCAAGAAAGTTCCTCCAAGCCATGACCAACGGCATCAGTACCTGCGACAACTGTCCCATCATTTGGCTCCACATTAACTAACTGCACCTTTGAAAATGAAACCAAATCCTCAGGCTTGGAAGGTGGATGTATCAGTTTCTCTGATATAAAATTCTCAGTCGAAGTAACAATATGAGGTTCCATCTGTACACATTTAATTTGAAAATCTTCCTTAGGACCATCAGTTTCACGAACTAAAGCACCCGTATCATCATCATCAGACAGCAGGACATCTGATTCAGTATCTGAAGTGATCTTCAGCTCTGAATAGCCTATATGAGACAAAGGATCAAATCCACTATTTCTTAACTGAGAAGTGTGAACTGGTCCAGATGATTTGTTTTCTCTCTTCTTTAAGTCAGCACAATCATGTACAATAGCACTGGATAAAGGCAGATCAAATTCAGCAGCCTTAGGTCCAACTAACTCAGTCTGAAGCAATTTTTGGGCATAACCACCAGAAATGAAAAGGTTGTTGCAACAACAACAATGCCTTTTTATCAATGAGCCAAGGTTATGAGATTCACATGAAGGATCTTCATCAAAATCAATGTGAGGTTCTGCCCCCAATTTACCAACCAGCAATCTGTACGTTTCGGCATTGGACTTATTTATGGTAGCAAACGAGAAGAGGCAATTTTCACACATCCCATGAACATCAACAATCTTATTGTGAGCATGACAAAAAACTAAGGATGATATCTCCAATTTATGATTCCTGCAGATCAAATCCAAATAAAATCCCAATTTTTCATTGCCCAAAACATGATCAAGTCTTGAGCATATCAAACACGGTGTTTGCAGTCCACAGTGGCGAGCAAACCTTGTCACTAAGTATGAGAAAATGGCATCAATGAACAGCAAAAAAATCAACAACCATTCAAGTACAGCTGATGCCAAAGCCACGGTAAAACCTTGTGAATATGTTTGTGACTGGGTAGAAGAAATCCCGGCCACAGCCATACCCAGCAAAAGTGAATGAATTCACAGCAACAGATCAACGCCTACAATGGATCAACGCCTCCAATCTTCAAAGAACAAAATCAAATATCCAAGCGTAGTTTAGCACTGTGGGCATTAATAATCAGACAAGGGGAAGAAACAGTTTAGAAAAGAACCAAAAGCTACAACCATCAAGAGCAACACATCCAAATTAATATATATATATATATATAATAAAAGTCAACTGTGAGACATTTTCAACATTCATTGAAGCCAAGAAGGCATGAAACGGTTAAAATAAAGCAATGCATGTTGTGTAGACGAATCAGAAGCTAATAGGACGAGTTTATTAACAAAAAAAGAAAGAAAGAACAACACAATCATCCAATTGAGCCAGTCAGAAGTTATTCAAACAGGTTTCTTAGCAAAAAAGCAATAACACCATCTTTCACGCAGCATTGACAACTAGACCTTAATGTATGCCTTTGTCAGAAGCTAACAAAACGAACTTGTTTTTTAAAAGAAAAAAAAAAAAAAACTTCTCATGCAAAATCAATACCCAATAAGAACCATAGATTGAACTCAAATATCAGCAACTATAAAATAAAATTCTCGGCAAATGAAACGAAAGAAAAATAAATAAACTGTGATTATATGTGTTCAATACCTGTTTAAACCCCAAAATTTAAATAAAGCAAAAGCTAGCAATTAACAAAAATCTTAGCAGAAAAAATTCATATCCAGAAGAACCAGTTCCCCATAATGATTTACTACCCAAACAACCCTGGATCAATCAAAATTATAATTTAAAGGGTCCAGACATTATCAACAGAAAACAACAATTAAGAAAAAATAACAATAAGAATAGAAAGCAAACCTTTTCGCATGAGAAATCCAGGAAAGCAGAGCACAAAAGTTTCAGTGCAGATCGGCAAATCAAAGCCACCCACCTTGGAACTCATGACAAAACCCAAAACCCATTTAGAAGAAGATTAAAGCCGGAGAAGACAACAGAATATATAGCCCCAACCTAACAAAACAGACTTTGAAATTTTCTTCTGACAGATCTGCACGTTGTTTTCAGATTAGAATATGAGCTAATCAAAACGCCGACAAAGGCCAAAAAGTCGGCTACAACTATACAGCACGACACATGCCGAAAGTGCCCGCGAACGAAAGCCGACGCTTTTAATTCGTCTATTGAAAAAGAGAAAAAAAAAAAAAACTGCTGGTTCAAAGTTTTCAGAGCCCAGAAAGAGAAAATGCGAGAAAGTGATGGAAAATTTGGTACCTCGTCCCCTGTGGCGTGGGGTAGAGGATCAAAGGTGGCAGTATGGAGAATGCGACATTGACATTTTGGTAGAAGGGCGCTGTGTCACCTTGCGAACGAGGTTTGTGGCATAGCACGTAAAGTATGAGATAGAAAATATAGTTTTCTTTTGCCGTCCAACCACAGCTCTGCCTAAGCACGCTCTTTTGTAATTGTCATTTAATTCTACTAATAGATAACAGACACCTGTGCATTGATTATTTATTTTTCATACATATTTTATAAAAACTATAATTTAGAGTGTAACAAATATAAATTTTAATTTGACTAATTAATTTGCGCATAAATTATTGAAAATATATTTTTATCATATTATCAACTAATCACGTGTAATGGAGAATAAAAACTTAAATTTAACAATTTAGGATAGTCTCTAAATAAAATATTATAATTAATTTATGTATCAAAATAAGTATTTAATAAATTTATTTCCTTTAAAAAATAATAAACAAATAAGTATCTTAAATTATGTGGCATTATAATAAATGACTATTTCTTTATGTAATTGCACAAAAAAATTAATGGTGCTTCGTTCTCATAATTTTACTTTATTTTATTCAAAATTACCATAAATATGCATTGCGATTTGGAGGCCGAAGACCTTGTTCATTTTTTATATATGCTGGTCAAAAAATTGTATGTGTGAAATTAAAGTTTTACTTATAAGAAAGCTAATAATAACTAGAACGTGTTAAGCAAGTATGAAAAATTTTAAACAAAATGATATAAAATAAATATAATATTAGCCTTCAATTATTAGGTCTCATCTCCTTATTCTACTTGATGAATATTTGAATCATTACACGAGAATAAGGAATGGATAGATTTTGTTCGATCACTTTCTTACGAGGCATTGTTAAAGTTTGAGACTATTTTCGAGTTTGAATTTTAAAAAGGATTAAACTGATTATGGAATGAAAAATGAGTTATCTCTCGTTATATAGCTCAAGTATCACGGTTATACATCAGATGTATACTAAGGAAATCTTGACTTGTAAGGATAGTTCAGACTCGAGCTATATGAGGTGCCTTTTGTACAACAAAATCATGAGATCAGTTGCTAAAGCAAACAATGTCTCAACAGAGTTGGGCCAAAACTATTACATTTGATATTAGAACCACCATGGGGATATTATCATGTATATGAGTGGATCTTAAACACAGGTATGGTTCACTATGACGAGAAAGTTAGAGATCGGACAAGAGCATGTGACGGTCCCACATTAGATGTGTATTAGAAAAATTTTAGATTTGTGAGGAAGATTTGAATTTGACTATGCGAGACACCTTTTACAAGATAAAATTATGAAGTTAGTAGGTCAAAATGAACAATATCTCGTCGAAATGAACAATATGTCAGACGCCTGTTAGTAAGCCTCCCATTATTGGAGGTAATGTGAAAGTGATATTCAAATTAAAAAAAAAATACAAAATAAATGAATCAACAGAAAAAGTTCTTTCATTATTAAGAATCTAATTGTCATTTTAACAAACAAAAAAAAATCAACTATAAATTTATAAAAGAATATATACATGAATATAAGAATGCTTAGAAGGATCTAATTAGTTTTATTATACTATAAATTAGACGTGTACTGAATATATTTTTTAAGACAAAGAATAAGAGGAACATATTAGAAATGAGAAAAAAAATTATAGCAATAAATACACATTTGCTATATTGGAATGGAAAGAAATGGAAAAAAATAGAATTAAAAATAACCATGGAACTTTTAAATATGATATGCTGCCAAGCATGGTAGAAAGAGAAAGAATCAAAAATTGATAATACCCAAGTGAAAAGAATCAAAAATTGATAATACCCAAGTGACTTTGTCTTTGTCATTAGAATCAAGACATTTTTATTGTTCAAAATACTATATGAAATTTAATAATTAATATTAATCTATATAACATAAAATTATAACAAATTAGTCATTTTAATGCATGTGAAAAATATTGTGTAAATCTCGTTTAGTATAAAAATCAAATTATTTGAGTATAAGGATTAATGTAAACTATTTTTCATGTTTATTTGAGATTAATTTTTTGCTGAAATTATATGTCGATTAGATGAGATTTATGCATAAGATAAAAAATTACTATTAATGGTTATTTAGTCTTTTAGCATTATTATTATTATGTGTTGTAGTTTTTTTAGTAATAAGTGTGAGTTAGTAAGGGTATTATGGTCATTCCGATTGTACTTACATATATTATAAATAGAGGCTGAAATCTATCAATGAGTTTAGGTTTGTTATTTTACCTAACTACTCAACATGGTATTAGAGTAGGATACAAGGAGGTCCTAAATTTTAGTCTTGTTGTCTATATTTTATTGTGTGATATTTTTAAAAAGAATTATATTCCCTATAATTGGTATTATTTGTTGTGTGTGTATCTCTCCACGTGCGCCCGCCGGGGGGGGGGGGGTTAAAGCTTGATATGCATTGTTGGCCCACAACCTAAAAACTTAAACTTTTAGGTAAAGTGATAATCCAACATGATATGGTAATTTGATGTCTTGGAAAAGTTAGAAACAAACTGTGGTTGTCAGGTCGAGTGTTGAGTCAAAGTATAGAGCTATGACGCATACCACATGTGAACTTATTTGACTGAAGAACATGTTGAAAGAACTAGGCTTTCCATATTGTCAACCTATGGAGTTGATGTGTGATATTCGAGTTGGTATTCATATTGCCTCCAACCCTGACTTCTATGAGTTGACAAAACACATTGAAGTTGATTGCTACTTTATTCGAGATAAACTTGTACAGAAGCTCATTACGACCACTCATGTGAAGTCTAAGTTTCAGCTTGCTGATTTGTTCACTAAAGCCTTGAGAAGTGCTTGTGTTCAATTCATTTAAAACAAGTTAGGAGCATATGATATATATGCTCTAGCTTGAGGGGGAGTGTTAATGGTTATTTAGTCTTTTAGCATTATTATTATTATTATTATGTATTAGAGTTTTGTTAGTAATAAGTGTGAGTTAGTAAGGTTATTATGGTCATTCCAATTATACTTACATATATTATAAATAGAGAGAGACCTATCATTGAGTTTAGGTTTTCCATTTTACCCAATTACTCAATAATTACAGTATTGAAGATAAATTTATAGGTAATTTCACTTGGGTTTGATGTCCATCAGGTAAAATTTAAAGGTTATTGAGTCTAATTACAAAAAAAAAAAAAAAAATGTGATATTTAAGAAAAAAAATAGGATATATATTATGTTATGAATTGAATGCATATAAGATGTAATTTAATAATAGATATTAGGACAAAAGGCATTGACTTCTTTTAAGGTTAGTAAAAAGACATTAACCTTTTTTAAGATTTCAAAAATTTTATGAACATTTTTTAAGATTTTAAAAATTTCAGAGATCTTTCCTAAGATTTGCCAAAAAGAAACAAACTTCCCCTTTTATTTTACAAAGACAAGGGGAGTTTTGTATCATTTTAGTAAATCTCAAAGAAGACCTGTGATATTTTTGAAATTTGAGAGGAAGTCAAGAAGATTTTTGGAACATCAAGAGAGTTCCCCATCTTTTTTACCAAGTTTCAGAAGATTTCAAAGGTATTTTTTGTCTTAACTATTAATATTTACACATAAAAATTTAATCATTTTAACCCACTAAAATTATTGTATGTAAATAATTTTAATATAGAGAACTGAATTACTTAAACATCAATAATTTGACAAAGGGGTTCTTTGGGATTAATTAATTTTGTATCTATTTGAAATTAAGTTACTTTTATTTCTTTCTTAATTAGCTTAAATGTAAAATAAATAAAACTTTTATGAGTTATTTAGAGTAAAATCAATTATGTGCATGCACATGTGATGCTATCTTTTCAATAATCAATATAGAAAATTTGCTCGTATAAATTCCTTTTAATAAAAGAAATAAAGTAAATAAAATATTATAAACATGGAAATAATTTGATTAAAATCATATTAATTTTAATATTGAATTGGAAAATACTAAAAGTCATAAGTATTGTTTGGTTTAAAATGTGTTGATTATAAGTATTGTTTGGTTGCTCACTTTTGTTATAAATATTGTGCAAATATTTATTATTATTATTATTATTATTTGAATAACATTATTAAGTTTCAAAAGATAATTAATATAAAATTATTAAATTATGTTACCATTTTTAATTCATGTTTTAATTAAATTTTTAATTAAAATTTCATTATATGACTTCTTCCATTGAAAATATGATTGAGTTTATTTCAATTTATAAATTATGTTTTGCTAGCTATATATTTTGCAATTTCAATATTTTGCTTGCTTAACAACCAATTAATGAGTTTCTTTTTTAATTTTAAATATTTGGAGGATATTTCTAGGTTGATGTGTTTATTTCAAAATTTTCTCTTTTAGAAGTTAAATTATTATTTACCTAAATGATAATGTTACAAAAATTTTATAGATGTTAGTAGAACTTATCTATTTTATTTTAAGATATAACGTTTATATAAAATATATATTCACATTTATTTTACTTTTAATGAAATGGAATTTTTAGATTAAAACCTAAACTATTTAAAAATCCATAATTGCAATTTTATCTAATTTTAATACTTTTGAAAAAATAATAATATTTTTGTCAACAAAATGACTTAAACTATCTGTACTTTCATATATTATATGCATATGTACCACACTAGTTTATTTTTTATTTTTAACCAATTGAAGTTCCTTTAATTAGGTTCAAACATTTAATCGCTACCTTAATCGCTAGGTATGAACTTTAATCGCTATGAGATCGTGCTTGCTCAAATGAAAAGACAAAGAGCAAGCAAGAAAGAAGAAAAAAAAAATTACAAGGCGATTCTTCTCAAGTGGAAGATGTTCCCGCAATAGATGACGAGTAGCTTCCAACTCAGATGGTTCCATCGACACCTAAAGCTTCCGGGGAACCTACCTTACACGACCCTACCCTTTCTAGTCTTACTCTTTGGCGCGCAGTACATTCTGCTATTGATATTATTTTCAGCTAGTAGCTATGTCTCTGTCCATGGAGGAAAAGGTGGTCGAGATGTATCGTGTCTCTATGGAGGCCAAGGAACGATATGTCACTACGTAGAATGACCTACACGAAGCTCGCTCCGAAGCTGTTCATCAGGAGAGGGCTCTTCAAGAGGAAATTGCGAGGATTCAGAATGAAAAGGAACTTGCTTCTGTGAGCATCGCGATATTGAACTATCGCAACTCCAACCAGTTTATCATCAATACTTATCAGTCGTACCGAGAAAGCTTTCGGAGGTGTCGAGAGTAGGTTAGGACGCTGCATCCTGATCTTCCCCTAACCGGTGTCTGCTCATTTGGTTATGGCAATGAGAGTCCACATTCGGAGGAGGAGATTGACGAGACTGAAGAGATTGAAGAGGAGGGTGGAGAAGGTATCAAAGCTAGTGACTAGAAAAAACCAGCTTGAAGTTTTATTGCTTTCTAACGTTTTGTAACTTGCTTTCAAAGCTTTTGTAACTTGCTTTTGAAGCGTACAATTTATGAATAGCAATTTATGAATAGTACTTCTTTAATATTTCAGAGTTCCATGTGTTTTTAATCTCCTTCCCTTCTAAGTCTTTCAATGTGTATGCTCCCAACTTGATTTCTGATGCTATTTGGCACGGTCCTTCCCAACTGAGCTTCAACTTGCTTGACCTAGTTTCTGCAGGGTTGTTTTGTACCTTCCTTAGGACTAAATCTCCTAGATTGAACATTTGTGCCTTTACTCGAGCATTGTAATACCTGACCACCTTCTGTTGGTATGTTGTGATTCTCACGTGCGCTTGATCTTGCCTTTCCTCCAGAAGATCTAACTCTGCTCTGAACTCTTCATTGTTGTTCTCTTTGTTAAAATGTTGCGTTCGTCAAGAAGAGATTCCTATTTCCATAGGGATGATTGCTTCCGTTCCAAAGGCGAGCATGAAGGGGCTTTCTCCCATAATTGTTCGCAGGGTCGTATGGTAGACCCATATAATTGACGAGAGTTCTTCTACCTATTTGCTATGTGAAGACTCGAGGCATGTTCTTAGACTGTGCAAGATTGTCCTGTTCATATTTTGTACTTGTTTGTGCAAGATTAAACAATTGAAAAAGAAGAGAAAAGTGGGAGAGCATTCGTACTTAGGCAAATGAGGGTCCTTATGAGGTCTTGGGGGCTCCTACTGAGTAACTTGGCCAAAGTGAGCTTACTGGTTGGAGTCTTTGTTCACCGGAAGGCACTTGGAAACAAGGAGCTTGGGGATCCCATGGCAATGACAGGAGTTGTAGAGAACCTTTAAAGGTTCTCTACTGGGTTTCAAATGCAGAGAGAGATATGAGATTAGAGAAGAGACAAGGTCAAAAAGAGTGAGAGATTTGAGAGAGAGAGAAAGAGAGAGAGAGAGAGAGAGAGAGAGAGACTAGTGAGGAGAAGAGAGATAAATACTTGGGTTGGGGGTGAGTGTAACTTGTTAAGCTGGAGGAGTCCGGTACTTGAATAGAGAGGGAGTGTGGTAGTTTTGTTAAGGAACTAGTGGCCAGGAGGCTTAAGTCTCCATGGCTGCATAGAGGGACAATAGAGAACTCGTAGGGTTCTCTGCTCTAGTTTTGAATAGGGAAGAGGCTAAGAGAAGGTGAGAGAAGTGAAGACAAAAGAAATGAAACTTGGGGGGAAAAAAAAAAGAAAAGCAATAAAATGAGTAAAATAATAATAAAACGAAAATTGAATTTGGACCATTAGATCGACTGACACGTGTCATTCATCGCACGTGACACATTTTAGGCTCTCGACTGCTCAATCTATGTTTCTCTGGGGCCGGGCTACCCGAATTTTAACACATGTCATGATCTATGTTTCGTAGCATCGTCCAGTGAGAGAGTCTAACATGGTGCTTAATTTAACCTAGTTCCTACCTCTCTTATGTTGATTGGGTTAATCCAATTTGACTTAAGTCAACCCGAATTGATCGGGTTAACTCGATCCTACTTTCATTCACTAGTTGGACTAGATTGACCTATTTGACTCAATTCAACCGATTTGAACAACCCTTTTTTATTTTTAAAATGTTTTAAAAAATCAATTTAAATTCATAAAAATTTCAAAAAAATTGATACAAAATTGTAGAGAAATCATAAAAAATTCAAAAAAAAAAAGTAGAAAAATTATTAGAAGTCTTTAGACCTTAATACCCGAAGACTTCACCTTAGGCTTCCAATAAGACCATCCCACAATAGTAAACACAAAAGCTACTGCAAGTCTTCTATCACCAAAGCCCCCTATATAGTGTTCAACAAAACTAACAACTGACGGTCCACTCTGTTGCTTGCTGAAACACCCCATTACAATCATGGGAACCTTTGACACATCCCAGACATCACAACCCGTCCTTGGGTACCGTACGATAGACCTTCCATAATGATTCTCCATAGAACCCCCTTGAGATAGCAAACGAAGTCTCCCTGCGGTTCCATCCATAAAGCCACCCTGAGATAACACCAATCTCCTTGTAGCCCTGTTCACAAAACCACCCTGAGATAACACTAATCTCCTTGCAGTTTTCTCCATGCGAATCAACAAACCAAGACCTATTTTGGCCGTATCCAACACATTATGTTGACTTGATAGGTCACACCCAATTTTGATTTTGACAAATACTTAGATATTTAATGTCTGCCAAGTTGTTGTGCAGGTTTTCATTGAGAATATCATATGATAGCACTCGGAGAGTTGAAGAAATATGAAGACCCTTTTTGCTTTCATGTGTTGTATTTTTTCATTCAGTTGGGTCTGTAATAGTAATTAGGATATCGGTTTGTAATAATCTCTGTATGTCATGTATGTAGGTTTTCTAAGCTCAAAAAGACCGTAGTTTGACCATAGGAATCGAATGA
The DNA here is from genome assembly GCF_029873635.1 of Malania oleifera. Classification (NCBI taxonomy): domain Eukaryota; kingdom Viridiplantae; phylum Streptophyta; class Magnoliopsida; order Santalales; family Ximeniaceae; genus Malania; species Malania oleifera. Next base: position 102,345,821 of record NC_080420.1, read on the forward strand.
CTTTAGGGCACCCTTCGGTCGACCGAAGGTTGACCGACGCTAGGTTTTTGGGCGTACTTGAAAAGACCCTAGGTTCCTACACATTGTGCATAAAGCCTCCATAATCACTTACATTATCATGGGAAAGAATTAAAATAAAATTGGACAAAATAGGGAAAGTATAAGAGATCTCTGGCGACAAATTGGACAAAATACGGAAAGTGTGAGAGATCTCGGGTGAACGAACCCTAGGTGAACAAATCAACTCGGGCGCCCGAACTATTGAGAAGTCAACAGTTTGACCATGCTTTGGGCGATCGAACATATTTTGAGCGTATCTCCCTTGGACACTCGAACCTGTGTCAGGTTCCATTTCAACTACTCGGGCGCCCGAACGATCACGTTCAAAACAGGGCTCAAGCGACTGAATTGGCTAGTTTGGTTAACCAAACCTAGGACCGGGCACTCGAACCTACGAACAAATATTTTTGACTTTTGTTCGGGCTACCAAACCTACACTCAAACTGCCGAACTAATTTAAAGGACATTTATAACTGTGTTTGTTCGGGCGACCGAACCACAGTTCAACCACCCGAACCTCGCCGAGTTAAAAATAATTTAATTGCGGTAAATTGAGTTAATTTAGGTTAGTACTCCCTAAGCATTTTAGAACTTTTCTAATATTACCCTATAGGTCCTAAACAGCTATATTTTGGTCTTGGCCTATATATATTGTTTCATTTGTGAGGATTAGAGAGAGATTAGCAAATTCATTAGCCAAAAATCCTCTCTCTTGAAAATACTCCTTTTGTCCAAATACTCTTAAATTTCTATTCCCTTGATACATTTTAGTTTTGTGAGAGTATATTGGTTGTGCTAGTGTATATTAGTATTGCTCATACTCTCATTGCTTTGCTTGATTGTTTGATGGGAGTTAAGCAAGAGTTTTCCTACAGATTTTTACTTGATAAATCTAGTGTTGGGATAAACTCATTAGCTTAAGGATCTTTGCATTGTCATTGCAAAGATTCCTATAACTTGATTTTGTTGTGCAAAAACATTTTTTCTACAAGCTATATTATTCTTTCAAGCAACTCTTGAGCATATTACATTGAAGAAAATATTTTGAGTTGTTTTGAATATTTGCAGCATCTTTGAAACCTTGATTATTATTGAGATTTGATATATACTGTTTCAAAGAAATAACTTGATTAGAAAACCCTTGAGCATATTAACGATCATATCTTGTTGAGTGTAGCTTGCACAAAAATACACATCACTGAGCTTATATTTACCTATATTGTTGATGTGTGGTTGATTGTTTATACTGTGCGTATTGGGTACATATCTGCTTTACTTGAGAAGCATAATCACTGTACCGGTTACTTTGTGAAAAATACTGTTGTATTTCCAGGCATGGCCTGGGGGGGTTTGATCTAACCCGGAAGGATCAGGTTGGGATCAGCCCTGTGAATTTGACCTAGGGCTTTCTCCACCCCGCAAGGAGATTTTGTAAAGGTTAAGGTCAGCCCTGTGCTAATTGACCTGGTTGTATTAGGTGCCACTCCACCCATTAAGTGAGCCTATAATGGTAATCCTTGTGCTTGTTAGCCAAGGTGGGGACGTAGGCACAGTTGGCCGAACCCCGATAACATATCACGCGTGTACTTTATATTTTCCACACTTTACATTTCAGCACGTGTATGTTATAGCGCATGATTTAATTTTCGCATATTATCTGCTCATTTGGGTGTGTGTATATAAAAAGGTCCTAAGTTGTGAAATACTACTGTTGAACAAGTTAAACCTAGGAATAAATTTTAAATACCCAATTCACACCCCCCTCTCTCTCTTAGGAATACACCAAAGCTATCACATTCATGTCAAAACCTTTCAACAGAGTTCGTAACTGATTAGCCTCAATCAAAGTCTTTCTAGCCAATAACATGTTATTCACACACAACATATACATCACTCCACGTCATCCTATCACCCTCTTCCAAACTGGAAGCCTTACCAACTCACCTGAGTAGTGATCTGATAGTGCATATGAGCCCACCATGATCCTGCTAATCTCTCGAGCTGAAAAACTCCCTACAATATGAACTATGTCATCTTTGCCCTAAGTCTATTGCTCCACTTGCATCAAATGCTCATTCATACCATGATACTATTGACCCAAGATAGAATTTCCCGCATTTCTGCCTTGAGTCCCTAATTCCACCTAAATAACATGATTGTTGCTACTGTAGTTTTATGGCACTTGTTTCTTTTCCTTTGCCTGAGTACGCTACCCCGTGGCTCTATCACCAAAAGTTATGTCCTCGATCACCCCTTTGTTTGCTATAGGATCACCCAGCTTGCACCTACCTTTCTTATACCCTAGAAAAGTGTACCGTCTGAACATAACATCAAGCCTAGATCCTCCATCATTAGAATAGTGCACCTGTGGACATCCACTTGCAACCGAGTAGTCTACCGCAAAACTTGCCCACAATTCACTTGCAACTTTCTCATCTAGCGATACCTTTGGTGATTGGTCACATGAGAAACGCATCATACTTATTGACTTCACTAAGAAGTACCATGCAAGCCCTATATATAACTTGCCTTGCTCACAAAACTCCTTGAACAAAACCAACGTACTCAGCCCTAATGTTTGATTTGAGAATCTCTCTCCCAGTCTGGTTCTCCACCTCAACCACTGCAAGAAGTACACCAAGACCTTCGTGATAAACATATGAAATACATATGTCTATCCCCTGATGCTATCATCATTGGTTCCCAAATATCTGAATACATGTAATCACCAATATGCTTTAATCACATATGCCATAGGATACTTGACTCAGATTCAACAGTTGCAACTCCACCTACAACTGTAACACCCTACAGTGCATAAATATTTCACGCTACTTTTTCCCTTTTCATTACTATCAAGTTACCTTCACACACTTTCATTTCTCCACATTCATAATTTTAACAATATCCATTACAGTCTAAATTTCCTAATGAAATACCATTCTTCTTTAGACCCGATTCATGCTTTACATCACATATGATTCTTACAACACCATTATACATTTTGGTTTTGACATTTCCAATAACAAACATTTTGCATGAAATATCATTCTTCCATCAAAATGCAACCAGTATAAACTAACTTGTAGATGTCAAACCATTTTCTAGGATAAAAGCATCCAGTATCTAAGATCCAAGAATCACTTGTGAGGCACTCCGAACCCAATGAAACATGTAGCATATCTCTATCACTATATTTCGAGTCCTCCTCCATTACACTTGAAGATTTTGACAAACTGTTAGACATATATTGACATTCCTATTTTCACTAAACTAATGCTGGAGAATTCTCATCCATGACATGATACAACAAGTCCTTAGCCAAACAAAACCGAATGATTGCTCCCAATTCATTCCAAGTTGTTGCATCCATGCTATCTGTTTGAAATTTTGTATAAACCTTTCTCTGATACCAATTGTTGTGAAAATAACGCCTCTTCAAACAATGCATAGCGGAATAAACATTGTAAAGGATCAAACAATACCATATGCAACAATCTTAATGGTGAAATATAGAATTATTCCACAACCATAACAATATAAAGAAAGTAAAGATAAGAGTAGCAACACCAAGAATTACGTGGTTCGGCAAAGCCTACATCCACGGGAGCAATCGACAAGAGATTTCACTATGAAGATCAAAGATTACACACTACAATGATCTTCTCTCCTTCTCTCACCCTCTCTTATTCTCTTACATGACAAAATATGCTCAGAAGAACATATATAACACGCCCTCGAAGAATTCCCTCCGAATCCCCAACCATCACACCGTTTACATTCAAAATTCAAATATTTTCTCGCAGCTCAGAAGCACTCATAAACCAGAACAGAGCACTCGTTGACGAGATAGAGAAGACCCCTCATTGACTAGTCTATCCCCTCGTTGACAAGTATTTGCTGCTGCCCTACACCAAGAACACATTCATATATTTTTCTCTCTTTGTTTATAAACCCCCGAAGTATAAGAGCCACACCAGAAACAACAGTAGTCTTTGTCTTTTGCAGGGGTATCTACTAATTAATAGTTAGGGAAATGAATAAAACAAATTGGAGTCTCAATCAGTTGATTCAAAGGTAATTATAAGCTAATTAGATACCGTCCATTGCACGGCTATGAAGGGGTGTAAGTACCTTCTATTTGAATAATTATACTCCTGAATCCAACCTCGTAATGTTGTCTATTGTAGCTTAACATATTAAATAGGTGTTTTAACCTAATTGAGGATAAAAATAGGTTAGTGTCAACTCCATTGACTTATATTTGACCAACTTCTTAGTCCCATATATTACACCAAGTTCACATGATTTTGAGTTCACCATTCGGTCAAGGCGATTCAGTGATTCGATCCCCTTTTTGGGAGCTGGCTGTCTAGGACATTGCGACAGTTATCTTATGTGGAAAAAACCCAACTTAAAATAAGGTTTTATTTGTATAATATAATACATATCCAAAAGCGAAAAACCATATGCTAATAATTGTAAATATTTCAAGTAATGTGACATGTAGGATCAAGCTGTGCTAATAGGCTATTAATTCATAAGTTGGAACCTTAGGAAAATACCAACTTAAAAAATGGTGTTCTAGATACTCGAAATTCACAATATGAATCTAAAAGTCATAAACTATACAGCAATAAAACTTTTGTAACTATCAAGATGTGCTAAAAATGGGCTAATGATTCACATCTTGGAACCTTAGGTGTGAAAATCAACTTAAAGTATGGTGTATTAAAAATGAGCTCACAGTTTCACAAACAGGAATTGGGGGTGGGAAAAACTAACCTAAAATAAGGTTTTTGGTACCCAAAAATATAAAACAATTCTATGCTAGATTAAATTGTTATACAATTTCAAATTTTCGTATGTAATTTTTTTTTTTTTTTTTTTTTTTTTGCATTTTAGATATGGTGGAGTGATTTTATTGGAGTTATGGACCTTTAATTCATCAATTTTCAAGTTATTGAATTAATTGTTAATGTTTGCATTAACACTATAGTATCTTGAAATATTTAAAATTTTGATGAGATGTTTGTGTGATAGTATTCAAATGTTGTTTTCATATGTTGATTAAATATTTCATTTAATCATATCTTTTTATTTTTTTGGTGAATGAGATACTGAATTGATTTATAACCTTCCAAAATAGAGACGCAATTGATCAAAGAAACTGTATAGGAATATTGTGGAATTGAAAAACAAATAAACAAAATAACTTTAGCAACAAGATATATTTTTCATTAAATTTTTTTACTGTAAAAAATAGTTATTAGATTTTGGAGATTTTTTAGTGATGAACAATTTTAGGTCCTTAAACATTTTTTAATTTTGTGATGATATATATATTTTGTTTTTTAGGTTTTCCAAGTCCTATGGGAAGAGATTGTTTCATTCTGAAAAGATACCCAACCAATATTAGTTTCCCATTCTTAAAGCATTAAGGCAACAAAAAATTTCATTCTTAAATCTTGGCAACCTTATATATATATATATATATATATCTCCTATAATGCATTTAGAAGGCTCTAAGTCTCTATTTATAAACAAACAAAAGGCTCAAAAAAACAACATTCAACTAATTTGCATAGTAGCTATAGGAGGGAGTGTGGTTGCACCTTTTACTTAACTAGATAGGGGATGGATGCGAATGTTGAAGTGGTGGATGCCACTTGCCTTATAGGTTGCCACTTGGTGTCATTTCCTATGCACATAGAATCTTATCCTAACTATGGAAATGATCATTTTCCCAACTTAGTAATTTGATCAAAAACTAAATCATTCTTCACATTTTAGACCTAAAATTGCCCCATAAGATGAGCAAACACTTTTATGATATGATTGTGGACCCTTAACATTGTGCAATATTTTTAACGTTTTATCTTTTCACACAAAAACGATTACGAAACTATTGGGGGGAGGTGGGAAAGGATATGGAATGTGAGATAGGCTAAAAAAAACCTTAGCTCAAGTTCCCCACCCCCCCCCCCCCGGCCCATTTTCCCCTGACTTCTCCTTTTTATAAGTTAAAGCTAAGATAACGCATTTTGTAAATAACTTTTTCAACTTAAAAAAAAAAACAAATTTTAGCTTTTTGAGGAACTTTTAAAAGTTACATATTTTAAACTTTCAAAAGCTAAAAGTTAGATTTTTGCCAACAAATTTTTTATTCCATTGTTGTCTCTAGTCTTTTTTTTTTTTTCTCAAATATTACAAAACTATCAATGCATTAATTATATTTTTCAACAATATGTATTCATTTTTTGTTATTTTAAACACTTTTAGACTCCTTACAAAATCTTTATCAAACACTCAAGCCAATTTTTTCTTTCTAATAAGTCTTTTTTCATCCCCAGGGGGACAAATTTCACAACAATATTAATTAGCCCTTTTGAAAAGGCCTTTTATAAAGTCATAGAGAGGCCAAACTAAGCCTTATATGTAACACCCCGACCCCGAGGGGCCTGGGATATTAACTTTTTACTACTAATTTACAGCGGAAGCAAATAAACTCAAATTTTATTCAAACCAGAGCGCTAATTATTCATGTTACAATCACTTATTTCAAAAGAAGAAAATTACACAAACGTAAATATCTGAAATCATACTATATTTCTAATTAATCTTTATTTTTCTAATCCCCACCCGCATGCTTGCTAAGCCTGATTTCCGACATGTCCTTCAGAGTTATCTGAAATAAAATATGATTGGGGTGAGACGACGCTCAGTAAGTAAATAAGATTATTATTAGTGTGTGGCTAAAATGAGCTTTTAAAGAATTTCGTAAAACAATATTTAATAATATAACTTCAAGACTGCTTTTAGAATAAATATAAATTTAAAAATTTCTGCATAAAACTTTTGTCATCAATTTCAACAGTAAATTTTTATAATCATATATTATAACTGCTAAATTAAACTTTTAACTTTAAAACTGTAAAAACATTTAATGATAAACATACATATACTTTTCCTTATACGTTTTCCTTAGATCGTCATTTAAGCACCAAAATGATCCTTTTCACGTAAACTTATACTTTTCCTTCAAATCATCAGTAACTTGTATACGTAATTAAATATGTATAAACATATATTATAAAAACCACCCTTAGGCCTGTTTGCCGTAAGTCATGTTTACCCCCATGACTGGGTTGTGCGGTCCGAAGACTGGACTTAGCTGGCTGGCCGACCAAACTAAATCAACGTACGTAAACTTTAAATGAGATTTTCCTTATTAAGTCCTGGACTTAAACCAGGTGTGCACTCAGGAGAAATCCATTAACATAAATAACCACTCTGTAAACAGTGTGGGTGCACTCTGATCCGTATAAACTTTAAGCTGCGGTACCGAGCATCTGTAACTTTGAACTTTCGTTACCATAAGGGGTTTGAAAATCATCTTATTATCATTTATGCAATTTAAAATAATATCGTGAAAATCTCATCTTTACTCATATTTACATAAAAAAAATGTAACGTAGAAATAAACTCATGCCACACAATTTTTGTGTTAAAAACATATATATAATTTTATTTTTGAATAGAAAGAAATGCTGAAAATTTACCCGAGGGGATTGGAACATTTCTTAACCCAAAAATAGATGCAAGTATATTAAAGATAGAACTGGTATAATTAAATATGCGTGAAAATAAACTCATGAAAATTTTGTGGAACTAATTGACATAATTAAAATTTACGTACAAAATAAGCTCGGGTATGAATTTAAAATAAAAAGAAACTAACATAATCAAAATTTACTTACAAATAAACTCGGGTATAAATTTTGAATAAAAATACTAACATAATCAAATTTACTTACAAATAAACTCGGGTATAAATTTTGAATAAAAATACTAACATAATCAAATTTACTTACCTTCTTCTTTTACTGTGTGCTACGAACACAATAATTATCTTTAAGAAATGAGATCGGAAAAAGTGGGTGATTAAGAATTTATTCAAAAATTCTCTCTCCACCACAAATTCTTTCACTCACTAATCCTTCTCTTCCTTGGAAAATTGTTGTGAAAAATCAAGGTTGAGAGCTCCTTATTTATAGGAAAATTTTGGGGAAGAAATAGAATTTATAAAAGTGTGGGGAGATTGGTGAAATTAAAATTTTAAAAATTAAAGAATGGGCAAGGGATGGGCAAGGTATGGGTTGAGTGGAGGCTATTTGGAAGTGCTTGCCACCATTCCCACTAAATAAATTTTTAATTAATTACTTACCTAATTAATTAATCCATTACCTAACTAATTATTTTATTATTTTATTATTTTTTCTTAATCATTATTATCATTATTATTATCATTGTTATTAATTTTAAACTTGAGTGGAGGCCATTTGGGAGTGCTTGCCACCATTCTCACTAAATAAATTTTTAATTAATTACTTACCTTATTAATTAATCCATTACCTAACTAATTATTTTATTATTTTATTATTTTTCTTAATCATTATTATTATCATTGTTATTAGTTTTAAACTATATTTAGTATTTATTTTATTTTTGAACAAGAATTAAATTTAAATTTTAAAAACTCATGTGGGCCCCACATGGTCTTGTGGGCCCCATGTAGTCTTGTGGGCCCCACACAATTTCGAGACCCAAATGGATCGTACGTAATTCCAATAACTCTTATACGATTTTATGCATCCTGCATAGTTTTGAGACTTGTGAAAACCTTCATACGGTTTCGGGACTCATGTGGGCCCCACACAGTCTTGTGGGCCCCGCATAGGATACCTATATTATTATTATTTTATCATATATTTCTTCAAATTATATCAGTTAAAACATTGTTTTATGTACTCATTTACGTATATAAACAGTGTCTTGTGGCTCCGGGACTCATGTGGACCCCACATAGTCTTGTGGGCCCCACATATGATACCTATATTATTATCATCTTATTATGTATTTCTACAAATTATGTCTGTCAAAACACTATTTTATGTATATATACTTATTTACGTATACAAACAGTATCTATCCTGTTTATCCTATGAAATTCCATTTTGACCAGGCCGACCTCCAGGGAGCGACTGAGCCGCAATGGTCTCTGAGCACTCGCTAAGACAAGGTCTTTCTTAGGCATCAAACATGGAATCAAGGATCCTACAGAAAAACACTTCTGTATTGATATTAACTTAATGACTATTTTTATTATTTTATTATTATTGTACTTTAATCATATATATATATATATATATATATATATATATATATATATATTTGGGTCATCACAATCTCCCCTCCTTATAAAAATTTCGTCCTCGAAATTTGCTAATTTAAAATGAGTACTGTATAACTGGTTTGCGCTATTAGAAAGAGTAAATCGATTAATGATTTAATTAAGTCTTAGAATAGATTAAGAGTCAATTTGACGAAGTATTTTATTTTGGGAATTGAAGTGTGAATCGTCGGTCTAATAGTGGTTGAAATGGAAAAGAAATTCAGAAGATGTGGAAAAGGATAATTATATATATGTATATATATTATACATGTCCTATAAATAAATAAAAATATACGAGATCTGGCCTTTAGAGCCTTAGATCAACGTCAACATCTATCGCAGTACTAGCGGTGTCACTACTAACCGCTTGGGTTCTTTCTTGGCAGAGTTGACCTCTTATAATGTCGCCGGCTTGGGTTGGAAAAAGGGAGAGGACGCCCATTTGTTCGGCGAAGGAGGAAGAGCTGCTCTCTTCCCGAGTTATTGGTGGCCCATATATGAGTCTCATTGCGAATCGGGTTTCCTTGAAATGGTGAAGTAAGCCAGCATTATCCGAAACCCTTAGTGTGGTGACTGCGATATTGCCATTGTAAGGGATATGGCTCATTGGTGAGATATTAGTTGTAAGTTTCACAGTCGGAATATTCTCGATAGGGAAGAGGGTTGGAAGAATGGCAGGGGCACTGCTTGGGTCGGTAGTGGCGGAGGAAGTGATATGGAGAATTGTTGGGGCAGTAGTTGAAATAGTGGCTTCTCCAACTGATCCCCGCCTACGCTTACGGTTCTCAAACCAAAAGCGTATATTTTTCGGCTCGATTGGACCATACCGTCGAAGTTGTGCTGCAAGCAAGATAGTCTGCTCCACTGAAGGGAGTTCCCCTTGACTGTTATGGAAGACCTCCTCTAGAATCTCCAGCTGTGCCTTACCGGGTTTCCATCTTTGAATCGACGATCTAGTGCTGCTCTCAGCAACTTCGGGAGTTGGGTGATTTGGCAACCTTTTCGAGTAATGAGACAACTAAGAGACAAGTTGGGAAGAGCTAATCACTACAAACCGAAATGTGATTGTTCAAGATGATAGAAAACTGTGATGCTTAGAGTTCGAGGAGGGCGTACCCTTTTTATAAGGGGATGACCGCGTGTTGTGGAAATCGAGAGAGAGCGATGTGTGTCACGGATATCGAGCAACGCACTTTGCACAAATCGAGAGAGAACGATATGTGTCACGAGAATCAAGAGAGGGCGACACGTGTCATGGATATCAATCAACGCATTTTGCACAAATCGAGGGATAACGATGTGTGTCGTGAGAACCGAGAGGGGGTGACGCGTGTCACAGATATCGATTAACGCGTTTTGCACAAATCGAGGGAGAACGACGTGTGTCACAAGAATCGAGAGAGAGCGGCGCGTGCCTCGAGTGATGCATTTTTCAAAAATCGAGGGAGAGCGATATGTGTCGCGGAAATCGAGCAAGCGACATGTATTGCAAAATTTGCGGACTCAAGGTTCTTTTTATATTTCTACATCTTTATTAATGTGTTAACTATAATTAATTTCATCCTTATGTCACTACTTGGGTGGGTGGCCTAGTGGTAAGGAACCGGCCGTGCATCCATGTGATCACGGGTTCGAATCCCCACTACGCCCAAGTGGTCTCATGCCCTGACATTGCTTCGGGGGTAAGTGAGCTATAGCCGATGATTTCCACCCATGAGGCCCTTTTTTTTTTTATAACTACAAGAGTACCCCTTATATATATATATATATATATATATATATATATATATATATGTATATATATATTCCATTAACATTAGTATTATTATTATTATTATTATTAGATCAAATAAATGTTGGGCATGTTTAGCCGATTGATGATTTGACATTGGTTAGTTATTTGAAGGAAATTAGTAAATTTTTATATTGCTTTCATTAAAAAAATATATATATATTTTTTTAGAGAAAATTTTAAGTTGTATTAACTTTTATAAATTTATACAAAATTAAAGATTTCATCAAAATTTGTACTCCTAAATTAAACTTGGATACTTGATGGAAATTGAATATGTAATGGGAAAAAAAAATAGATATACATATTTAACTTGCACATGCTAAGGGATTATATATATATTGAATTTAAATATAATAAGTAATATTTAAATGATATTTAATTCCTTATATACTAATACAAAATAAAAATTAAAGATTTTGTCAAAATATATATTCCTAAATTAAGCTTGAATGTTTTGTTGATAACTGAATATGTAATGTAAAAATACATATTCATATCCAACTTATACATGCAAAGAAATTTTGGGTAAATTCAGATTTCATAATAGACCGTTTGTTCATATCTATTTGTATGTGTAGCACTTCTAAATTCAGTAGGGTCTAATAGGTTATTTCTTATAAATTTAGTGAAAATAACAACAGTAAAAATAATTAAATCTCAAATATTATTATTATATTTATATATAAAAAAAATTTAAATTATTAATTGCATTTGACAATTAATTATGAATCATCAATATGGGTACGTGTTTCTACAAACATAAATAATATATTTAAATTAATTAACGTGTCTTCAATAATAGTACTATTTTTCTTAGAGAATTTATAATTATTACCTGTCCTTGGGAGCCTTCACGTAAATCTCATTTCCTCCAATGCTACTATCTTTAGGATCCATTCTTAAATAATGATCAAATGTTATTTTAAAATCATAAATCTATTATTAATGCATAATAATATAACAAACTAAAATAAATATTCTAAACTACCCAATCCTACCCAAATCATATTTTATACCTATGCTCTGATAAAATTTATACATTAGATTATGCAGAACCTATATCTTATGCTCTGGTAAAATTATTTTTTTAAAGTCTACAGAACCTATAACCTATTGCTCTGATACCAAATGTAACACCCCGACCCCGAGGGGCCTGGGATATTAACTTTTTACTACTAATTTACAGCGGAAGCAAATAAACTCAAATTTTATTCAAACCAGAGCGCTAATTATTCATGTTACAATCACTTATTTCAAAAGAAGAAAATTACACAAACGTAAATATCTGAAATCATACTATATTTCTAATTAATCTTTATTTTTCTAATCCCCACCCGCATGCTTGCTAAGCCTGATTTCCGACATGTCCTTCAGAGTTATCTGAAATAAAATATGATTGGGGTGAGACGACGCTCAGTAAGTAAATAAGATTATTATTAGTGTGTGGCTAAAATGAGCTTTTAAAGAATTTCGTAAAACAATATTTAATAATATAACTTCAAGACTGCTTTTAGAATAAATATAAATTTAAAAATTTCTGCATAAAACTTTTGTCATCAATTTCAACAGTAAATTTTTATAATCATATATTATAACTGCTAAATTAAACTTTTAACTTTAAAACTGTAAAAACATTTAATGATAAACATACATATACTTTTCCTTATACGTTTTCCTTAGATCGTCATTTAAGCACCAAAATGATCCTTTTCACGTAAACTTATACTTTTCCTTCAAATCATCAGTAACTTGTATACGTAATTAAATATGTATAAACATATATTATAAAAACCACCCTTAGGCCTGTTTGCCGTAAGTCATGTTTACCCCCATGACTGGGTTGTGCGGTCCGAAGACTGGACTTAGCTGGCTGGCCGACCAAACTAAATCAACGTACGTAAACTTTAAATGAGATTTTCCTTATTAAGTCCTGGACTTAAACCAGGTGTGCACTCAGGAGAAATCCATTAACATAAATAACCACTCTGTAAACAGTGTGGGTGCACTCTGATCCGTATAAACTTTAAGCTGCGGTACCGAGCATCTGTAACTTTGAACTTTCGTTGCCATAAGGGGTTTGAAAATCATCTTATTATCATTTATGCAATTTAAAATAATATCGTGAAAATCTCATCTTTACTCATATTTACATAAAAAAAATGTAACGTAGAAATAAACTCATGCCACACAATTTTTGTGTTAAAAACATATATATAATTTTATTTTTGAATAGAAAGAAATGCTGAAAATTTACCCGAGGGGATTGGAACATTTCTTAACCCAAAAATAGATGCAAGTATATTAAAGATAGAACTGGTATAATTAAATATGCGTGAAAATAAACTCATGAAAATTTTGTGGAACTAATTGACATAATTAAAATTTACGTACAAAATAAGCTCGGGTATGAATTTAAAATAAAAAGAAACTAACATAATCAAAATTTACTTACAAATAAACTCGGGTATAAATTTTGAATAAAAATACTAACATAATCAAATTTACTTACAAATAAACTCGGGTATAAATTTTGAATAAAAATACTAACATAATCAAATTTACTTACCTTCTTCTTTTACTGTGTGCTACGAACACAATAATTATCTTTAAGAAATGAGATCGGAAAAAGTGGGTGATTAAGAATTTATTCAAAAATTCTCTCTCCACCACAAATTCTTTCACTCACTAATCCTTCTCTTCCTTGGAAAATTGTTGTGAAAAATCAAGGTTGAGAGCTCCTTATTTATAGGAAAATTTTGGGGAAGAAATAGAATTTATAAAAGTGTGGGGAGATTGGTGAAATTAAAATTTTAAAAATTAAAGAATGGGCAAGGGATGGGCAAGGTATGGGTTGAGTGGAGGCTATTTGGAAGTGCTTGCCACCATTCCCACTAAATAAATTTTTAATTAATTACTTACCTAATTAATTAATCCATTACCTAACTAATTATTTTATTATTTTATTATTTTTTCTTAATCATTATTATCATTATTATTATCATTGTTATTAATTTTAAACTTGAGTGGAGGCCATTTGGGAGTGCTTGCCACCATTCTCACTAAATAAATTTTTAATTAATTACTTACCTTATTAATTAATCCATTACCTAACTAATTATTTTATTATTTTATTATTTTTCTTAATCATTATTATTATCATTGTTATTAGTTTTAAACTATATTTAGTATTTATTTTATTTTTGAACAAGAATTAAATTTAAATTTTAAAAACTCATGTGGGCCCCACATGGTCTTGTGGGCCCCATGTAGTCTTGTGGGCCCCACACAATTTCGAGACCCAAATGGATCGTACGTAATTCCAATAACTCTTATACGATTTTATGCATCCTGCATAGTTTTGAGACTTGTGAAAACCTTCATACGGTTTCGGGACTCATGTGGGCCCCACACAGTCTTGTGGGCCCCGCATAGGATACCTATATTATTATTATTTTATCATATATTTCTTCAAATTATATCAGTTAAAACATTGTTTTATGTACTCATTTACGTATATAAACAGTGTCTTGTGGCTCCGGGACTCATGTGGACCCCACATAGTCTTGTGGGCCCCACATATGATACCTATATTATTATCATCTTATTATGTATTTCTACAAATTATGTCTGTCAAAACACTATTTTATGTATATATACTTATTTACGTATACAAACAGTATCTATCCTGTTTATCCTATGAAATTCCATTTTGACCAGGCCGACCTCCAGGGAGCGACTGAGCCGCAATGGTCTCTGAGCACTCGCTAAGACAAGGTCTTTCTTAGGCATCAAACATGGAATCAAGGATCCTACAGAAAAACACTTCTGTATTGATATTAACTTAATGACTATTTTTATTATTTTATTATTATTGTACTTTAATCATATATATATATATATATATATATATATATATATATATATTTGGGTCATCACATTATAACTCTTAGAAGTCTCACAAATATAAGAGCATTCATTTACTATTTTCTTTTCCTTATTATTCTTACAAATTTATTGTACTTGTGCTTTAAACTTCATGCATATTTATCATTTATGGCACAAATAATCAATACAAAATCTAAAGACTATTGTGTGACCTTCTTTGGCGCGAACGATTGAACAACCTTGGCAAAGGATCTGGGCACGATTGTGCCTTGAGCACCAATTGACCAATGTAGGGAAAAAAAACGTGAATGGTAGACTGATCCCCTCAACTGGTCGATTGATCATATTTTTCCTGATAAGTGAATTGTCTTTTTCTTAATTAGGAGCTTGTTGATAGATCCACCAAAACCATTGAATGATTGATTGGTTTATATGACTCACACATTCCAATAAGAAAAAAAGCACATTTTGTTCACAACGCGCGCGCACGCATACACACACGTCTTCTAAACCTAAAAAAAAATAGCTCCATGACTATTGCTATATTTTCTTAAGTTTCATACTCTTAATCTCTTTTTAAGCCTCTTGATTTGCTAATCTTCTTCAAACGAGAGAAACCTAAAAAATTATTGCGCCTTTGCTTAATAATTTTCTTAAGAATTTTTAGTTTCTTATACCAACTTTATATGCTCATCCTTGTGAGCATTTCTTATGTATCTTTTCCATATTATAATCTTGGTTGTGTTGCCTTTGTTGAAAGCAAAGGAATTATAAGTACTGACTCCTCAAGGTGTTTGAGGCCTTGAAAGAGTGGACATAAGTGGATAGTCAAACTACTATGAAAAATTTGCAATTATTCTCCCTTGACCTCTCTATAGCTTTAGTTGAGTGAACTTGTTTGATTACAGTAGTTTTGCATTAATTTTCTAATGAAGTACTAATTTTGTATAGTATCAAGTTGACCCCATTTTGGGTTGTCTTTCTAATAACACATCCATCATTAAAAATTTTCTTAAAATGTCAAAAAAAAAAATCTAAAGTCAACATTAATTAGAATAAAGTGTGAGAATTTATCAACAAAGGAAATTAAATAATACAACTCGTGCTAGAATTTAAGAAACACATTAAAAAATCTTCCAAATATGGACTAAAGCAATTCAAATAAAATCTAGTCAAATTTAAAGTCTTCCAATTGTAATATGAATCATAAAAGGATAATTTAGTCAACTCATAAAAAGTACTATATTCACAATTTAAAGAGCAAATCGACCCAATTTAAAAGCCTAAAAACAAGGAAACAAATTTATTTAAGATCCTATTTTGACATATTGTAGTAAAGGAAGGATAAAGAGAGATAATATTCTTGTTAATGGGCGCTAGAGAGAAAGAGAGAGAGATGTACAAATGAATGCACAACGAAAACAAACGATCTTGTAATGCAGATCTTGTAATGCAATAACCAACAGTGAAATATACAGAAAAACACAATCACACAAATTATATAAAAGTAATAAAATAATGACATGAAAAATTACGTGGTTTTGCAATGCCTACATCCACAGGAGCAAACGATAGTGATTTTTCACTCTCTTTTGTCAAAAGACATAAAGATTACAACATACAACATGTATATATAACTCTCCTGGAGGTTATATGGTCTTCTTGTGGTGATATATGTTAATCATTCACTTCCATTTTTTAATATGTATATCTAATGCTAAGACTCTATTTTGCCTAGCCAAACTTTCACTTGGAATACCTTCATGGAATAACTTTATAATCATCACAAGATAGATGATCCTCGTAAGAAGATATCTATTTGGCTTTTATTATACCACTCTTGAAAGTTATTTAGTGTTCTTCTCTTTTTTATAAAGTAAGTATTTAGTATAACCAAATCGTAAGACAAGTTAAAGTCTAAGATTGTATCATCGGCCTCATTTTTATCTCGATATTAATGATTTCCATATATTCTCTCATATCTTATATTATCCTTTTCAATGTGACCACTCAAATTAGCTTTTATGAATGTCTTTTTAGATATTAGTATCTCTTGTAAAATACTATCCATGTCTTTCCAAAATTGTCTTTTAAGATTTTCTGCTAAACCTATTTGGGAAGCATATGCACTAATGACATTCACTATCTCTAAGCCTAAAGTTATCCTGATTTTAATAATCATATCCCATATTCTTTTAACATCTGCTACATTATCTTTTAGGTCTTTATCTACAACAATTTCTACCCCATTTTTATGTTTCTCTTAACTAGTGCACCAAAGTTTAAATCTATTTTTTTAAAATATTCTAGGTTCCTATCCTAACCATTTCATCTCTTGAAGGCAGATCAAGTTAATATTCCTAGTAAATATTATTTCCACTGTTTCCATACTTTTACCCATAAGAGTTCCTATATTCTAAGTTGTTAATCTAATATTTGTTTCTTGTTCTAACCTATTAACCCTCTCCTTTCTATACTGACCTTGTTTATTCCCTTGATGTACGTGAATTTTGTAAGAATTCACGATAATAAGATCTAACAAAGTTTTACGTCGGGTGTCAGCTACCTAACACAACCTTGCTTCTTTATCTAGGCTTGGGACCAGCTATGTGTACAAAAACATTGTGTTACACAAGTGAGGTACATGTTTAAGTTTTTTGTTTTTTTTTTTTTGAAAACTTATTTCACATATAAAATTTTCTAAATCACACCCTACAACTAGTAGAAACTACACACACAATACAATGCATTAAAAAAGACAAAGCATATGATTTTGGGTGAGTCCAAGATCGACTAAATTAAACAAGAAAGATCATATATTATATTTTTCCAATGAGAGTTAAAGGACCACATATTTATATTCACTTAGTTTCATAACATTCCTTTCGTAACAAAAGAAAAGGAAAGGGGTTATTGGAATAATGGCTAGTGTCACGTACTAATTATTTTGTATTATATGTATGATTGATTTTCTAGTTAGTCCACCAAATTTAATAAAGGTCAAAATCTAATCTAAATCAAAAGGTAGGGGTCGGGTTGGTCTATGTTTAACGGAAAGTGTTTGAGAGATTGACTATACTTAAGGAAGGTAGTGATGATAAATTTCTTGTATACAATACAAACATTAACATTAGCATCCTAATCAACCTATAGGCATGAGGGCATAAAATATGAAACAAGGTTAATATATGCCTTGCGCCTTCAAATCCACTAATGTGATTCTTTGCATTAGTGCAAAAGGCACTTGTGCACATGTGTGTCAAAAGATCAAACTACCCTCTTTGCGCTTAATCTCTCAATAGGAAACCATAATAATGCACTATAGACATTTCCTCGTCCTTACATAGATTTTTAAGTGAAACAGTATCCATTAAGGGTCATCTACTCCCAAGGCCCACAACAACCTACTTCCATTAGCGTCAGAAGATTGAATATGGAGATTCACTATACCATTACTAGCCTTAATTTGATATTTTGAAATATTTGACTTTAAATTGGTTAATGTTTTATTAGAATAGACCATACTATAGACCTTTCCTTCTGTTTATATAGAATTTTAAATGAAACATTGTCCATCATGGGTTATCTGCTCCCAAGGCCTACAATAACCTAATTCCATTAGTGTTAAAAGACTAAATATGGAGATTCACTATACCATCATTGGCCTTAATTTGATGCTTTAAAATATTTGACAATAAATTGATTAATGTTTTGTTAGAGTAGACTACACCAATCTATATTATTCTAACACTCACCTACTTGGACCACATAAGTAAACGCTTCAATAAAAATTACTCCTCCTATAAAATTATGCCGACAAATAGGCACAAAAAATAATTATATTTGAAAGGATTGCTAATATGATACACTTAAAAATACACACAACTCTTTGACCATTATACACAATATGAGAGTGGTATAAATTGCATGGCTAAATGTGATCACCGTGCATATTTTTCAAAGTGGTCCAAGTAGTTTAAGTTTCATAGAAATATAAGGGAGTGGTATAAATTGCACGGCTAAATGTGATCAACGTGCATATTTTTCAAAGTAGTCCAAGTAGTTTAAGCTTCAAATAAACTCAAGATGCTTAAGCTTCAAAGAAACACATCAAGACTAAGACAGAAGTGCCTCAAAACACAAAAAAGTAAGAATAGGATGAAATTTCTTAATTCAACTAATAATACCATTAATACGAGTCATATATGTGCACAAAATATGATAAATTGTGATAAGTAATTATCAATCCATAATTTTATTAAGACTAGTGAAGTCACTAAAATAAAGTAGTAGAAATAGTAATAATATATCTCACTAAATAAAAACATCAAAGGAATTAACTAAACCAATAAGAGGATATGTTTCTAAAAAACATTAGAAGCTAAGCCCTTGTACAACTGATATGCTACCATGTACTCTATGACTACATGCTTAATATAGATCTAGAACTCACAAATATTCTCTATGACAAATAAGAATTTAACATCTACATACTTCGAGTATGAAGAATTTTTGTTGTTTTAAGAAAAGCTAGCAATAACAGATTTGTCATAGTATATAAGCAATGCCCTCATAATAGAGAATACAAAATACAAAACCTTAAAATGAAGTTTTGTAACCATAATGTTTGACATATAGATAGCCTCATAGCAAGTTATATATTCTATCTCCATAATCAAGGTAGGTGTAAGAGTTTATTTAAAACTATTTTAAGAAACTCCTCTTGCTATCAAAATAAAAGTAAAATCGAAATAACACTTCCTAGACATCTAAGTAGTTTACGTCGTCAATGTTAGAATATCCAACCACCTTAAGATGATAAGATTGTCTATAAATGAACATATAATCTTTAGTACCCTACAATCATCTCATTATTACCTTCATAACTTTCCATTGACTCTTCTTAGTTTATTCAAGAATCTCCCAAGAACATTGCATTGAAAAATATTAGGGTCTTTGCAAACTTGGGCATACATTAGGCTTCTTGTACCTATATACATATAGAGATCCTTTCTCATGTATTTCATATCATCATCATCAATCTAAGGGCATTGGGCTTGTATGAGCTTTTTTATTTTTTTTATTTTCAAGACACAGGTAGCATAAGGTAAAAAAGATCATACATTAATGTTATTTAAAACTTCTTTAGTGTAGGTTTTTTAAGACAACTTAGGAATACCTAGGATCTATCACGATGGATTTTCATGCCTAGGAAAAGGCATGGCCAAAATCCTTCATATGAAGTTGACGCAATGACAATTAAAATAGAACAACCATTGTTCTTGAGCAATAATATCATTAACATAAAATATAAGAACAAAAAACTTGCTCCCACTCACCTTCAAGCATATACATAAGGATAAGTAGCATTTTCCTTAATGCCAAAGGACGTGATGATGTGATCAAACTTCAAATGCCATTGTCTCCAGTCCTCAAAACTGGTAGTTACTTCATTGGTCATTGCGTTGGCTCTAGTCCTCAAAATTGGTCCAATCAAGGTTCTGGTATTAAAAAGTTTCATAGGAAAAGCAACTAAGGAAAATAATCAAAATTCATAATCATTATGCATGCAAAAATAATAAAAAATAAAAAAAATAAGGCCATAAACAAGCTTTTTCAATATATTGTGCACATATTTTCCCTTATTTTTCTCTTTATTTTCTAATTATATGTATTTTTTGTTTATATATATATATATTTTTCTTTTTTCTTTTTTTTCTTTTTTTTCTTTTATTTCTCATATATTTTTTTTTTCTTTGAAATTAGGATTATGTGTTTTCGCTCTAAATTTCTAAATCTTATTATTGTTATCATAACTCTTGGCATTATTGTTTTATTTTATTTTATTTAGAATCTTTTGATGATTGATTTGCATTTTTTTTTATTTTGAGGAAACTTTTTTCAAGTTTTTTACTTGTTAGATTTTGAAAATATTTTTTAATCCTTCATTTTTTCTATTGTTATGCATTTTTCTATTAGTATTTTCATTTAACTTATTTGTTTTTTTTTTTTGTTTTTTTTTTCTACAATTTTATTTTCAATGTCTTTTTTCTGTTTAGTTTTCATTTTTAATTTCCCATTGGTTTATACTTTACTTTGAATTTTTGAATTTTTCTTTTTCATACATTTTGGGGGCTTGTCTCGTTATATCATTATTCATTAAGGATAATTTATTTTATTTTTTATTCTCAATGTATTCTATTCTAGTTTTGGCCTATTAAAAGTAGAAGGTGAGCAAGCGGGATCCACAAAAATAGACAAAGATTACAACTAGTTTGATAATGATTGAGTGACATTGCTTCTTTGACCCAAATCGAGGAGTCCCTTAGATATGATACATAATATATCTTGTTCTATCATTAATAAGAGATTTCTCTATAAAAAGTACAAACTAGAGTTTAAAGAAGAAAAAGAAGAAGGTGGTCTCAACTCACAACAGATAAAGGATGATTTATTCAATTATATAGTTGGGCTCCTTATAGCATGCATTTCTTTCTAGATGAGTCATGCGATAAGGGTCAATTAGAGATCATGCTATTCCTTTACAAAGAAAATAGATGCCCTCGGAAGTTAGGTGCGATTCCTTTTATGAGTTATTCTAACTTCTCTATGATTCCATGCTATGGTGAACAACAAAAAAACATGACAATAAAAAAGGCCTGTCTTGGTAGAAGAAGAAGAAGAAATTGTGATGACAAAACTATTGGCTTTCTTATTGTTCCTAGCCATCTATTACAAATCTGAGAAGCTTGGAATCCTCCATATATGATATCTCTTAAAACATAGAAGGGCTAGCAAGGCTTTCGCTAGAGCCTCCCCTCTATTCCTCTCTTTTTCTTTTGATTTTTGACTTCTTTTTTTTTTTTTTGTTATAATTTTCTCCTTATTTTTTGAAATTTCATTAAAAAAATTTTAAAAAATTTTTACTTGATTTTTATTTTTAATTTTTTTTTTCAAAGTAGTAGTTGTAAGAAATTAAAAGTTTGATTTTTTAAATAGAACAACAATAATAACACAAAACCTAAACAAAATATATGTTAACTTTTTTTTTTTTTTTAAAGGAGCAAATCAGAAGAGAGGTTCAAGAATTTATAGGTGAGTGTGGCAGTGGATTTGGTGTGAAGTTTGGGGGGTGATATGAAGGCCCATTGGTGTGAATGGTGTATGAAGTTTGCTTCTTTTAGCGAAGGAGAAAACTTTAGAGTGCCGCTTCGAGAACTCAGTCTCATATTTATTTAAAGTCATCCAATAATACAAATAATTAATAGAGAAATGACATGTAATCTTTATTTTAGTAATAAAGAAATAATAAGTTATTTTTATATTAGTTTTCCTTTAAATATTGATTTGTCTCACTATCTCATTAACAGTTCTAATTGAATAAATTAGAGTTTTCTTGCCTCAGGACCATCATTTGGGCCATATCTTATGACACCAAGGAGAGCTCTACTGTCAGATTAATTGATTAGAGTTTACTAAGATGGTTGTGCACAACAAAATGAAGATACAAAAAAAAAAAAAAATGTTGGAATCAATTAAAGAAAGATTCATATAAGAAATTCTTTCTCGTGGTTTTAAATCTTACAAGTAATCCCTTGTTAAGGTTTCCATTCCTTAATAGTAGTATTAGGGTTCCACTACTGTGTAAACATCTAACTTTAATTAGGCTTAACAAAAATACCATCTTTGTTATTTAAGGAGGCCCCTCCAATGCTTCTAAGGCATTCTATTTATGATTCAAGGCAATCTATCATGATAATGGTGTTCACCTTTTTTAGCCTCAAGTTTTAATTAACTTAGTTTATAATGACAAACTTCTTGATCTAATGAATTCATTTTTTAAAGTTGTATCCCAATAGGTTTTTTAAGTCATTAGAGTTAGGAGATTAAGAGAGTTTGAGGATCTTATATTTATCCTTTTGTACTTGTAAATCTCTTAATTGTAATCTTATGAACGCTAGAATTCCATAGGATTACCACTGTATGCACAATAATCAAAACGAGGAAAAGAAGACTGATTTGTGTCATTTGTTGTTGGTTGGTTAACTAGGTTTGGTAGTGTGCCCGCGTGGTACTAGGCCCAAGGTAGATTGTGTCTAATAGCTCCATAACAAATGATGGACAGGTTGACCACCTTAGGGATCGGTCCACTGCTTGCAGTGATTGAAAAATTCTAATGAACAAAATATATTCATTTGGCCCTAAAACCTACATATATGTCCCCTAAGCCCAAAGGAAGATATTGGTAATGTAAAGACTTAGAAATTTAAAAGAATTAAAATAATTTAAAAATAAATAAATAAAATAACATATAAATAAATAAAAGAAATGGCGTGAAAAAAAAATAATAATTAAAGAAATTAAATTAAATTAAGATAAATTAAATAATTAAATAATTAGTTATTAAATTAAATATTTTTACATTGAATTTTAAAAAAAAAATTGAAATAAGAGAATATATATATATACATATATATAGTAAGTTATTATATATATATATATATATATATATATATATATATATATATATATATATAAAGTAATATGAAGAAGAGATAAGAAGAGAAGAAAGAAAGAAGAAGAAATCAGAAGCAGCACGCAACCCCCCCGAATTTTATTTTCCTGCATTCGTTTCTGTCTCTCTCCTTCTCTCAATTACTTAGTGAGTTTGCTATGGATCGGGAAACGGAAGGTGCCGTTGGAATCCTGGTTCCGTTGCCGACATTTCTACTGGAGCAGATTTGTCGTGAAAACGGTTTAGGCACTGCTCCTGGGAAAAGTATTTTTTCCTCATTTTCTCAATTTCGTTGTTAATATACGATTAAATCGACGAACGGACACCACCACGGGGTCCTAGTCGTCGTCGTCGTCATTTTGACGTAGGTAATTTTCCAATTGGGGTTTTTTAGGCCCTACTTCAAAGCGAGAGTGGGATTTAGGAAATTTGACAATTTGGCTAAATTTAAGGGTATTATTATTTACTTAGGAATTATGACCCTAGAAAATGTTTAAATAATATTTTATTCATGCATAATTTATTGGAACTAGCAATGTAATTTCAGGGTCCGGGTGAGCGCCGCAGGTATTTTTCGGAGTCCCTGTTGGCGTAGTTCAAGAAACCAGGTAAGGGGAAAAATATATATTAAATCAGAATTTTTATGAATTAAATGAAAAATAAATTGTGTTATATGTACGTGTAATTTTTCAGTATGGGTAAAACGCCAGCCATTTTAATTATATTTTTTTTCGAGTTTAGGGCTGTTTATTAGACATGTATATGTGAAAATGAACTGATAAAAGTGTAAACATATTTTCAGAGTATTTATGTAAGAAATAAAAGGTATTTTTAGTATATAAATATTAAATGTTGGTTGGCTTATTTTACAGGCAGTGTATGAGTTTTATTACTAAATTATGTGACATGAGTAAAATAGAATTTTGTGTGGAATTATGTTATATATATGAGATGCATTATATACAGAAAATGAAATGAGCATGAAAATGATACATGAAATATGCTGCATGTGAGTGTTAATACAATCATGGAAACAACCACTGCTGAAAAGATGCCGACCACGGCTGAAAGGATGCCGAAGCTAACCAATCACGGCTGAAAAGCTGCCGACCACGGCTGAAAGGATGCCGAAACTAACTAATCACAGCTGAAAAGATGTCGACCACGGCTGAAAGGATGTTGAAGCTAACCAATCACGGCTGAAAAAATGCCGACCATGGCTGAAAGGATGCCGAAGCTAACTAATCACGGCTGAAAAGATGTTGACCACAGCTGAAAAGATGCTGACCACTGCTGAAAGGATGTCAAAGCTAACCAATTACGGCTGAAAAGATGCCGACCACGGTTGAAAGAATGCCGAAGCTAACCAACCACGGCTGTAAAGATGCCAAGTATTTATGAATTAAAATAAAAATGAGTAGGAAATAAAAATGAAATGAAAAGGGAAATGAATGAAATGGAAATGAAATGTGAAATGTGAACAATGTAAAATGGGAAAGAGTCACTTAAAGTGAAATGCAATGCAATGTTAAGTCATGAATATGAACAGATGTGTATGATTGAATAATGATAGAAAGAACGATGTATTATGATATTAGAAGTATGTATGTACGTAGAACATGTTACGATTGGGCGAGGCGTACCTTTCTCCTGAGGGCTTACTGAGTGAGACGAGTGCACTAGTAGCTTCAGATGCGGTAGTAGCCGCATAACGTACTAGGGTAGAGGGAACCTACTTGTATGGGCGGGTAGATTTCCCTATCCTTAGGGCCTTCGCCGATAAACTTTTGTTTGAACGGTGTGAGTACGAGATCAATTTATCACTTGAGGGCTTACTGAGTAAGGCGAGTGCCCTGGTATGCTTTAGCCGCGACCTTTAGGTTGCCTAAATATCAGAGCAGAGGGGTGCTACTTGTATGGGCGGGTAATCACCCCTATCCTCAGGTAATCTCGTGGGTTAAACATTTGCATGTGTTTGATTAGGTTCAAGGAATGATTTCAGAAATTATGTTAACGATTTTCAAACGTTAAATACTATGTCATATATAAACTCATGTTGGTCACACACTGTTTTAATATATTGTTTCTTCCCTTACTGAGATGTGTCTCACCCGAATATGAATTTATCTTTTTTTTAGGATTTCCTCGAGATCGAGCTTTGAAAGCTTGAGGCTTTTATAGCATTATTGAAAAATAGAAAAAGAAAAGGGTATATTTCTATGTAAATTTTGGGATGCAAATATTTATGTTTTACGTCCTTATATTTAAAGTCTGTGGAGAAAAGAAAGTTTGTGAACATACTCAAATGTTTTGGAGATATATGTAATTATGGAAATGCAGGTGTTGGATGATTTATTGTAGATTATAGTTAGAATTAGTAAACTCTAGTATATTGTTATATGAAGATTATGATTATGTTTTCAGCTGCGTATGTTATGGAATATGATTTATGAGGATATGATCAGGTATAATGCACCGGACTCGGGTTTAAGGGTTCGGGGCGTTACAAGTAAACATATTATTAAACTTCCTACTCTTAATCTCTCTCAAAATTTCTAAATTTGCTCATATTCCTTCAAAGAGAGATGCTTGCTTGTGTTGGGTGGATGAACTCAGGTGGTTGTTGTGTTATGTGGCTCATATACTTGATGGGATGGATGTACAAGGAAAAATACATAGGAAAAAATCACATGTGTTGAAGAGCAACAGAGAAACCGTCAACGGTTTGGCTAGACCGTCAACAGTTTGACAACAAATTTTAGACAATTTGCATACTACCTGAAACCGTTGATGGTTTGGCCCAATCCATTGATGGTGTGGCTCGAGAACTCAAAGCAGATTTTGAACTTTGAAAGGGGGATGTTAAGTTGGTTGGGTGTTTGGAGGGAAAACCTCGTGGTGTTTATATATATGTCTATTGTGATGCATCTGTAACATTGGAAGTGTCTTTGACACAAGATAGTAATATTTCTTTGTTGATTGCTCCTGTGGTTGTAGGCATTGCCAAACCACGTAATTCCTTGTGTTGATTGCTTTGGTTTTGTTCTATATTTGCTATTTCATTGTTTGATGTGTGTGACTTCTGCTGTGCAAATTCAAGTTTTGTACAACAAATTGGTATCAGAGCGTTGTTGTAATGGCTTCAGGTACTTTGTCTACGAAATTTGATGTTGTCAAATTTGATGGAACTAGAAACTTGGTTTGTGGCGAATAAGGGTGAAGGATTTGCTTATGCAGCAAGGGATAGTGAAGTCCTTGTATGGTGTTCAACTGGAAGGTATGGATGAGGCAAATTGGAAGGAATTGAAAGCAAAGACGGTGACTACTATCAAATTGTGTCTGGCAAATGATGTGTTGTATCACGTCATGGAAGAGGATTCTCCTGCGACTATTTGGGAAAGCTTAAAAGTCGGTACATATCTAAATCTCTTATGAATAAAATGTTTCTTAAGCAAAGACGTTTTGGCTTAAGATGGTTGAGGGTTTTGATTTGAACCAACACATCAACACATTTAATCAAATCATAAGTGATTTAATGTGGGTTGATGTGAAATTCAATGAAGATGATAAGACGTTGATGCTATTGAATTCCCTGCCAGCGTCTCACACGTATGAGAACTTAGTTACGACTTTGACAGGGGATAAAGAGACCTCGAACTTAGAAGAGGTGACAAACGCGTTGTTGGGGTTTCATCAAAGATTGAAAGTCTACGATGAAATTTCACACAGAGAAGGGTTTGTGGTGAAGGGTAATCATGATCATGGGAGAGGAAAATTTAGAAATGGATTGAGTCAAAAATCCTGATCTCGGTCCAAGAAGAGAAAAGATATCTAGTGTTTTAAGAGCGGTAAAAAGGGGCACATAAAATCGGAGTCTCCAGATTGGAAGAAAGGGAATGCTGAAAAGTGAGAAGGTACTTCAAAATTAGCAATGTAGTTATAGAAGAAAATTCAGATTGTAGTGATGATGACATACTTTCCGTTTTGTCGAGGTCGGATCGCCTAAAGGACTCTTGGATCCTAGACTCAGTGTGTTCTTACCACATGACTCCGAACAAGGAGTGGTTCAGCACTTGTAGGTTGGTTAATTCAAGTTTAATACTTGTGAGTTGCTAGGCTTGATGGCCACACTATCATGGCTTATTGTGTTTTGATGATATTAACCTACTTGTTGTTCCTAATGTCTCTTCCATCTTTTCAAATTATGCTTAGTACATATACAAGTGACACATTCACGAAGTACTGGATCAAAGGCAAATATTGGACCGAGTTGACAATCGAAGTAGGAAAGATCAAAAGGTCATGTACTCGGATGAACCCAAGCACAACCAATTGAAGCTTCATCATTGAATTATTTGTAATAAGGGTTGTGTGTGGTAGAACTTGTCGTAACTCTTGTGTTTTGTTTTTGCATAATTTATGAGCAAGAGTTGAGTCAATGCATGCATGCTAGGACACTTGAGTTTATGAATTGCACTAAAAGTCACAAACTCACATTCATGGTTTTCAAAGTTAAATTCAAAGAGTTTGTCAAAAACAATCCTAAACTCGAAATATGTTTGCAAAGGGACAAGTCTTTAACATCCTAGTTTTAAGAACATTTTTATAATTGGTCTCAATTTTGTCAAAGCATGGTTAATGTTCTAAAGCTTTAAGAAAGTTAAGTATGTTTTTGTAAAAGGACATTCTAAGTATATAAGTTATCAAATGATCTTTCAATTGTGTTTTCATAAATCAAGATATCTTATATTTGAGGAAAAGCTCACTTGGACAAGTTTTGAACTTCATTAGACTTAATATCTTTCTTATATTTTGTCCAAGAAATGTTTTAAGTCATTAAAAGACTTTTTAATAAGAAAAAGCAATCATCAACTGACGTAGTGCAGCCTCGAGTCCTGAACACCCTTTGGTATTTGGGGCATAACTTTTGCTAAAAAAAAGTCCAAAAAGGACAATCTTGGTGTCCTTGGAAAGCTAAGAAAAAATCTCACAACTTTTATTATGATGAATTTTTCTGATTCAAGGCACTCATCGATGAGAATAGAGGATTCGTCAATGAGTGACTAGTTGACACTAGTCAACGAGTGCAGGAGACTAGTTAATGAGTCCAACAGGAAGAACTGCTCCAACGGGCGAAAACGGCTAGTTTACCAAATAAAATATCTTTGCTTCCCCTCAACGACTAGTTAACTGCTCCTTTGGCTCTTGGGCTATAAATACAAGTTATTAGACTTGTATTAACATGGTTTTGAAGGTCTTTGATCATTCTTAGTGAAAAACATCATTTTATACAAAACCTAGCACATTGATCATTCTTAGTAAAAAACATCATTTTATACAAAACCTAGCACATTGCATATTAGTTCTTCATTACATGTGCTTATTTTCTCTTGCTCACTTATTGTGTTTGATTCAATTCTTGAGAGAATAGTGTGAGGTTGGGTTGTAATTTATATTTGTGCATTTAAGGAGCATTGTGTTGTATTTCCATCTTCTTGTAAGGTTGCTTGTAAGGTTTTTTGTGAACCGTTTGGTGAAGGTTCATTGTGAATCGAAGTGAAGGCTCTTAGTGAGCGCGGTAGGTATTTGTTCCCAAGTGTAGGGTTTGGTACCCGAGTTGTAAGGCTTGCTTCGCCGGTGAAGGAGTACTCATAGTGGATTGTGGAATCCTTAGCTTGGTGCTAAGGCGTGGACGTAGGCTCGGTGTTGTACCATGTTAATGTATCACGTAAAATCATTGGTATAGGAAATGTTAAGATCAAAATGTTTGATGGTGCTGTAAAAACTCACACATTCCGAACCTACGGAAGAGTCTAATTTCTTTAGGCACTTCGGGTTGTAATGGATTCAGTTACTATTCCGAAAGTGCAATTATGAAGGTGTGCAAAGGCAATCTAACAGTGATGAAAGGGCAAAGTTAGATGGAAACATTTATTCACTATTGGGCACTACAGTTGTAGGTGGAGCTGCAGCCGTAGATTCTGAATCAGATGAAACCGTCTTGTGGCATATGCGGCGAGGGCATATGGGTGAGCATGGTATGAAATAACTTCACAAAAGGAAGCTCCTAAAAGGTATGAAAACATGCAAGTTGAACTTCTACAAGTTTTATGTTCTCGGGAAGCAAAGTAGGGTGCATTTCAAATCAGCTATACATAAGACAGAAGGTATTTTTTATTACATTTATTCTGATGTTTAAGGGCTAGTGTGATTAGCATCATGAGGAGGATATGTTTATTTTGTGAGTTTTATTGACGATAACTCAAGAAAGATCTAGGTTTACTTCATGCAACACAAGTCAGATACGTTTGCCAGGTTTAAGTTGTAGAAATTTGAAGTGGAAAACCATACTGGGAAGAGAATTAAATACCTCAGGTTTGACAATGGGACCGAGTACGCTGATTCTAGGTTCATGGATTTTTATGCGTAGCAGAGCATTAGGAGACATTTCACTGTTCGTCAGACACCTCAACAAAATGGTGTGGCTGAAAGGATGAACTGAACTCTAATTGAGAGAGCTCAGTATCTCAGGCATAATGTAGGGCTAGCGAAGAACTTCTGGGTAGAGGCAGTTAGTATGACTTGTTTCTTGGTAAACCAATCGCCAAGGGTATCATTAGAGGGGAAAGTGGTAGAGAAGGCATGGACGAAAAATCTATTCCAGATTGAAGGTATTCGGTTGTCTAGCCTATGTTCACGTGTCTAGTGAGAAGAGATCAAAACTTGATGCAAAGTCTACACGCTGCATTTTTTTAGGGTATCAAAAGGGTGTGAAGGGGTTCAAGCTTTGGGATCCAATGGAAAATAAGGTGGTGATCAGTAGGGATGTTGTTTTCGATGAGAAAGTTATAGTAAAACGTACTCAAGAATTTTATGAAGAGCAACAGGAGCTAGAAAATTGGAGTGGAGATGAGCATGTTGTGCATGTGGAGTTAGAAACTCAAGGCAATGATCTTGGTCCCCTGATTGCATGGAGTTATAGCTTAAGAAACTAACAAGTTGACAGTGTTCCTATACAGAGATCTAGACGCACTATCAGAACACCGCCTAGGTATGGATTTGATGATCTGGTATCTCATGCTTTCATTACTAGTTGCAAGGATCCAACTACTTTTTAAGGCAGTGCATGACCAGGAGAAAAGTTGGTGGATGGGTGCTATGATTGAGGAAATGGAGTCACTGCATAAGAATCAAACTTGGGATTTGGTGGAGCTTCCAGATGGGAAGAGAGTGATAGGTTGCAAATGGGTATATAAGAAGAAGGAAGCAATTTTAGAAAAGGAATGAGAGAAATTCAAGGCATGATTAGTGGG
The DNA here is from genome assembly GCF_029873635.1 of Malania oleifera. Taxonomy (NCBI): domain Eukaryota; kingdom Viridiplantae; phylum Streptophyta; class Magnoliopsida; order Santalales; family Ximeniaceae; genus Malania; species Malania oleifera. Next base: position 102,376,624 of record NC_080420.1, read on the forward strand.
AAAGGGGTACTAACAAAATAAGGGAGTAGATTTTGATGATATCTCCCCATCTGTGGTCCGACACACTTCCATCAGGGTGGTGTTGGGATTAGTATCTCATTACGACCTACATTTGAAACAAATGAATGTGAAGACGACATTTCTCCATGGTGACTTGGAGGAGCATATCTATATGGTACAACTAGAGGGATTCAATCAACCTAGGAAAGAGCACTTAGTTTTCAAGTCGAAGAAGTCTCTTTATGGGCTGAAATAGTCTCTGAGGCAATGGTATAAACGGTTTGATTCCTATATGATCCAGATAGGCTACAAGAGGTGTGAGTACGATTACTACATGTATATGAAGAACCTTGGTGATGGTTCTCTTATTTTCTTATTGCTATATGTTGATGACATGCTAATATATGTGAAGGATTTAACTGAGGTAAATCAAGTTAATGGATATGTAGCATAAAGAGTTTGACATGAATGATCTTGGCCAGCCAAGAAGATACTTAGGATAGAGATTCGTCAGGATAGAATTACAGGGAAGTTGTGGTTATCTCAAAGTGGTTATATGGAGAAGGTGTTGGAAATTTTTAGCATGGATGATGCTAAATCGGTATGTACACCTCTAGCAGATCACTTTAAATTGTCTATCGCTGAATGCCCAGGAAAGGATGATGAAATCTAGGACATGTCAAAGGTCCCCTATGCAAGTGTTGTGGGGAGTTTATTATATGTCATGGTCTGTACAAGACCAGACTTGGCACATGCAGTGAGTGTGGTGAGTAAGTTTCACTCTAATCCAAGTAGATAACATTGTAAAGCCATCAAATTGATTTTCAGATACTTACGTGGTACTTCTAATTATGGCATCATGTTCGGAAAGCAACAGGATAGTCCATCAGTTGTGGGGTTTGTTGATGCTGATTGTGTAGGGGATATGGATAATAGAAGGTCCACAACAGGGTATGTTTTCACTCGTATAGGAGGACCCATCTGTTGGAGGTCCATGGTACAATCTCTAGTGGCATTGTCTACAACTGAGTATGAATATATGGCGATTTCTGAAACTGCAAAGGAAGCGTTATGACTTATCGATTTGGTCAAAGAGTTGGGTATATAACAAGGTGGAGTTGTACTGCATTGTGACAGTCAAAGTGTCATTTATTTGGCTAAGAATCAAGTGTATCATGCTAGAACCAAACATATTGATATAAGGTTCTACAGGATCCGAGAATTGATCTCTTCAGGTGAACTTGTACTTAAGAAAGTTCATACATCTGCCTAATGTCCCAGGTTCAAGGTGGAGCAGCAGGTTATGTTTTTTGGATTTCCTAAGGGGCGTATACTCGCCAAGGTAGAGATTGTTGTGTTATGTGGCTCATATACTTGATGGGATGCATGTACAAGGAAGAAGACATAGTGAAAAATCACATGTGCTGAGGAGCAGCAGAGAAACCGTTGATGATTTGGCTAGACCTTCAACGGTTTTGTTGGCTTTTTGAGTCCGATCTCTATTTTGATGTTGACAAAAAGAAGTGTCTCATGTGTGTGCCTAGTATTTTAAATAAGTTCATAATTCGGAATGCACACACAAAAGAGAAAGATGGAAGCAAGAATGGACTTAAAGCTCACATCATCCTGGTTGTTCCATGAAGACTTGAAGAGCAAAATAAGAAGAAGACATTTTTTCTATTTTGTATTGCATTTAATTTTATCCTTGGTCTGTAATAATGCATGCATCTGCATGATATGGACTGATTGCTTAGAAGACTTTAGATAAACCTTAGAGCACCCAACATGGCAAAAGAAAAACCTTTCTCGTAATAGCTAAAATCATACAAAAGGTTTTCATCAATTAGGATCAAAATTGGGGTCAAACATGAGTTTTCAACTAGCTCTTATCGACCGACCCATTTCAATTATAAACACCTCGGTCGACCGAACACACTGTAGGCCAAAAGTCAACTTGTTGACCATGCCTCAGGCGACCAACCGTAAAATGAACGTACCATCCATGGTTAACCGAACCATGGAACTTGACTTTTCTACTATCCTCGGACGACTGAACTTATAGATAAAAAATGTCGTGGTTGAAGAACCGGCAAACCGACTTTAAGCTTGGTCGACCGAACCTATGAAGGTTTGGTTTTTTGCCTTTGGCTCAGCAAACTGGCGTTGCCCACAGCCGATCAAACCTCTTGGGTTGGGTTAATTTTCAGCACCTAAACACGCTTAAATTTTAATTAAAAAAATTTAAAAATACCAAGCACGTCCCCAACGGTCAAAATTTTCTGAAACTCTATATATACCCTTTCATAAGATGAGATTAGCAACTTTGATTAACTCTAAAATTCTCTCTAAACCTTTGTTAATCAAAGTTCCCCCAAATCAATTTTTATTGCTAAAATTATTCTTTTGGGGAAAAATATTTTTAACAAATCTCTCTTAACTCTCTTTTACTTGTTTATTTCAAAATCATTTTTGAAAAGAGTATTTAATTTTGGGCATTTTATTTGTTTCCACATGCATATACTCTCAATTATTATTTATCGTCTGAAAATCATTTTTGAGAGTATTGCTTGGGTTTCTCCCAATTATTTTCATGATAAATATTATTAGGAGAAGTTGTTTATAGCAGAAATGTTTTCTTGAACTTAAACTCCAGATTCTCTAAATACTTTTATTTGCAAAAATCTCTGTTGGAGAACATAATAATCATTTTATATCCATATATTTTATTTGTGCATTAATCATTTGATAAGCACCCTTAATCTATTGAGCATAATCCAAATCATAATAACTGTTGTACATGATCTTCTTAGTTAGAAGCATTTATTTTGTACAAATTATTATATTTGTTGTATTCCGAACATGTGGTCGAAAGAGGATTACATTGGCCTGCAACGTGCACCAGATTGCTTAGACCCGGTTAATAAAGCACCGGATGGTTTAGACCTAGTTAGGAAAACCAGGAGCACCTTTCTAAGGTGTGGTTGTACAAGCTAGGGTCAATCCTGTGAATTTGACTTGGGGTATTCCCTTGCCCAGTAAGGAGAGGGAGGTGTAATAGGTGTCGCTCCACCCGTTAAGCGAGCAGTTAATGGAACCCTCTTGCTTGTGAACTTGAGGTGGGGACATAGGCAGTATTGGTCGAACCTTGATATCATATTGTGTGTTGTTCTCTTCCTTACGCACTTTATTTTCTGCATTTTGAATTCAGTTCATGTATGTTTAATTATTTATTGTATTGATGGTTTTCACATACATGCTTTGAATACCGTGGGTATTGGAATCTGTTTAGAAATATCCTAGGTTATGAAATACTGTTAATAACTGGTTTAACCTACAAAGAAGTTTTAAAATTTCAATTCACCTCCCCCCCCCCCCCTCTTGGGAAAACAACAATTCCAACAAGTTTGATAGCAAATTTTAAACAATTTGCATACTGCTTGAAACCATCGATGGTTTGACCCAATCCGCTGACTGTTTGGCTCGGGGACTCAGCTCAGATTTTGAATTTTGAAAATGGGACGTTAAGTTGGTTGGGTGTTTGGAGGGAAAACCTCTGTGGTGTTTATATATATATGTCTATTGTGATGTATCTGTAACATTGGAAGTATCTTTGACACAAGATAGTACTATTTCTTTGCCGATTGCTCTCGTGGATGTAGGTATTGTCGAACCACGTAATTCCTTGTGTTGATCTTGCTAACATTTGATTTCTTTGGTTGTGTTCTATATTTGCTATTTCATTGTTTGTTGTGTGTGACTTCCACTGTGCAAATTCAAATTTTATACAACAGAGGTGGTCTTAGAAAAGAAAGACTGGGATTTTATAGGTTATTATGGTAGTGGAAGTTAGTGTGAATGATGATGGGGGTTGAAGGAACATAGAGGCTTAAGGTTGTTGGTGCCATAATAGTGTTGGGCGCGAAGAAAAGGGGTAGTGTTGGGAGCATGAAGATCTTGCCTTTTAAATGCTTTATTAAGATGAGATCATATCATATGAGCGTAAAAAAGGGTGTTTTATGCTTACTTTAATGCATAAGAATATTAATTCCAACTTTCGCATGTCCAATCCACTTGGCTAGAGGATAAGCATTTGAGTATTCATCAAAACTAAGCATGATGTATTTGATTTAATGACTATGCACACAAATGAAAACTACAATACTATGTAAAACATTCACCGTAGTGCTATAAAACATCTAGTATGCAAGTTTTCAAACATTCACTACTATTTTTATCTTATGGTCTTACTTTCATTATACTAGTGACCTAAACTGGCCATTCTTCAATTGATAGGCATAATACAAGCTAGTCTATTTGGATTATTAATGCGTGTTTGATAAGTGATGAAGGATTTAAGCTTCATATTCCCTAATTTATGTTAAAATAAGTGCGTCAATGTTGAAAGCTTGCCTTTATAATTGATTAAGCAAATATGAAAATGTATATAATAAATGTCCTTTGCATGATGTTACTATAATTTGTACCCTTTCAGTGACTTATCATAATTTTAGCAATAAATTAAACTTTGTTGGAACAAGCATCACCGTAAATATAATGTCTAAAACAACCTTCAAGCTATTACTTTCTTGATTTCGATGCACATTCTTATGCCACTTTTGTAAATGGTCATTTAGGTTATGTAAGAGTTTCAAAACTATTTGATTCTAAATTGTTTTGTGATTAAGATGTATGCTATTTAATTTGATTCTTAATTGTCTTATGATTAAGAAGTGTACAATTTAATAACCAAATTGCTTTCAACTCGTGTTTGTTTAGTTTATTCCTCCTTTGTCCTTTCTGTTTAGCATTTAAAGTACACAAACTTACTGCATTTGGCAGCATGGTTTTGAGTATTGGATTTTGATTTGGATGAATTTTTGAATAAAAATCAATACAATTTCATATTATATTTTTTTCCAAATCTACGCAAATCCAAATATCCAAAACTCCACCCAAACATAGGATTAGTGTAATTATCTTGAAATTAGTTCTTAAAACATATAATTCATAATTTTAATTGTTAGATTAATTTTATAAAATAGCGCATTGAATATAAACAACTCAAAAAACTGTACTCTTTGCGCTAATACATCACAAAAGCACAAAAAATTTAAAAATTAAGAAATATCATATAAGAAATTATTTAAAGAATCAAAAGCATATAATATGAGTCTGTGGTTTAAGATTGTTCAAATATGCAGTTTAGCTATTTTTTATCTCTCAAGAAGGATAGAAATGTGATGAATTATAATCAATAGTTAGAATCGAACCAATTAACAATCCTATAAGAGCAACAATAAAAAAAAAAAAGAAAAAAAAAAGAGAAACAAAAAAATAATTATTTTTTAAATTAATGCGATTCTATGATTTGAATTTATTTAACTATGATTCAACGCTCTAAAAGAATCGAATAGTCAACGAGTGTCATCAAGAATTAGAATTGAGTTAGATGAACAAACTTATCGGAAGAAAAAAAAAATGGAACTAAAAAAAAAAGAAAATATAAAAAAATAGAAGAGAAGGGAGAAGGAAGGGAAAAAAAATAATAAAAGGAGAGAGAAGCAAGAAACGAAAGTGAAGAAGAAAACAGAGCAGGAAGGTTGGATGAGTAGAAGAGAGGGTTCAGTTAAGTTTCCATATAAAGCAAAGATAAGAAGGGCATTAAAAGAATTTCATGATGAGTTCAAAAAGAGGTGCTTTATTTTGACCTAAATACCCTCTTTGTCTCCGCAAGCCTGCCAGTTTTCCCCTCTCAAGCCTCGCAACGCCCTCTTCTGCCCCTGTAATTCTCCCCTCTCCCCATCCCTACCCTTCCCTCTTTCCGATTTTCCATATTACCCGCCAAACTCCCTCATCCCTTCTCTCTCTCTCACCCTTTTCAAATTCTCGTTACCTCCTTCAATCTTCACTCCACTCTTGCTGTCCCCCTCTTCTCTCCGATCAAACCCTAGTTCTTGGCTCACTTCCCAAACCCTCTTCTTCCCACTTCGATCTGTGCTGTGCATCTCCATCTTCCGCCTCTGCAACCTTTTTGTCAGGCGCCCATCTGGGTTTTGTCTCAAGTTTGGATTTTCCGGCTGCATTGGTTCGCATTATTTTGGAATTAGGGTTTTGTGTTCGATTTTCTGGGCTCGGCGACTTGCGGTACTTTTTTCTTTTTTCTTCTTTTTAACTATGGTAGTTAGTAGTTACTGTTTTATGCTCATTTTTTGTGCTTAACATTTCAGTTTGCAAGTGGTATGTTTTGAATGTGAAAGCAGAATTTATTGCGTTGTATTCTATGCATTTTTAATATTTAATTAATGGGGAGAAAAATGCATCCAAAATGCTGAATGAACAGTTGCTTTGTTCGAGTGTGGCTTTGATGAGTGTAGTTTGAATACATATTTATTTTTCTGAAACTATTTTCCTCTCTTATGTTCGGGTTAACTCAAGTTTGTCTTTGATAGTGTTTTTTTTTCTTAAATTTTGTTCCTTTGCAGTTGGAGGTTTAGCTCAAGACTGTAAGGATCAATGTTTCTGTGGAAAATTTGGAGAGATTTTGGTTATTCTGTGGGCGGGGTGGCGCCAATTCCCTAGGGGAAGAAGTAATGAGACTGGTTAAAAAGAGGATAGCCAGTCTTGGTATGCTCTTTTAGACTTCTTTTTATTTTTTTTTGTATTTATGGCTTCGTCTATTGATGGCAGGTGTGAAAAAGTAGTATTTTTTTCTTTTTTAACATTTTAGCTATTTTGTGAGACAGGATCTCTTTGTTACCCTTAGAAAGGTGGTATGTTGAAGTTTGAACTATAAATTTATCATTTTTCGGGGGCTGAGGAGTTGGAAGTGTCTCGTTGTTGGTCTCTATGATGGCTAACCATGATTTGATACTTGGGCAAAATCACAATCTAGCGCTTGGGCAAAACCAGCAGTTGGTGCTGGGGCATAACCATAATCTGGGTCTTGGTCAGAGCCACAACTTGGATCTGGGACAGGCACATGAACATGATTTAGGTTTGGGACAGACTCATGACCATGAGCTTGGTTTGGGACATGCCCATGACCATGACATGGGTTTAGGACATGCTCATGACCATGAAGGGGCTGATGGCCATAATTATGAACATAGGAATGATTTAGCCATGGACCAGAAACCAGAACATGAAGACCACGAGTTGACTCCTGCACAGAATCATGAATTAGCTCTAGCAGATAACAATGAGTTGAGTGTTTCTGAAAACCAAGATCTTGATGATAATTTGGAGCTAGCTGTAGACCACAGCCAGGAAATGGGGATTGAACCTGCCTCAGATCTGGATGTTCAGCCTCAGTATCTCATCCCTCCTGTTCCAGTTCTCCAGGCAAGAGCCATTATTCCAGCTCCTAATTATGAGCTGCATGTGGGGCAAGAATTCCCAGATGTCAAGAGCTGTCGGAGGGCATTGAGGGACACAGCCATTGCTCTTCACTTTGAAATGCAGACCATAAAATCTGACAAGACTCGTTTCACTGCCAAATGTGCAAGTGAAGGATGCCCCTGGCGCATACATGCTGCAAAGCTTCCAGGTGTTCCGACTTTCACTATCAGGACAATCCACGAGTCCCATACATGTGGAGGAATTGCTCATCTTGGCCATCAGCAAGCATCGGTTCAGTGGGTTGCAACTAATGTGGAGCAACGGCTTAGGGAAAATCCAAACTACAAGCCAAAGGAGATCTTGGAAGAAATTCATCGGGTTCATGGTATCACTTTGTCATACAAGCAAGCATGGCGGGGCAAGGAGCGGATCATGGCCGCTATGCGTGGATCCTTTGAAGAAGGTTATCGATTGCTTCCACAATACTGCGATCAAGTTAAAAGGACAAACCCAGGAAGCATTGCATCTGTTTATGGCAATCCAGTGGATAACTGCTTTCAACGTCTCTTCATTTCTTTTCAGGCATCAATATATGGTTTTCTGAATGCTTGTCGTCCACTGCTTGGGCTTGATAGGACATTTTTGAAAAGCAAATACCTTGGTACTTTGCTTTTGGCTACAGGTTTTGATGGGGATGGTGCCTTGTTTCCATTGGCATTTGGTGTTGTTGATGAGGAAAATGATGATAACTGGATGTGGTTTTTATCTGAACTTCATAATCTGCTTGAGATTAATACAGAGAACATGCCGAGGCTCACAATTTTGTCAGACAGGCAGAAGGGCATTGTGGATGGAGTGGAGGCAAATTTTCCTACTGCTTTTCATGGATTTTGCATGAGGCACTTGAGTGATAGCTTCCGTAAGGAGTTTAATAACACAATGCTTGTCAATCTCTTATGGGAAGCTGCTCATGCTCTAACAGTAATTGAATTTGAAGCAAAAATCTTAGAGATTGAAGAGATATCACAAGATGCTGCATATTGGATTAGACGAATTCCACCTCGGTTGTGGGCTACAGCTTATTTTGAAGGGACAAGATTTGGACATTTGACAGCTAACATAGTTGAATCATTAAATACTTGGATTCTTGAAGCCTCTGGGCTTCCAATAATTCAAATGATGGAATGTATTCGGAGGCAGCTAATGACTTGGTTTAATGAACGCCGTGAAACAAGTATGCAGTGGACATCGATACTTGTTCCTTCTGCTGAGAGGCGTGTTGCAGAGGCTCTTGATCGTGCACGCACTTATCAGGTGCTTCGTGCTAATGAAGCTGAATTCGAAGTTATATCTCATGAAGGAACAAATATTGTGGATATTCGGAACCGTTGCTGCCTCTGTCGGGGCTGGCAGTTGTATGGGTTGCCCTGTGCACACGCTGTGGCAGCACTTCTCTCTTGCAGGCAGAATGTCCATCGATTTACTGAGAGCTGTTTCACTGTTGCAACCTATAGGAAGACATACTCACAAACTATTCATCCAATTCCGGATAAAACTCTATGGAAGGAATTATCTGAGGGGGATCCAAATGTAAGCAAAGCTGTTGAGATAATTATTAATCCACCCAAATCTCTTCGTCCCCCTGGACGTCCAAGAAAGAAGAGAGTTCGAGCAGAAGACCGTGGCCGTGTGAAGCGAGTAGTGCACTGTAGCCGTTGCAATCAGACAGGTCATTTTAGAACAACATGTGCAGCACCCATCTAGGTCTTCACTGCTTTCAAATTTGGGCATTCCCCTTTCATGTGCAAAGAAAGTATTTCTCAATATTCTCTGTTATTCTTATTAGTTAGATGTGCGAGGTAATGCTGTATTTTATTTTTCGTAGACATTAAGTGCACCATTAGCTATTATAAATGAAGATTCACCTCAATAATACTATTTCATGGAGGATTATGATCATAGTTTTAGCTGTTAATTTATGGGAAGTGGTTTTTGCTGCCGCAGAAGTTGGGCTTGTCTTAGATTTCTCTGTATTATAGCTGTTTGCGGCTTATGTTTTCTGTATAATCTTTATTTGATTACTTCAATCTGTATTTTGGATTTCTACCACCATGTCCGTGACTGGAGCAAGCTGAGCCAAGTCGAGCGTTGCTCAACTCCCTGGATTTGTGGTAATGAAGTCAAGCTCAGCCTTGGCCAAAGGTTACAAAACTGAAGACAGCTATACAAAATCTAGGTCAGTTAATGTCCTGTGCTTGATCCTATTGAGGCAGGTCTGTATTATTTATTTGTGTAAATGAAAAACATACGGCCGTATCTAATTTTTGCAAGTGGTCAAAAATTACATTTTGGGCTAGTAGGCAGTGGTTAAGCAGCAGGTTGGTATAGCAATCAATGTTCAGGCTGGATGGTGTCTCCCTGTTACCCTGCTCACAACGGGTGTCGTTGGATTTAATTACCATTTTTGATAGCCCTTTTCTGTTATCAAACCTTGTCTAGTGTGGCTGCATGGGTGCCTCCTCCCTGAGATTCAGATCCTATGGCTTGTGGTTTTTTGTTCTGATTTGCTGGCACTGAAGGCAGAACAGCCTCATACCTGTGGCCAAACAAGTTGAGATAAAAAAAATTAAAAAAAGAGAGAAAAGAAAATGTCTGCCTTACGGCTCATTAGGTGGAGTCGGCTACATGAATTTCTTCTTCCCCACCTCCCCCCACAAACACCCCCCCCCCCCCTGCGGGGGGTTTACATGATCAAGGACAATTTCTTTCAAAAAATTTAGTGTTCTCAAATTTTTACTCCATTATTTTTTTTCAAGTTAGTATAGGTTTACTTCCCTTCCATTGGGCCTGCTTTTCTTCCACTATTCTTCACATTTACTGGCTCACTTCTCCTCAATAGTCTATGTTGCACATGCCCGAACCATCTAAGCTATCTTTCCCTTATTTATCCTTAATAGAAGTTATACCTAACTTATCGTGAATATGTTATTTCATAATCCATTTTTAGATGCTATGTCACTTATCCATCTTAACATTCTCATCTTGATTACTTTTACATTTTGGATATCTCCTTTTCTAGTTACCCAACATTTTGATTCATATAGGGCAACTGGTCTTGTAGTCATTTTATATAACTTTCTTTTTAATTTTACGTGTATTCTACAATCACTTAACACGCTTGAAGCACTTTCCTTTTTACCAAACTTGTTTTAAGTCTATATATTACATTTTTTCAATTTTTCCTTTAATTTGCATAATAAACCCAAGGTATTGAAATCTACTAATGTTATTGGTTTGTTGTCTGACTATCAAGTTTAATATTTTCTCCATTATTTCTACTTCCGCTAGATTGTAGAACTTATATTCATAATTCTAACTTAAATTCTACTCCACCGTTTCATCAATCAAGATAATAGCATTTACAAACAATATACCTAAGTTTTATGTTGTGTGCATTGAAAGATTAGCGCATTTAACATGTGACTTTCTTTTAGTTATGCATGCAAGCTTTCTTTCAATTATGCATACAAGCTGTACAATTGAAAGATTAGGGCATTTAACATACTAGACTTTCTTTCAATTATGCATGCAAGCAATGCCATGTAAAAGGAAAAACATAATTTTCATTATATTATTATCCAATTTACTAAAATCTATCACTAGAGCAGAATGAGCAACATGATACCAATTTTCTTGTATGAAAAAGATGGAGAACATGAATTTTTCTAACCTAGTTTTGTAGTTTGAATGTTCCATTTTTCAATTTTCAATTGTTAGTGTAAAAACTTTGTTCATGCATCCCTGAATGGAACTACCCTAACTCAGTTGGTGACTAAGTGAGTGATAAGAAAATGTGAGATAATGGATCATATAGGTTTTAGGGAGCTGCCAATAATATGTCTTTTTTTTTTTTTTTTTAAAGTATGGCTAGATTACCTATTTTTATCAATTTTGTATCTCTCAGCTAAACATAGGTACAGACCTAGTAGTCATGGTTTGTATAACGAAAGTAGAGTTCGGGAGTATGAATAGGTGAGGAGAAGGTGTTAGTGCCCACTACATACCCATTTCATGAACAGTCTATGTTTACCCATTTTGAATTCAATTATAAAGATTCTTGACTCTTCCATGTTTATTTGATTTACCAATATTTAAATGTTGAACAACCCTACCATTGCGGCGACTGCTCTCACCTCGAGATTCTTACAAGGATGTCATTACCACACTTTTGATTTTTGTTATTGTATTTATTAACAATTAACAGTTTAGAAGAAAACATAAACAACCATGAAAACCACAAGTGAATGTCAAGAAATAAAAACAAAAGATAAAATATGTAAATCATGCTTTAATATAAAAAATTGTCTAGTACAATTACCGAGATAACTCAATTTGATCGAACTAAACAAAATGCTCCCTAGAGTTAAAATAGGTAATATAAAATGCCCCGTCCCTAGTTCTTCATTACTTGGTAAAATATAATATGTTATATGAAATGACATAAAATGCACACTAAATCAAGTTTGAAAATTCAATCCTATATTTAGAGATTTAAAAAAAATTGAATAATTTTTTTTTTTTTTTTTGACAAAATAACATTAAGGAAGTAAATCAAGCACCATGGAAAATGTGAATATATTTTTTAGGTGGTACATAACAAAAATAACACAATGACAATGCAATAAAAATAATACCTAAATAACAAGGTTGATAAGGCAAGCTTTTGTACCCATGCGCTTATATTGAGATCATGCAAGCATGCACATTCACTTATTTATATATACATTCATTCATGTATATCAACATACATGCACTCACATACATCTACTTGTTGCAAATGCCTACACATATATAAACTTACAAATACATGCATACTCATATAACTCATATACATCTAATCACACACTTATACATACATACACGCCTCTAAATGTATATATATGTGTGTGTGTTCATACTATCACATTCACTCCCATGCATGCATTCACACACACATGCCCATTCATGCATATCCATATATGTTTATACTCATGCACATATTTACAATCATACACATTTACTTTTATGCATGCATGCAGAGATTCACATACACTTATCATGCACAACCTCCCCTGAACTTTCTCGGAGCAAGAGAAGTACCAATACGTGTAGGACAATCTCGTGTCAGATGCCCTGATCCTTCACAACGATAACATACACCTCTCCCTGCTCGGCACTCCCCCAGATGTCTCTTTCCACATATCTTACATACAAGGTAGGTCTGAGCACCCTGAACCTCACGACCCCCAGTCTCTTACCTAGGGCCTCTACCGTAGTTTCCTCTCCTCCACTGACCCCGACCAAAGCCCAGCTGGAAACCTGAAGGTGTAAATCTCTTCTTCTATCCCTCCTCCTCTATATCCATCCGCTCACTAGCCTCAGCCAATGCTACCCTATCTACTAATTCAGCAAAGTCTTGTATCTTCAATACTACTACCTGCTTCTATATTCCATGCCTCAACCCTCTTTCAAATTGTCTCACCTTCTTTATTTCGTCAGGAACAATATACGGGCGAAGCGGGATAGTTCTATAAACCTCGTCGCTTACTACTGGACCGATTGCTGTCCTTATTTCAAATTCAGGAATTCTTCCACTTTAGCTTCCCTGATAGTGGCTGAGAAATATCTATCAAAGAATAATTCTTTAAATCGGTCCCATGTCATAGCTATCGACGCCGTCCTCTGCTGCTCCAAAAGTTTCACCGCAGTACACCACCTCTCGCCCTCCTCTGTCAGTTTATAGGTGGTGAAGAGGACCCTCTGCTCCTCCGTGCACTGCAATACTGCCAAAACTTTCTCGATCTTCTGCATCCAATTCTCGACAGCTGCAGGATCAACTCCTCCTGAAAATGCCGGAGGATTCATCTTGGTAAATTTCTCTATCGTGCACCCATGGTCTGCAGACGGGCCTCCCTGCTCTCTAGAGCTCCTAGCAATCTCAGTCATAACCTACGGAGCCACACTTTGTAATACTGCATCAGAATTCGCCTCGCCTGCACTCGAGGGCCCTACACTGTCACTATCGCTCGCATGGGCACTACCTCCTCTAGGGTCCATCCTGAAAAGACAATAAATATAACTTAGGGACCCTATCCTTATAACTTATGCATCTAACAAAAATCTCCTATCTTGACATCTTTATCTTATTTTAAGATTCAGTCCTACACTTTAGAAACAATACCCAGCAATAGTTTACTATGGCTTTCCTGAAATCGTCACCCCAAGAAAGACACAAAAACCACCATGGAAGTCCTGCCTCTAAATTGCAAAACAAAACCTTAAATCCTTTTCCTATACTCTGGTATTCTTTCCACTGCACTCTAGAGTCTATAGAACCTAACAACCTAAGCTCTGATACCAAACTATAACGACCCGCCTATTTTACTATATATTTTTTTTCATAATAAATACTCATAAAAACTCTGATACCTACTAAATTGATGTAAACATGATCAACCTGGACCCGTGGGTACTAGGGATAAACCCGTCATATAATTCTGATACCTAAGCAACAAGAAATGAAATTTACAAACACGTCATCCAACCAACCACAATACCAGAGTCCTACCAAAATATGTTATATATATACAATCATCCACAAAAAGGCCAAAAAGTAACCTAGGGTCACTTCCCAAAATAAATCCAACTCTAACTCTACAACTCACCCTTCTGATAGGTTAGCTCGGTCGGACTCTACTGTCGCGGAGCTCTATATGCTCCTCTTCCTAGATTTCCTAAAATGTTTGAAATGCTGGGGTGAGACACCTCTTAATAAGGGAAATAAACTAACATCAGTGTGTGGCACAATGAGTATTCTTGTGTTACACATGTAAATAGTAAAATAAGCATATCTAGTAAAATTTACCTGTAGCAAAACTGAGTAAAACATGATTTGTCATATCATAATAAGGCATACTAGATTTATGTACATGAAAATCATCTTATATAACTGTACAATACTGAAATAAAACCCAGGATGGATAGCTAGCTGATGTCATGTCATACCCCCACATGACTAGGTTGTGCAACTTGAAAACGAGACCTAGCAATGGCTGGACGACCATGCTAGATCAAACATAAGTCTGTAAGTACGATGGGTCTGCCCCTCCTGGTCCCGGACTGTCAGGGGGACAACTCCACTCTACATTAAAGCCACATCAACTGCCATCTACCACACTATTGATCATGTGGTAGCACTATCATAATTCTAAACATATAGCTACGGTACCGTGCTCTTGAAACTGAACTAAACCATACCATTTGGGTTCTTATATTCATAAAATCATGGTTCCAGTATTTTTTTATAATTTTCCTAAAAACTATCATATCATGCTTGATCTGAGAAAAATATATTATTCTGATATATATAATTATATGAAAATTTAAACTCATGCCACACAGAAATGGGTAACATCCTGAATGTAAAATCTGTTCCAAAATCATAATTTCTGATAAAACACATTTAAATCATATCCCTGTTCATAACAGTATTTCCCAAACATAATTATAATATATATATTCCTAAAATTTAATGCTGTAGAATAATAAATAATTTCATGAAAAATTCTGACTTAGTTTATCCCTTTACCTGACTTACTGAGCCCACAATTTAGTCCAAAATTACACCCGTGGTGTTCCCAGCACAATACCCTGAAATTAATATTTTCCCCTAACAAAACTTTAGTATAAACTCATATAATACCTTTCCTCAGTCCATAAATACCAAATACCTTATTAAATTTTAAAATAACTAACTTACTCAGATTTTGGAATAGTGCCCAAATTGGCCTAATTAACAATTTACTCCAGCAGATGTGAAGAGAATCTTCCTAGGAGTAGCGTGGCGGCTTCGGATCATTGAACCGGTGAAGAATCGGCCCAAAAACCTAGAAAGAAGGGGTGGAGGACGGAATGTAGAGAGAGAGAGAGAGAGAGAGAGAGAGAGAGAGAGAGGAGGGTTGCATATAGGATTTCTTGCTGAAAATCCGAGTCTGAACTATTTATTTACCTATCTTCGTTGACGGGACACGTCACTTTTGTCGACGAAGTCAAGTAAAGAGTTCGTCGATGAACACTTATTCATCGTCGATGAATTTCAGGTCCTACAACAGCCCTCTCGATAATTTCTCGTCGACGAGACATGTGGCGTGCGACGAATTTAGTAGTTAGTTCGTCGACGAACCCTACAATTTCTTCTTTTTGAATTTCCTTTTCCTCCCTTCTTCTATTATTTAAATACTATAATTCTTTAAGTCTCTACATTCTCCCCTCCATATAAAAATTTCGTCCTCGAAATTTACTATCTGTATTAAACACCATCCCTTAAAGAGAAAATGACTACTTATTTTATTACTTACCCTCACTTATAGCGGAGGAATATCGTGGTTACATTCATGGTTCTAGGAGATTACAACTACACATAAAATAAAATTCTCCTACAACCAAAATACCATCTACTAAGCAAAAAGACTATTACATGCACTCACTAACTTGCAAAAGAAACATTACATATCTACTTGTATCTCTTCCTGATTATTATTGTTCCCTGCTGAACAGATGCGAGTATTTACGCTGTATCTCTTCCTCAAGCTCCCAAGAAGCTTCTTCCATCGCATGATTTCTCCATAGGAATTTTACCAAAGGAATTTTCTTACTGCGCAATTCCTGTTCTTTTCTGTCCAAAACCTGCATTGGTACCTCCTCATAAGCTAGTGAATCTCTGAACTCTAACTCTGCATAACTGACCACGTGGGAGGGATCTATGACGTATTTCCTCAGCATGGAAACATGAAATATGTCATGCATTTTGAATAAAGCTGGAGGTAGAGCTAGCTGGTAGGCAACTGACCTCACTCTTTCAAGTATCTCGAAAGGGCCAATAAACCTAGGGCTCAACTTATCCTTCTTCCCAAACCTCATAATTCCCTTCAATGGCGCTATCTTCAGAAACACATGCTCACCAACTTCAAATTCCAACTCCCAGCGGCGCGTATTGGCGTAGCTTTTCAGCACTGATTCTTTCTTTGATGAGTCGAATTTTATCATATGCCTGCTGCACAATTTCTGGTCCCAAAACTTGCCTCGCACCCATCTCATCCCAGTATAAAGGAGAACGACACCTCCTACCATAGAGCGCCTCATATGGTGCCATGTCAATGCTTGCTTGATAGCTATTATTGTATGCAAATTCTACCAGTGGCATATATTGGGTTCAACTGTAACGACCTGCCTATTTTACCATAATATTTTTTTTTTGTTTCCTTCCATAATAATATCTAATATAATAATCCTGACAAATCATAGTCAACCAGGACCCATGGGTACCAGGGATATACCTAAAATACAATACGGATACCTAAGCAGCGGGAAATGTAAAATCATATACATATCAAATCATCCAACCAACATAATACCAGAGTTTTACTAAAACTGTTATATACATATACATATACATATCTAAAAAAAACCAACAAGTGTCCTAGGGTCACAACCCAAAAATCCATCAGACCCCAGTATGACGACTTACCCTTCTAACAGCGTAGAACAGTCAACCTCTAATGCTGCTGAGCTTTATCCGCTCTCCTATGCGGGGCTCCTGCAATGTTTATATAGTTGGGGTGAGACAACTCTCAATAAGGGAAATAAACTAATATCAGTGTGTGACAACATAAGTATTTTCGTGTTATACATATAACAGTACATATAACATATTTGACAAAACCGTTAGTATCATATCTAGATAAAGCATAATTTATAATAACATGGAATATCATACTGTATTTCTATACATGAAATCATCATATATAATTGTACATGAAATAATACCCTGGATGGATAGTTAGCTGGTGTCATGTCTTACCCCCACGTGACTAGGTTATGCGGCCCGAAGGCGGGACCTAGCAATGGCTAGCCGACCACGCTAGATCAACATAAGTCTGTAAGTACGATGGGTCTGCCACTCCTAGTCCAGATACCAGAGGGATGCCTGCACTACCATAAAACCACATCGACTGTCAATCTCTCACTATCCCTTACGACATGTGGTAGCACTAACATATACATGATCGTGATCATATAGTTACGGTATCGTGTTTCATGGAAAGCCTAAACCAAGTCATCCGGGTTCTGATAACATATAGTATATTTCCAAATAATGATACATGGCTATTTCATATTAATATCTGTCATGATAATATTTTCATTAAATTTTTCATAACATATTATATAAAATTCACAGCCCTTATGCCGGCATTTTGTAAAACATGAAAACCACGGCCCTTACGACAGCATAGCATGTCATATAAAAACTACGGCCCTTACACCGGCATATCATATAAAAACCATGGCCCTTATGCCGACATATCATATAGCATTCATAGTTTGGAATCCCTATAATGTTTTTGATATCTTCCTAAAAAAACAGTAATAACATACTTATTCTGAAAATATAATATTCTGATATTACATAAAATCATAGGATTTCATACTCATGCCACACAAAAGTGAATATTGTTCCATTCATAAAATTTACACAAAATCATAATCCCTGTTGAACTGTATTAAAATTATTTTCCTGTTAACAACAATATTTCCAAACTCAGTTCTATAATTTACATAATTTCCTTGGAAATAAAAATGAATATTAATAAATAATTTTATGGAAATACTGACTTATCCCTTTACCTAACTTATGGAAACAACCCATAAATTGTTGCAAAATTACACCCATGTGTTCCCTAAGTCAACAACCTAAAATTTGCATTTCCCTTAACAAAACTTCAGTATAAACCCATCTAATACCTTCCTTAACCCAGAAATACCAAATACCTTAATAAATATTAAAATAATCAACTTACCTAAATTTTGGGATGGTTCCCAAGTTAGCCTAACTAACAAATTACTCTAACAGATTTGTTGAGAATCTTCTCAGGAGTAACGTGACGACTTCGGATTGTCGAACCAGCGAAGAACGAAGTCAGAATCGAGGAGAGAAGGAGAGAGAGTCATGGGGGGAGAGAGAGAGAGAGAGAGAGAGAGAGAGAGTTTCTGTAAGTTTGTTTGCAAAAAAATGAATTTTTGAGCTTATATAGAAAGCTTGTTCACGTGGACTCGTCGACGAGTCACATCTCCTCGTCGATGAGTCAATTAGGGAGCTCGTCAACGAACACCTTCTCCTCGTTGACGAGTTTCAGAGTCCAGAAACAGTCTTTTCGGTAACTTCTCATCAACGAGACGCATGTCCCCGTCGACGAGCCCAAGAACCTTGCTCGTCGACGAGCACTTCTTCACTCGTTGACGAGCACTTCTTCACTCATTGACGAGACCTTACTAAACTTCCTTAATAAAATTCATTTTTCTCTCCTTCTTTTATTATTTAATTGTTATAATTCTTCGGGTCTCTACATTCTCCCCTCCTTATAAAAACTCTATCCTCGAAATTTACTATCTGTATCAACACCATCCTTTAAATAAAATGGGCTACTTATTTTATTACTTACCCTCACTTGTGGCAGAGGAATACCGTGGTTACATTCAAGGTTTTGGAAGATTACATATACACATAAAATAAAATTCTCCCACAACCAAAATACTATCTACTACCAGAAAAACTTTTACATCTAACTAACCTGGACAAAAGAAATTTTACATATTCACTAGTAACTTTTCTCGATTGCTATTGATCCCCGCTGAAGAGATACGGGTACTTCTTTCGTATCTACTCCTCGAGTTCCCATGAAGCTTCCTCTATCGCATGATTTCTCCACAAGACTTTTATTAAAGGAATCTTCTTATTACGCAATTCCTATTCTTTCTTGTCCAGAATCTGCACTGATACATCCCATATGTCAGAGCATCCTTCAGCTCTATCTCACCATAACTGATCACATGGGAGGGGTCTGGGACATATTTCCTCAACATGGAAATATTGAATATGTCATGTATTCTGAACAAAACGGACAGTAAGGCTAGCCTGTAAGCAACTGACCCAACTTTCTCAAGAACCTCAAATGGGCCAATAAACCTAAGGCTAAGCTTACCCTTCCTTCCAAATCTCATAATTCCCTTTAATGGAGCTATTTTCACAAACACGTGATCTCCAACATCAAACTTCAGTTTCCTGCGTCGAGTATCAGCGTAACTCTTTTGCCGGCTCTAAGCTGCACTAATTCTATCTCTAATAAATCGAACTTTATAATATGTCTGCTGCACTAGCTCTGGCCCCACCACCTGTCTCTCACCTATCTCATCCCAGTATAAAGGAGAACAACATCTCCTACCATAGAGTGCCTCATAGGGTGTCATGTCAATGCTGGCTTGATAGCTGTTATTATATGTAAACTCTACCAGCGGCATATATTGGGTCCAACTACCCCCATAATCTAGCACGCACACTTGCAACATATCTTCTGATATCTGAATCACCCTCTTAGTATGGTCATCCATCTGAGGATGAAACATCATGCTGAAAGATAACTGAGACCCCAGAGCCTCCTGTAAGTTCCTCCAAAATCGTGACGTGAAACATTGGTCTTGGTCTGACACTATAGACACTAGCACACCATGAGAACGGACTATCTCCTGAACATAAATGTCTGCCAATCTGTCCGTAGAGTAGTTGACTTTAATAGGAATAAAGTGATCGGTCTTTGTCAATCTATTAACGACCACCTAAATAGCATTCTGACCATGCGGTGCCGGTGGCAAACCCATCACAAAGTCCATAGATACATCATCTCACTTCCACTCTGGGATGTAAAATTGCTGCAACTGGCCCACCATGTAACGTTCCTCAATAAAATACAACATAATAAATAAAATGGTCGACCCGAACCCGTGGGTAACAGGGACACCTGTCATACACAGCGAAAAACCTAGCAGCAGTAAACATAAAAATCCATACATCCATCCATAAAACATAATACCAGAGTTTTCTACATCAATATTCTGTTCATATGTACAATCTCCAAAAAAATCAAAATAACACTAGGACTATGCAACAAAATCTCCTAGTCCTAGCTCAGGGCTTACCCTTCTAGTAGGGAAGCTCCATTCACTCAACGGCGGCCTTGACCCGCCGGTTTCTCTAGATTTCCTGAAAAATATATCAATGTTGGGGGTGAGACACTTCTCAGTAAGGGAAAGTAAACTAAATACAGCTGTGTGGCAACATGAATATTTAGTGCAATTATACATATACTGTACATTTCATAAGTCGGAAAACATTCGTCATGTCATTCGAAATAATCATACATTTTCATATATGCTAATAACTCGTAACGTACATAAACATCTGCTATAACTGTAATACTAAAAAAATACCCGGGATGAATAGCTAGCTAATGTCATGTATTACCCCCCATGATGGGTTGTGCAGCCCGAAGGCGGGACCCAACAATGGCTGGCCAACCACTATCGAATCAAATATGTCTGTAAGTATGATGAGCCCGCCACATCCTAGTCCGGACTGCCAGGTGGACATCCATGCTCTACTGAAAGCCACATCGACTATCCATCTCCCATCCCCTCGTGGAATGGTTAGCACTAATACGGCCTCGTGCCAAATCTAATCTATCCATAGCTACGGTACCGAGCTCCTGATCTGAACTAAACTAACATCCTAGTTGCAATAACATATAATACATGAACATACGTAACATCAACACGGCCTCGTGCCGAAAACATAGATACGGCCTCGCGCCGAAATCATACATATGACCTTGTGCCAAAATCATAGTAAATATATATATATGGCCTCGCGCCAATAACATAACGGCCTCGTGCCGATAACATAATAAATACGGCTTCGCGCCGATAGCATAATAAATACGGCCTCGCGCCGATAACATCAATACGGCCTCGTGCCGAATCGTTTCAGGTATTTACATTCTAAAAAAAATAACTCTTTTATCATATATTCGTCAAACTCAATATAGCATAACTCGTCTTTTCAAAATACCTGAAAATGTGTTTTACACATAAAAGCATACATATCATATCTTATTTCACGTAAAATAATATTCATGCCACACATGCTCTGTTAAAAGTCATACTTCATATTCTAAAATCGTGCTTTTCTATCGTCTCATACATACATATACGTTTCATCATAATAGCAGTATTTCCCAAACGTACATTTCATCTATAATATATAGGTATATCATATGCTTTTATGAAAATAAATTTACTCATAATCAATAATAATTTGTATGGAAAATAACTGCTTTAGTTTACTCCCTTACCTGGCTACTGAGAAAGCCCTCTAAAATCTTAGCCTGACCCCCGTAGGATTTCCTACTCAATATCATGAAACTCAAAACTCTCAGTATTAATCATCAGTAATTTCATGCGTACGTCAATTTCTATAACTACCATGAAGTCTAATTTGGCTTAAAAAGCCTTACCTCAACTCTGGGATGATTTCCAACTTCGTTTTCCCGACGATCCGCTTCCGTAAACTCGCAGAGAACTTCGTCAACAGCATCATGGTAGCCTCAAATCTTCGATCCGGCGTAAAACCAGCCCAAAATCGAAGAGAGAGAATGAGAGAGCCGAAGAGAAGAGAGAGGAGTGTGAAAAATGAATAAAAAATCGGATTTTTGATATTTATAGACGGCAGAATTCGTCAATGAGCCCGACCTTCGTTGACGAGTTCTTCACAAATTTCGTCAACGAAATCCACTCCTCGTTGATGAAATTCAGTCAGCTCAAAAACCCCTCTCGGTATCTCTTCGTTGCCGAAGCCCTGTGTTCGTCGACGAAATCCTTGAAGCCTTCGTCGACGAAGCTTAGCAGCTTCCCTCTTTTCCCTTTTTCAAATTTTCCTTTCTTTATTATTTAAATTTCATTTAAAAATTCGGGTCGTTACACACCGGCCTCTGGTGCTCAGCCTTTACCTGCTAGCATGTCAAACACTGCTGTACGAACTCAATAATTTCCCTCTTCATATCGCTTCACCAGTAAGACTCTCGCAGATCCCTATACATTTTAGTACTACCTAAATGAACCGTGTACAAGGACCTATGAGCCTCCTCTATGATCGTCCTTCTGATGTCCATATTTGCAGGCACATACAACCTAGAACAGAACCTCATGGCCCCGTCATAAAAAATACTGAATTCATCTCCATATCCATCCTACACCTTAACTACCAGCTCTGCTAATTCTGCGTCATCTCTCTGAGCTGTTTTAATCCTTTCTTGTAGAGTAGGTTGTACTACTAGGCTGGCAATAAATGCCTAAGGATCACTCTCTACCGACTCTACGCCGAGTCTCTCCAGATCATCTAGATCGAATGTTGAACCTCCAAAGCTGCCAGTGCTAGTCCTACTGATTTCTTACTGAAAGCATCAACTACCACGTTTGCTTTCCCTAGGTGGTAACTAATGGTGCAGTCATAATCTTTAATAAGTTCCAACCACTTTCTCTGTCTCATGTTCAGCTCCTATTGAGTGAAGAAGTACTTCAAACTTTTGTGGTTGGAGAATATCTCGCATATCTCACCGTACAAGTAATGCCTCCAAATCTTTAATGCGTGCACCACTGCAGCCAATTCTAGATCATGAGTAGGGTAGTTCTTTTCATACTCTTTCAACTTTCAGGAGGCATAAGTTACAACCCTACCATGCTGCATCAATACACAGTCGAGACCTTTCAAAGACGTGTCACTGTAAATTACGTAATCATCACCTCCTGATGGAATAATCAACACTGGTGCAGTGACAAGCCTCTGTTTCAGTTCCTGAAAACTCTGCTTATAATCCTTATCCCATTCAAACCTAACATTCTTTCTGGTCAGTAGCATCAAAGGCCCTGATAGTCCCGAGAATCCCTCTACAAATCAACAATAATATCGCGCCAGTCCCAAGAAACTCCTTATCTCTTGAACATTCTTCGGCCTAGCCCAATTCAACACTACCTCAATTTTGCTGGGATCCATTGAAATATCATCTCTTGAAATAACATGCCCCAGAAATGCCACTTTCTCTAACCAAAATTCACATTTACTAAACTTGGCATACAATTTCTTTTCCCTGAGCATCTGAAGTACCAGCTATAAATGTATCTCATGCTCCTCAAAACTCTTCGAGTAAACCAATATATCATCAATGAAAACTACAACAAATTGGTCTAAATACTGGTGAAAAACTTTATTCATCAAGTCTATGAATACAGCAGGAGCATTCGTCAAACCAAAAGGCATAACGAGGAATTCATAATGCTCACATATGGTCCTAAAGGTTGTCTTCGAGACGTTTTCTACTTTTACTTTCACCTGATGGTAGCCTGATCTGAGGTCAATCTTGGAATAGACCTATGTACCCTGAAGTTGGTCAAATAAATTGTCTATAGGGGGTAGAGGATACCTGTTTTTGATTGTCACCTTATTAATTTCCCTATAATCTATACACATCCTCACAGACCCGTCCTTTTTCTTTACAAATAATACTAGAGCTCCCCACGCTGATACACTGGGCCGAATATAACACTTATCCAGCAAGTATTGCAACTAATCCCTTAACTCTCTCAACTCTGCTGGAGCCATTCTGTAAGGAGTTTTAGAGATCGGTGTCATCCCAGGAAGTAGATCAATAGTGAAATCTACCTCACGGTCGGGAGGTAACCTATGCAGATCTTCTGGAAAAACATTTGGAAATTCCTTAACCACTAGTGTATTGCCCATCTTTAATTCATTTTCTGACACCTCCTTTACAAATGCCATAAACCACTGACAATCATCCAATAGTTATCTCCTCGCCTATATGGCTGATACTAACTGTGGCGGGGATTGCACACGCGACCCTATGAACCTGAATTTTGGTCTTCCCGGAGGTCTGAATATTACTTCTTTCAAACGACAGTCTATACTGGCGTAATTGGCTGCCAACCAGTCCATACCAAAAATTATATCGAACCCATGCATGTCCAATACTATCAAATCAGCTAGCAAGACTTTCCCCAGAATATCAACTGGACAACCTCGGAGCACCTTACTACACCTCACTACTGACCCTATTGAGGTAGTTACTAATAGTTCGATGTCTAATAACGGTGTTTCTGCCCCACATAATCTAATACACCATATAGACGCGAATGAGTGTGTGGCTCCTGAATCAAATAATACAATAACTTTAAATGAAAGCATGTTAATCATACCTGTCACCACATCACCGGTTGTCATAGCATCTCTAGACGTCAAAGCATAGACCCTCGCTGGAGCTACATTCCTCTACTGGCCTCCACGGGGTACCTGATAGCCTCCCTGTTACGGTTTGGGAGCATAAGCGGTGCCAGGTGGTGTAGGGTAATCTCGCACTAGATATCCCTGCCTACCATAGCAATAGCAGACGACTCTCCCCACTCGACACTCTCCTAAGTGTCTCTTTCCACAAGTTTGACAAACAGGAAAATTTTGCACCGCCTGCAATTCATGACCTCAAGTCTCCTACCTTTGTCCTCTACCATAGTTTCCTTTCCTCCACTGACCCCGCCTAGCTCCCTGCTGGAAGCCTGAAGGCGTAGATCTCTTCTTCTGTCCCTGCTCCTTTACATCCATTCGCTCACTAGCCTCAGCCAATGCTGCCCTATCGACTAACTCAGCAAAGTCTTGTATCTTTAATACTACTACCTACTTGTATATTCCATGCCTCAACCCTCTTTCAAACTGTCTCGCCTTCTTTACTTCGTCAGGAACAATATACGAGGCGAAGCGGGATAGTTATATAAACTTCGCCGTGTACTGTTGGACTGACTGCTGTCCCTGATTCAAATTTAGGACCTCTCCACTTTAGCTTCCCTGACCGTGACTGGGAAATATCTGTCAAAGAATAATTATTTAAATCGGTCCCATGTCAGAGCTATCAGCATCATCCTCTGCTGCTCTAGAAGTTTCACCGCAATCCACCACCTCTCGGCCTCCCCTGTCAGTTTATAGGTGGCGAAAATGACCCTCTGCTCCTCAGTGCACTACAATATTGCCAAAACTTTCTCGATCTCCTGCATTCAATTCTCAACGGCTATAGGATTAACTCCTCCTGAAAATGTCAGAGGATTCATCTTGGTAAATTTCTTTATCGTGCACCCATGGCCTGCAGATGAGCCTCCCTGCTCTCTGGAGCTCCTAGCAATCTCACTCATAACCTGCTGAGCCACACTTCGTAATACCACATTAGAATCAGCTCCGCTTACACTCGAGGGCCCTGCACCGTCACTACCACTCGCATGGGCACTACCTCCTCCAGGGTCCATCCTGAAAAGACAATAAACATGACTTAGGGACCCTATCCTTATAACTTACGCATCTAACTAAAATCCCCTATCTTGACATCCTTATCTTATTTCAAGATTCAGTCCTACACTTTAGAAACACAACTCGGCAATAGTTTACAATGACTTTCCTGAAATCATCACCCAGGAAAGATACAGAAACCACCACGGAAGTCCTGCCTTTAAACTGCAAAACAAAACCTCAAATCCTTTTCCTATACTGTGGTATTCTTTCCGTTGCACTCTAAAGTCTACAAAACCTAACAACCTAAGCTCTAATACCAAACTGTAACGACCCGCCTATTTTACTATATATTTTTTTCATAATAAATATCATAATAACTCTAATACCTACTAGATTGATGTAAACATGATCAACCTGGACCCGTGGGTTCCAGGGATAAACCCGTCATATAACTCTGATACCTAAGCAACAGGAAACGAAATTTACAAACATGTCATCCAACCAACCACACTACCAGAGTCCTACCAAAATCTGTTATATATATACAATCATCCACAAAAGGCCAAAAAGTAACCTAGGATCACTTCCATAAATAAATCCAACCCTCGCTTTACAACTCACCCTTCTGACAAGGTAGCTTGGTCGGACTTTACTATCGCGGAGCTCTATCTGCTCCTCTACCTGGATTTCCTGAAATGTTTGAAATGCTGGAGTGAGACACCTCTCAATAAAGGAAACAAACTAACATCAGTGTGTGGCATCATGAGTATTCTCGTGCTATACATGTAAATAGTAAAATAAGCATATCTAGTAAAATCTACCTGTAGTAAAACTGAGTAAAACATGATTTTTCATATCATAATAAGGCATACTAGATTTATGTACATTAAAATCATCTTATATAACTGTACAATACTGAAAAAACACCTAAGACGGATAGCTAGTTGATGTCATGTCTTACCCCCACATGACTAGGTTGTACAGCCCGAAGGCGGACCTAGCAATGGCTGGCCGACTATGTTAAATCAAACATAAGTTTGTAAGTATGATGGGCCTGCCCTTCCTGATCCCGAACTGGCAGGGGGACAACTCCACTCTACACTGAAGCCACATCGACTGCCATCTCCCACACTAGTGATCGTGTGATAGCACTATCATAATTCTAAACATATAGCTACAATACCGTGCTCCTGAAACTGAACTAAACCATACCATCCGGGTTCTGAAAACATATAATACTGAATATAATTGTTCCATATTTCATAATAATATCTGACATGTTAATATTTCATGAATTATGTCTTATCATATATGATTATTGTAAGAACCCGAACCATGATATATGGATTTAATATTTGAAAAGGGGGTAAAGTGGTCATTTGGGCAAGCTTCATCGACGAAGCTAGAGTTCGTCGACGAAGTCCCTTTTGTTCTCAGCGATGAAATTTTGTGTCTCATCGACGAGGAGATCCCGAGGGATTTTGGAAAATCTAGAATCTCGAGCTCGTTGACGAAGGTAATGGCGGACTCGTCGACGAGGATGCCAATTCATCGATGAATCCACTCGATTCAAAGGGCTATAAATATCCAAATGAGTTGCTTCCAAGCTAAGTTAGCTTAATATTCTCTCTTTCTATCTCTATAACTCTCTCTCTCTCTCTCTTTTGATTTCTTCACCGTTCATCACTTGATTCATAAATCGGATGTTATTGCGAGGATCAAGGAAGGATTTTCTACGTTTCTCGCGGTTCAGAATCTCGTTTCGAGCAGTTTCAAGTTTCGAGCCAAAATCGAGATAAGGCTTGGTTTTCCTTTCTGATTCGAAATATGTGTAGTAGTATGAGTTGTAAGCATGTATTGTACTGTGGTTTGTAGGTTTTGGACTCTCGGTTCATAATTTTGGGGACCGTAGAGTTCGTAGTTGGAATTCAGGTTAAGGTATGGGGATTCAGTTTATATCAGTTACTTTTTAAAATCGGGATCGGTAAGCTTGTAGGCTACGATCGTATGTATGTTTTGGTAACTTATTTAGGGAAATCTATTGGGTAAAATACAGGATTTTCAGGTTACAGTTTTTGGGAAAATTAGGGATTTCATGTATTATTTATGCTTTGTTTGGAAAATCATTTGCTTTGTTTAAACTGTATTATTGAGATGATTGTTACCCATATTTGTATAAAAATGTGTACTTGAATGGGAAAGCGATATGATTTTCCGTAAACCAAATAAGTGTGGTATGTATGGTTGTATGTAATTGTTCTAGGTATTTTGTAAAACAACTATATGGCGGCTAATTACCGTACGCTAATGAGTATTGAAACATGAGTTTCAAAATGATTTCAGGTTTTGTGATATCGGCTAGTGGCGGCTAATTACCGTACACCAAGACAACTATGTGGCGGCTAATTACTGTATGCTGCGCCATGTACCGGTGTCAAAACCGTGGGCGAGAGTGTTCAGCTCTATATTCGAGGGTGTGAAATATCACTAGTATGTTCCGATTGGTCACCGAGGGGTGTGAGCTACACTGTATTGGCAACGTAATCGCTGTGAAGCTTTGGGTTTCATATAGTTGTTGCGTATTAGTGTGAGCTACACCGTACTGGCAACGTAATCGCTCCGAAGTTTCGGGTTTCATAGAGTAGTTGCGTATTAGTGTGACGATACTGACCGTATGTTTGGGTATCGTATGTACTGGAATGGATTTGTCATACTGGAACTGTATGGAAATGTTTTCGAATTGTATCGTATTGTATGGTGTTATGCTTTGCATAAAATAACACTGGTATGTCACACACTGATATAACCTGCTTTCTTCCTTATTGAGAGATGTCTCACCCCGAATGTAAGTACAAATGTTTTCAGGTCCTTCGGGTAGCCGAAACTAGCATCCTAGCATCCGAAAGCAAGGGTGTCATTTAGCTACATCTAGTGCCTCATTAGGTACGAGTTTTGTAATCAAGTTGTCGTGTTGGTTTTTGTAGACACCCGAAGTATATATTGTAATTATGGAATTGTATATCTTAGTGATGTATGGGTTTGTATATCCTAGTGTGGTGTAGACTCCAGCATGGTATGTTTTATGGATAGATGAAACATTTTTCGCTACGTATTTGATGAGTATGGATGTGTATGTGTATGTGTATAGGGCATCCGTATATCCCACAGGGTTGGACCCTTTTATTGTATTGTATCATGTATGTTTTAATTGATATAGAGACAGGTTAGGTTACTATTTTCACACCTGAGACCCACATGCGGGTTCGGGGCGTGACAATTATGGCTTTTGCCCCAACATGAATCACGGCATTTGCGCCGGTATAACATAATATACTGAACATGATGTCTCGATACTGTTTACCATTATATTCATAAAATCATGGTTCCTGTATTGTTTTATAATTGCCCTGAGAACTATCATATCATGCTTGATCTGAGAAAAACATATTATTCTGATATATATAATTATATGGAAATTTAAACTCATGCCACACAGAAATGGGTAACATCCTGAATGTAAAATTTGTTCCAAAATCATAATTTCTGATAAAACAAGTTTAAATCATATCCCTGTTCATAAGAGTATTTCCCAAACATAATTATATAATATATATATATATATATATATTCTTGAAATTTAATGTTGTAGAATAATAAATAATTTCATGAAAAATTCTGACTTAGTTTATCCCCTTACCTGACTTACTGAGCTCACAATTTAGTCCAAAATTACACCCGCAGTGTTCCCAGCAAGATACCCTGAAATTAATGTTTTCCCCTAATAAAACTTTAGTATAAACCCATCTAAGACCTTTCCTCGGTCCAAAAATACCAAATACCTTATTAAATTTTAAAATAACTAACTTACCCAGATTTTGAAATGGTGCCCAAATTTGCCTAACCAACGATGTACTCTGGCAGATGTGAAGGGAATCTTTCCAGGAGTAGCGTGGCGACTTCGGATCGTCGAACTAGCGAAGAATCGGCCCAAAAACCTAGAGAGAAGGGGTGGAGGACGAAATGTAGAGAGAGAGAGAGAGAGAGAGAGAGAGAGAGAGAGAGGAGGGTTGCATATAGGATTTCTCGCTGAAAATCCGAGTTTGAACTATTTATATACCTGCCTTCGTAGACGATACACATCACTTTCGTCATCGAAGTCAAGTAGAGAGTTCGTCAACGAACACTTATTCATCGTTG
This sequence comes from Malania oleifera, assembly GCF_029873635.1. Lineage (NCBI taxonomy): Eukaryota > Viridiplantae > Streptophyta > Magnoliopsida > Santalales > Ximeniaceae > Malania > Malania oleifera. The sequence goes on from NC_080420.1 coordinate 102,406,427, forward strand.
ACGAATTTCAGGTCTTGCAATAGCCCTCTCGGTAATTTCTCGTCGATGAGACACGTCGCGTGCGGCGAATTTAGTAGTTAGTTCATCGACAAACCCTGCAATTTCTCCTTTTTGAATTTCCTTTTCCTCCCTTCTTCTATTATTTAAATAATATAATTCTTCGGGTCTCTATAGATGGTACCACCCAGATCGACGATAAGACGGTTCTGTCCCCTAGAAGTTCGCATGACCTCAACCATGAACTGCTGAGCGAAGTCCTAAATCACAGACGTAGAGCCATTGCCGTCCTCATTTGGCATCCCTTGTTACTACTTCCTCCGGCATTCGTATTATTATCCTTGGGATCCATCCTGAAGATATAACCGAAATGAATTTAGAATCTTAATATCTTAACATGTCTAGTGCATTTATAACACTAAATGACCCATTTAATATCTTAATTCTCAATATAAACTCCAAACATCCAACATAGACACAAAACCGTCGACGCTTTTACGGAGACCCCCAAAAATCGTCAATGGAAAACCTGAGATGAAAATCCCAAGAGCTTGCTTTGAGTAAACCGTCGATGATTTGTGAACATCCGCTGAAAACTGTCGATGGTTTGACCCCAACCACCTTTACTAGCCCTTTTTCCTGTACACATTTAATAAATTTAAGTACTGGGCCTAAACTATCACCCTCAAATTACGACATAATCTGCCAACTTAATATTGCCTTTCAAATTTTTGAGTTCCAGTCTCTCCGCTTGGAAAAAAAAACAGTCGATGGATTGCCATGGTTTTTCTGAAACCGTTGTTTAAGGAAAAATAGAGAAGTCCATTAAGAAAATTCTACCCCAGGCTACAAAACCAAAACTCAAAATTCCTACTAGTATCCTAACTCAATCTATACTCCAGTAACATCATCTGATAAAGTCTGCGAAACCTAACAACTTAGGCTCTGATACAACCTTGTAACACCTTGAACCCGCCATGTGGGTACCGGATTGCCACGTAGGAAAACCACCATAAATCCGTGTAATTGTCTCTGATACCATAAATACACAACTCGCCCCCAAATAAGGGTCCCAGGTATTCCTGTCCATAACTGAAAACATAAATATGCAACGAAAGACAAACCACCTCAAAACACATTACCAGAGTTCTAATTCTCTTAAGCATAATCACAAAACTCCCTGTCATTATATTACAACCCAAAATAACAAAACACAACATCTAGTGTCTCACTAGCTCTGATAACCACTACTGATAGTCTAATCCTAGCTCGAAGTACGCTAGGCTTGGTTCCATGAAGGACCTGAAATATTAGATGAATATTAAGTTGAAAAACTTCTCAGTAAGGTAGATCAAATTATCATCAGTGTGTGGCTAACAAGAGTTTCAGTGTGAACATAATACTACCATTTATTTAACTGTACATGAAATGACATTTTAAAACTGTACTGGCATGTATAATTGAAAATACATAATTTCTGGATAATATACTGTCAGCTCAATATAGCCCATTTTTCGTAAATTTGCTCATATATGCATATAAGAGACAACCTGAACTGCTGAACTAGCATCGTCACGCTTTCCCATTAACATGCTTCCCCCCATAACGAGTTGTGCGGCCCAAAGGCTAGACTTTGCATATGGCCGGCCAACCATAACTAAGTCAAAGTAAGTTGTAAGTACGATTGTGCCTACCCTATACCCGGAATGTTTGTCAGGAGGGTCACCCGGAACTGCATCAGGAGGGGTCTCCCGGAATTGAATCGGAAGTAGTACTGTACCCAGGCCACAAATCGACTATCCATCATCACACTATCATACCAGTGTGATTGCACTCCTTGCCAAATCTATAGCTATAGTATTGTGCTCATCGTAATATCTGATTTCCTCAGGGTTTTTAGATCATATGTGGCCATTTATATAATAAAAATTGTAATCATGAATTTACTTTCATAAATCTATATAAAATAGTAGTTGTTCATAATTCTGTAAAATATCTTTCATATTCTATCTCGATATAAAACCGTTATATCATAACTCGAAGAATAGTCATCATATCATAACTCGGCGTATAGCCGTCATATCATAACCTGATGTATAGCCATCATATCATAACCTGGCGCCTAATCGTCATATCATACTAAATCGTAATTGTATTATTATCCTGTCCATTTATGTCATTTTAACAATTCTCATGCCACACAAATTTTTACTCATAATTTATAGTATAATAATAAACTTCCTACGAAAACATATAATTTTCTGAAAACAAAAGGGAGATCATCTGTAGGGTTTAATTTAAGTAAAACTATAAGTTTTACAAGAAAAAGGAGATGAATAACCCATTCACTTTTGTTTTTCCCAAATTTGTATAATAAGCAAAATTACCATTTTAATAAAACTGATTCATACATAAAAGCATATACACTATTTCTAAAATCATATACCTCAGTTTAATCGGTTCATGTCTCAAAAATAATTGTCATAATCTAATCCCTTTACATGTTCCTAGAATTTCTACCTAAAATCTTCAGGAACATGAAACCCTAGCCATTTAAATCTACTGAGGATCAACGACCTATGAGCCAGGAGGAGGGAGAGAGGATTGAGGAGCACGTGAGAGTGACCCGAGAGGCTTAGGAGAGAGAGAATCACGTGTGTGTGTGTGTGTGTGTGTGTGTGAGAGAGAGAGAGAGAGAGAGAGAGAGAGAGTGTGTGTGTGTGTGTGTGTGTGTAATAAAATAAAAAAAATGATCTTGCTTACTACTTAAGTAGGCTCAGCATGCAGAAAAACCGTCAACGATTTTCTAAAATGGTCTGAAACCGTTGACGGTTTGGTGCTGAACCAAACCATCTTCTTTCTTTTCTTGCTTTTCTTTCCCTTTTTGTTTTTTATTTTATTTTATTTTATTTTCTAGGTTTGGGTTACTGCACATTTTTATTAAATCAAGTTTGGGTCCTTCTATTTTCGGGAATCAAGTTTTATTTTTTTTTAAACTCGAAACTTTTTTTTTTTTTGGAAGACAAAAATTGGACAACAAAAAATAAATATACAAGAAATTCAAAAAATAAAAAGAAGGGGAAAACATGTGCGCAAATTTCTTTCCCTCTTCACTGCCCGAATATTCGCTAACTAAACAACAATGATAGGGAGGGAGCAAATTTCGGTGGGAATTATTCTGCTGGTGGAACAACTTTTGCATGCCAAATGATTGCTGGGCTCTCTCTAAAGAGAGAGTCTCGACGCACATAAGAAGGGAGGAGTTAATTTTATGTTCACGCATAGAGGGGGGTCTTCATTTTTCACTGTTCATTCGTCACCCCACCACTCTCTCATTTCTCTCGCTCACCTCCCTCATTCTCTTGCTCATCTCTCTCATTCTCTCACTTATCACCCTCATAAACTACCTCCCATTCCCATCTTACCGCCGTGCCTCATAGCCCTCATGATCTCCATCTCACGCAAACACCAACTTAGCTTCAGCCATGCACCACCATGATTCCCCAAGGCCATATCAGAGCACCCTATAACCACTAGAAAGCGCCACTGAACCAAAAACCAGCCACCCTCACAGCAGTGAGCAAATCCGACCTCACTGCCTCTTCATCTCTCATCGCACCACCATCTCCACCAGCCCCAAGCATTTTGGCTGTTCCACCGCCATCAACACCACCATCTATCTCTCTCAAGCTCTAACTCCAACTGTCTCCCTCACCCTCATCTCCTTCACATCCGTGAAGTAGTAGTAGGCAATCACCATTCCAGCAACTCATATTTTGCTCCCGAACTCTGACCAATCTCACACACGCATAATAGAGTCTAGCAGCAAACAACCGTAAAGGCACGAACAACGCTGGAAGCATCTCAAACACACATTTTGTTCTCTCTCTCTCTCTCTCTCTCTCTCTCTCTCTCTCTCTCTCTCTCACCTCTTATCCACTCATGGTTGATGAACAATTTTGTTTATTACTTAGATGAAATATTATTACTCTGTTGTAGATGTTTCGTAACAACCTGCTATATTTAATGAATATTTTATGACTTTCCTATGATAAATATTATGAAATTCTATATCTTTGATACCTTCTGATATATATAGTTATCAACCTATGTAGTAGGAAGCTAATCCATATAACCATAAGCACATAAATACACAATACTAGGGTGCTAAGATGTTCCCCAAAATATACATATACAATTGTTCCTCGTAAACACCCTCATCTATACTAGAGCTATACAAAAATCAATCTCCCAAAAATACTCACTCTACTGACAGGGCAGGACTGAGGCCCCTCTACCTGCGAGCCTGATCTGCTCGCCTAACTGGATCACCTGAAAAATGTTAAACTAATGGGATGAGGCAACGCTCAGTAAGAGGAAATATGTTTTTGCTAGTGTGTGGCAGATGAGTTACAATTCTACAAAAGCTTGATTCTATAAAATTAAGTATAACTGAATCTGTAAATATGGTACAAATAAAATAAACCACCACCTATATCCATGTTACTTAACATATCTGTATTTTAGGTTTCTACTCATAATACTTCTAATACACATAAGTATATCCTTTGTTTCTGTAAAACTATATATACATAATAATAACTGAAAAACTTACTTGGATGGATAACTGTATGTCATGATTTAAACCCTCATGATAGGGTTGTGCGACCCGTAAGCAGGATTTATCGTTGGCTGGCCTACCAGGATAAACCACTATACTCCGTCAGTCAGATCAGCCCTCTTCAACCCATATTTGATGGGGAGCCGGTCCACAACATAGGCACGATCGACTTATCTACCACATATTATCTGAATTTGTGGTTGCACTCTGAACTGTATATAGCTACGGTACCGTGCTCTGTAAATTGTATCTGTAATCGTCCATCAGGGTCTGATACTATATAATACGTTTCTATATATAACTATCTATTTTACCATGATTCTGTAATAACTGTATTAACCATGATGCTGAAAATAAATTGTATCTACATCAACTGTGTTTCTGAAATTAATTGTAAATTTGTATGTCATGTTTTTATAAAACTGTATAATCATGGTATTCTGAAATTGCTGTAAAACATATTTTATGTCTGTATATTCTGTCAAACATAATCCTGGAAATTACTGTAAAACATGTTTCTATAATATATATATATATATATATATATATATATATATATTCTCAAGCCACATAGTAATTTAAAACATAATAAATATAGTTGATCAACTGTATAAATTTCTGCTGTGAATAATAATCTAGTAAAAACATATACTTTGTACTGAAAACATACTAGAATTACCTAGTATAGCATATTTCCCTTACCTGTTTCCTTCTAGAATCCCCTACTGTGGCGTGTCCTACACCCGTAGGGTTCTCCACTCAACACCCTGAAAATGACATTCCCCAGAACAAAACATCAATATTTTCCAGGATACAAAATTTCCTATAACTTTGGGGAAAGGTAAAAACTGGATAAAATACCTTATCTCGAGATTGGGATGAATTCCAAACCAACTTCTCCAACAATTAGCTCCGACAGACTTGCAGAGAACTTTATCAGGAGCATCGTGGTGGCCTCAGATCTTCAATCCGGCGAGAAATGGAGTCGGGATCAAAGAGAGAATGGGAGGGAAATGTAGAGAGATTAATAAAGTGACAATAGAGAACAAATATCCTCTACCCCGTATTGATGATTTGTTTGACCAGCTCCAGGGTACTCATACATATTCGAAGATTGACCTCAGATCCGGCTACCATTAGGTGAAAGTGAAAGCAAAAGACATCTCAAAGACAGCCTTCAGGACCCGGTACGGGCATTATAAGTTTCTCGTTATGCTCTTTGGATTGACGAATGCTCCTGCGGTATTTATGGATTTGATGAACAGAGTCTTCCACCAATACCTATTGATGATGTACTGGTCTATTCGAGGAGCTATGAGGAGCATGAGGTGCACTTGAGACAGGTTTTGCGGACACTTCGGGAAAAGAAGTTATATGCCAAGTTCAGTAAATGTGAATTTTGGCTTGAGAAGGTCATGTTCTTGGGGCATGTTATATCTAGAGACTGTATTTCTGTGGATCCTAGCAAGATTGAGGCAGTAGTGAATTGAGTTAGACCGAGAAATGTCCAGGAGATCAGAAGTTCCTTGGGGCTAGCCAGATATTACCGTCGTTTCGTTGAGGGATTCTCGACGTTGTCAGGACCTTTGACATAACTAACAAGGAAGAATGTCAAATTTGAGTGGGATGACAGCTATGAGCAGAGTTTTCAGGAGCTGAAGCAGAGATTAGTCACAGCACCAGTGTTAGTCATCCCATTTGGGGGTGAGGGGTATGTCATTTACAGTGATAAGTCCTTGAAGGGACTTGACTGTGTGTTGATGCAGCATAGCAGGGTAGTGGCGTATGCGTCCAGGTAGTTGAAAGAATACGAGGAGAACTGCCCTACCCACGATCTTGAGTTGGTTGTAGTTGTACACACGTTGAAGATTTGGAGACATTATTTATACGGCGAGCAATGTGAGATTTTATCCGACCACAAGAGCTTGAAGTATTTTTTTACGCAGAATGAACTGAATATGAGGCAGAGAAGGTGATTGGAACTGATAAAGGATTTTGATTGTACCATCAGTTACCACCTAGGGAAAGCAAATGTGGTAGCTGATGCGTTGAGTAGGAAACAGGGAACCGGTGTCAGCAGCTATGGAGATCCAGCATCCTATTATGATGGATCTGGAGAGACTCGACATAGAGTTGGTGGAGAGTGATCTTCCAGTGTGTATTGCCAGCTTGGTAGTACAGCCTACTTTGTAGGAAAGAATTAAAGCCGCCCAGAAGGAGGATCCAGAATTAGTAGAGGTGATGGATAGAGTACAGAGTGGTCAGGGGGAGGAGTTCAGTATTGCAGATGACGAAGCTTTGCGATTATGTTCTAAATTATGCATTCCTGCAGATACTGAGATCATGAAGACCATTCTAGAGGAGGCTCACAGATCCTTGTATACAGTTCATCCTGGTAGTACAAAGATGTACAGGGATCTGCGAGAGTCGTACTGGTGAAGTGGCATGAAGAGAGAGATCGCCGAGTATGTAGCCCAGTGTTTAACGTGCCAGCAGGTAAAGGCTGAGCACCAGAGGCCGGCAGGGCAGTTGCAGCCGTTATTCATCCCAGAGTGGAAGTGGGATCATATATCGATGGACTTTGTGTCAAGACTGCCGACAACATTACATGGCCAGAATGTCATCTGGATGATTGTTGACCGTTTGGCTAAGACCGCCACTTTATACCTATCAAGATTAGATAGTCCCTCAACCATTTAGCGGAGATTTACATTCAAGAGAAAGTACGTTCTCATGGGGTGCCAGTATCAATTGTGTCGGATAGAGACCCGCGATCTACATCACGATTGTGGAGGAGTTTGCAGGAGGCTCTGGGGTCTCAGTTATCGTTTAGTATGACATTCCATCCTCAGTTAGATGGGCAGACTGAGAGGACGATATAGATATTAGAGGACATGCTCAGAGCGTGTGTACTAGACTTTGGGGGTAGTTGGACTCAATTCATGCCGCTAATAGAGTTTGCGTATAATAATAGTTATCAGTCTAGCATTGGCATGGCACCATTTGAGGCTCTGTACAGTAGGAGATGTCGTTCTCCTTTTTTTTGGGATGAAGTGGGTAAGTGGCGAGTTATGGGGCCAGAGCTTGTGCAGCAAGCGCGTGATAAGGTTCAGCTTATCAGAGACAGGATTAGTGCAGCTTAGAGCCGACAGAAAAGTTACGCTGACCATCGCCGTAGGAATTTAGAGTTTGATGTGGGTGATCACGTATTTTTGAAGATAGCTCCAATGAAAGGGGTTATGCGCTTTGGGAAAAAGGGTAAACTTAGTCCTAGGTTTATTAGTCCATTTGAGATTCTAGATAAAGTGGGGTCGGTAGCCTATAGACTAGCTTTGCCACCTGTATTGTCCAGGATCCACGATGTATTCCATGTTACTATGTTGAGGAAATACGTCCCAGATCCTTCTCATATCATTAGTTATGATGAGTTTGAGCTTTGTGATTCACTGGGATATGAAGCGGTACCAGTATAGATTCTAGATAGGAAGGTACAGGAATTACGTAACAAGAAAATTTCTCAAGTAAAGGTTTTGTGGAGGAATCATGCGATAGAAGAAACTTCTTAGGAGTCCGAGGAGCAGATGAGGCAGAAGTATCCGCATCTATTCCCAGAAGTTTGATTCGGTAAATGTAAGTAGTGAAGTAGTATTTTCTTTGGCAGGTACATGTAATGGTTCAATTAGTGTAGTATTTTGGTTCTGGGAGAAGTTTTCTTTTGTTCATGTAATCTTCCAGGACTTGGAGTGTAACCACGGTATTCCTCCGCCACAAGTAAGGGTAGGTAATAAAATAAGTAGACCATTTTGCCTTATAAGGGATGACGAGTTATGTGAACGGTAAATTTCGAGGACAAAATTTTTATAAGGAAGGGAAGATGTAACGACCTGAATAAAGTGGTAGTTAAATAATAAAAGAAAAGGGATATGGAAACCAGAAACAAAAGGAGACCGTCGACTTCATCGACGAATACAGGTGATTCATCGACGAAGGCTTTAAAGATTTCGTCAACGAACACAGGGCTTCGTCAATGAGAAAATACCAAGAGGGGTTTTGGAGCCGACTGAATTTTGTCGACAAGGAGTGGATTTCGTCGACGAAATGTGTGAAGGACTCGTCGACGAAGGACGGGCTCGTCAATGAAATCCCCTGCTTATAAATATGAAAATCCGAATTTTTATCTTATTAAGGAAGCCATCTCTTTTCTCTCTCTCTCCCCTTCAGTTTTCTCTTTTTCTTTCATCGATTTCGGGCCAGATCTTTGCCGGATCGACAATCCGAAGTCACCACGACGCTCCTGGCGGAGTTCTCTCTAAATCTGCTGGAGTGGATCGTGGAAGAAAGCTAGTTGGAAATCATCCCAGAGTTAAGGTAAGGCTTTTTAAGCCATATTTGGTCTTGCACTAGTTATAAGAAATGTTGTGCGCATGAAAATACTGAAGTTTAATACTAGGAGTTTTCAGTTTCAGGGTATTGGTCAAGGAATCCCTCAGGTGTTAGACTTAAATACGTTTGGGTAAAAACTTTCTACTCAATATTTGGGTTTTTGACAAGTGGGGAAAGTATTATATGCTTAGAAATACTGAACTTTAATACTGGAAATTTGCATTTTCAAGGTGTTGAGTTGGGAACCCTGCGGGTGCGGGGAAGATTTTCTTAGGGGCTTTGCAGGAATCAGGTAAGGGGATAAACTAAGCTAGTTTTGTTTTGAGAAAATGTATGTATATATATATATATATATATATATATATTTAACATCTGATTTGTGAAAAATGTATATATATATATATATATATTTATATATATGTTTTATATTTGCAAAATACTGTTAAATAATCGTATGATTGAATATGTGAAAATTTGTTTGTGTGGCATGAGTATAAAACTGTTGTGAAATACTATTTTCTGGGAATGTGGATGAGGTGGATTTTTATGATGGAAAACCGGCGTACGGGCCGAGATTTTTATGTGAATGTGATTTGCCGGCATACGAGCCGTGCTATGTGGATGAGATTTGCCAACATACGGACTGTGCTATGTGATTTGCCAGCGTACAAGCTGTGCTATGTGATTTGCCAGCGTACGGGCCAAGCTATGATAAAATGTGTAATACCAGTGTACGGGCCGATGATTTTTATGATACACGTATATATGCAAAATGATGTGATTGATGTGAGAATAAATGATATGAGATATTTATGTATCACCGTTTTAGTATATATATATATATGATATCAGAACCTGGTTGGCTTGGTCTAGGCTAGCACTTACACGGTACCGTTGTTATGTGTCCATGGTCTTCGTGATCATGATATCTGTGTTAACGCCACAGTATGGAGTGGTGTGAGATTGGATGGTCGATATGGTTATTTTCAAGAAGTGTGCTGTTATCGCCCCTGGTATACGAACCAGTCTAAGTAGACCCATCGGACCTACAGACTAGACTATTGACTTGGCAGTGGTTGGCCAACAATTGTCAAGTCCCCCCTTCGGATTATACAACCCAGTCATGTGGGGGTAATACATGACAATAGCTAGCTAACCTACCAGGATTGTTTTATGTTATTACTATTATGATATGAGATGAGAAATGTTTATGAAAATGCGGTATGTTCTGCCATATTTTGATTTACATATGTTTTCCCATATTTGATAAACAGTACTGAATATGATGTGTATGGTATATGTAGAACACGGTATACTCATGTTACCACACACTGGTATTAGTTTATTTCCCTTACTGAGAGGTGTCTCACCCCTTAATCTTACAAAATTTTCAGAAGCCCCTGATAAGAGAGCGGGAAATGCCCCTCTGATCTAGAGTTGTTTATTTGCCCTTTGCGAAGGGTAAGTTTTTGGTATGGATAGTATGGTTTTGTGGGAATTGTCCTTAAAATTCATTTGTAGGATGTATATATGGAAGTACAGTGATTGTAGTAACTCTGGTACATTATGATATATGATATGATGGTATGTATATAATTATACATTTTCTGCTGCTTAGGCTTCTATTGTATGTTCTGATATATCCCTGGTACCCATGGGTCCAGGTGGCTTGTGACCTACTGAGCTGGAATGTGAGATATGTGGTATTGATTTTATGATGATATTATTATAAATATATATATATATGTGGAAAAATGAGCAGGTCGTGACAACTTGCCCTCACTTATGGCGGAGGAATACCGTGGTTACATTCTAAATTCTAGGGAATTACCCATATAAAACTAATAACTACTCTTATTTATCAATACGTGTACCTGCAAAAGAAACACTATCTAGCTATTATACTTTACCTGATTACCTCTAAACCTCTTGGAACAACTGTGGGTATTTCTGTCTCGTCTGCTCCTCGAGCTCCCAAGAAGCTTGCTTTATAGAATGATTCTTCCACAAAACTTTAACTAGCTGGATTTCTTTGGTGCGCAATTCTAGTATCTAAGATCTGTACGAGTACTTCTTCATAAGCTAATGAATTCTTAAACTCTATTTCTGCATAACTGATTATGTGAGATGGGTCTGAGACATATTTCCTCAACATAGCCACCTGAAACATGTCGTGTATTTAGCTAACGCTGGCGACAAAGTTAGCCTATAGGCAACTGACCCTATCTTCTCGAGTATCTCAAATGGGCTAATAAACCTAGGGCTCAACTTACCCTTCTTTCCAAACCTCATAACCCCTTTTAACAGAGCTATTTTCAAAATACATGATCTCCCACTTCAAATTCCAGTTCTCGACAGCGAATATCCGCGTAGCTTTTCTGCCGACTCTGTGCTGCACTGATTCTATCTTGAATGAGTCGAACTTTATCGTACGCCTGTTGTACTATTTATGGCCCCAAAACTCGCTCTCACCCAGCTCACTCATATATAAAGGGGAACAACACCTCTTACCATAGCTCACTCAAATTACCCAGATGGCATTCTGACCATGCGGCGCTGGCGGTAACCCAGTAACAAAATTCATGGATATGTGGTCCCACTTCCACTCAATAATGAAAAGTGGCTGTAACTGACCAGTCGATCTCTGGTGCTCAGCCTTAACCTGCTGGCATGTCAAACACTACTGCACAAATTCTGCTATTTCCCTTTTTATGTCACTCCACCAGAAATACTCCCGCAGATCCCTATACATTTTTGTATTGCCATGATGAACAGTGTACAAGGATCTGTGTGTTTTTTCTAGAATTGTCCTCCTGATGCTGTCATCCACAGGCACACATAGTCCGGTGCGAAATCTCAAAGCCCCATCGTCAGAAATACTGAATTCCTCTCCCTGACCATCTTGTATTCTGGCTATTACTTCAGCTAATTCTGGATCATCCCCCTAAACAGCTTTAATTCTTTCATATAGTGTAGGTTGTACAACCAGACTGGCAATAAGTGCCTAAGGATCATCCTCCACTAAACCCATACCGAACCTTTCTGAGTCCATCTGAATTGAGTGTTGAACTACTGCTGCTAGTTGTACTACATCTTCTTATTTACGGCTCAAAGCAACAGCCACCACATTTGCTTTACCTGGGTGGTAACTGATGGTATAGTCGTAATCCTTGATGAGTTCTAACCACCTCCTTTGCCGCATATTCAATTCTTTCTATGTAAAGAAATACTTTAGACTCTTGTGATCCAAAAATATTTCACATCTCTCACCATATAAGTAATGTCTCTAGATCTTTAACGCGTGCACCACTGCAGCCAATTCCAAATCATGAGTAGGGTAGTTCTTTTCATACTCTTTCAACTGCCTGGAAGCATACGCTACCACCCTACCATGCTGCATCAGTACACAACCGAGCCCTTTCAAAGACACGTAACTGTAAATCATATACCCATCACCTCCTGATGGAATCGTCAATACTGGTACAGTGACAAGTTGCTGCTTTAATTCCTGAAAACTCTACTCGCATTCTTCATCCCACACAAATTTGGCATTTTTCCTAGTCAAATGTGTGAGAGATCTTGATAAGGCTGAAAACCCCTCAACAAATCGACGATAATAACCTACCAGTCCCAAAAAACTTCTGACTTCCTGCACATTCTTCGACCTGGCCCAATTCACCACCGTGTCAATCTTGCCAGGATCCATTGAAATATCGTCTCCTGAAATTGCATGACCCAAAAAAATGCTACTTGCTCAAGCCAAAATTAACACTTGCTAAACTTGGCGTAAAACTTTTTCTCCCCGAGCGTCTGCAGTACCTGCCTCAAATGTACCTCACGATCCTCAAAACTCCTCGAATAAACCAGTATATCATCAATAAAAATTACTACAAACTAATCTAGATACTGGTGAAAGACTCTATTCATCAAGTCCATAAACACAGCTGGGGCATTCGTCAGATCAAATGGCATAACGAGGAATTCGTAGTGCACATACCTGGTTCTGAAAGTTGTCTTTGCCACATCCTTTGATTTTACCCTCACTTGATGATAACCTAATCTGAGATTGATCTTGGAATACACCCGTGTACCCTAAAGTTGATCAAACAAATCGTCTATACGTGGTAGAGGATATTTGTTCTTAATAGTGACCTTGTTTATCTCCTTGTAATCAATACACATCCTCATAGTCTCGTCCTTCTTCTTTACGAACAATACTGGAGCTCCCCATGGCGATACACTGGGTCATATAAATCTCCTATCCAGCAAGTCTTGTAACTGATCCTTCAATTGCCCTAATTCAGCTGGAGTCATACGGTAGGGAACCTTAAAAATCGATGCTGTACTTGGAGGCAAATCTATAGAAAAATCCACCTTGTATTCGGGAGGCAACCCTTGTAGCTCCTTTGGAAATATATCGGGAAATTCTTGCACGACTAGTGTACTGCCAAACTTCGATTCATTTTCTGTCACTTCTTTTAAAAAAGCTACAAATCCTTGACTTCCATCCAGGAGCAATCTGCACGCCTGCACAGCGGATACCAACTGCGACAGCGCACGTACATATGAACTAGTAAACCTAAATTCTTTCTCACTAGGGGGTCTAAAAACTACTTCTTTCTGATAACAATCAATACTGGCGTGATTAACTACCAACCAATCCATACCCAGTATTACATCAAACCCACACATCTCAAACACAATCAGGTTTGCCGGTAGCACTCTCCCCTGAATTTCTATAGGATAGCCTCTGAGTACCCTTTTACACCTCATCACTGACCTAGACGGTGTACCTACTGACAGTTCTCTATCTAATAACTGAATCTCATTTCTAGATAATTTAACGTAGGATACAGAGACAAAGGAATGAGTAGCACCTGAATCAAATAAAACAATGACGGGATGTGATAAAACAATAAATGTACCTGTCCCCACATCCGTAGCAGCCTCAGCATCACCCGGTGTCAATGCGTAAACCCTCGCAGGGGCTACATTCCTCTGTTGGCCTCCATAAGGCGTCTGATATCCTCCCCGATAAGGCCTAGGAGCTGGAACCTAATATGGCGATACTAGGCATGCACGAGCCATGTGGCTGAGTCTCCCACAATGATAACAAACATCTCTCCCAACCCGGCACTCCCCCAAATGCCATCTCCCATATGTCTGACATACCGGGAAAATCAGCATACCCTGATTCTCACGAATTCCTGTCGTTTGCCGCTGATCTCCCCTATCACGACCTCCTCTCCATAAACTCCTACTGGAGTCAACCTGAAAACCCTAAGGTGCAGGCCTCTTCCTCTGACTTTGAGCTGTTATACCCCTCTGTATACCACTCTCAATAATCGCAACTCTGTCTACAACCTCTGTAAATGTCTGAGCCCTAAAACCAATCACCTACTCAAACAAGCTCTGCCTCATTCCCTCTTCAAACTTCCTTGCCTTTTTCTCTTCATCAGGTGTTAAATGTGAAGTAAAACGTGAAAACTCGATAAACCGAGTCGCGTACTGAGATACGGTCATCTGCCCCTGTACCAAATGCATAATCTCTTCTGCCTTCGCGCTCCAAATGACCGAGGGAAAATTGTGACGCCCCGACCCGCCAAGTGGGGCCCGAGTGCACGTGTTCCAATCACTTGTATCTGATACCATAATTAACATACACGCAGTGGCACATAAATAAATTACCTTAAATAAATACCAGAGTTCTATATAACAACCAAAAACCAACACTACAACATCCAAATATCTGTATCCACAACCAGCATTTAAACGTAATTCCATACAAATATATCTATACATATATCAGTATCTCACAATACCCCAAAAAGAAACTATCACAAACAATCCCAGCCTAGGCCTTTAAACCCGGTCTCCAGAAGAACCTGAAAATTTGTTAATCCACTAGGGTGAGACACCTCTCAGTAAAGGTGGAATAAATTATAACAGTGTCTGACAAATGAGTTTTAATATTTACATATCAAAATAAACTGCTTCATATATAATATCAATAACAACTGAGAAAATGTACCATTAATAACATCCCCAACATCTAATATCACACACATCCAATATGCACAAGTACATAATTTTTATGCAGGCGAAAGTCCCCAAGGATAGGGAAGATTACCCACCCATACAAGTAGCTTTCCTCTGCACTGGTACTAAAAAACTACCTACCAGAGCACTCACCTTGCTCAGTAAGCCCTTAGGTGAAGTATTACCTCGCCGCCAGTACACACATCTTTATTATTTTAAAGGCGAAGGTTTTTGAGGATCGGGATGTCTACTCGCCCATACAAGTAGCATCCCTTTACACTGATACCAAGAAACTACCTAACAGAGCACTCGCCTTTCTCAGCAAGCCCCCGGTGGTATGTTTACCTCACCGCATGCACACACATGCATTCACAATATGTAATACCATTATTTTTATGCTATAATTAAATTCACATTGCACACAACACATCCACACAGGAATCATGCATCTCCTACTTCATCTTCCAATGTCCTCAGTACGTGACCCACACACAGCAACTGCGTACATGTTAGTACGTGGCCCACATAGGCACCTACGTACTTCTTATCTACATGTGGCCCACACAGGCACCACTACCGACATAGGGTACATAACATGGCCCACATAGGCACCATTATCCACACAGGATATAACGTGGCCCACACAGGCACCACTACCCACACAGGTTATATAACATGGCTCACACATATGCCATTATCCATATAGGATATAATGTGGCCCACACAGGCACCACTACCCACACAAGGTATATAACATGGCCCACACATGCTCCATTATTCACCAGTATCCAATCTCCATGACCTATTCGTCATACATCAGTAGAACAAGCTCCTCGACCTGCCAACGTGCTACCCTATATAAATGACAATATGACAAGCTCCTCAACCTACCAACGTCATATCATGATTTACATCTAGACAATATAATAACTTCCTCATGCCAACGTTATATTAAGATGCATACAAATAACCACACCAGTTAGTTCACATAGACGCATTAATGCATTTTCACACAGGAATTCAACAGATCAATTCATTTCCCACACAGTATCCCCACAGATCAATACATTTCCACACAGGAGTCAAACATAACAACTCATACATCATGCCATAATCATTTCAAACACCCCTACATGCAAACCCAAATACCACAGTAATTCATATTCAATTTATTAGGAAAAATTACTCCCATGCCATACAAATTTAATATCATAAGCAATTATCCCAAATATAAATTTTAAGCAAAAATAATCATTTTTCTAGTAATCAGGCTATTCTGAAAATCATATAGATAAATAATAAATTCCATATGCTCATAAATAATCGGTTCACCTTAATAAAATACTGATATAATTTTATTCCCCCTTACCTGATTCCCTGAATTATGCCTGCAGGACTCCCAAATTTATACTCGCGGCGCTCACCCGAACCCTGATTCAATCATATCAACCCCAAAAAAATATTATTTTAACCCTTCATAATTTATAATAATTAAATAATAATTAATTTCTAAATAACACATTTATCCTAATTTTGGACTATTTCTACAATAACCTCACGAGAATTTCACTCCGCTAGACTTGTATAGAATCATCCCTAGATTCTTATGGTGGTATCCGATCGCCCATTTGGCTTAAAATTTAGGAAAAATTGAGATAAAAATGAGAATTTGGTTTACCTCACGAGATATGCCCACGTTACTCTTACAACAAATCCACTTTGGTAGATATGTCAGTGGCAAAAAATGGAGTTCAGTGGTATCTTCGGATTTTCTTTCTCTTTCTCTCTCTTTCTTTCCTTCTTGTTCTGTTCTGTGCGTGTGAATTTTTTTCTCTTCTTTCCTTCTGTTTTGTTCCAGCAGAAAACTTAAACACTAAGTTTTCTTTTTTTTTTTCTTTTTTTTTCTTTTTTTTTTCTTTCCTTTATCCTTTCTTTGACCTTATCATATACTTATATATATATATATATCCTTATATATACTTATACATATTACTTACATATATACTTATATATATATATAATTAAATATACATATATATATATATATCCACAATCCTCATATTCTTAATTTAATTAATTTTCTTAACAATAATTAATTAATTAATAATAATAATTTTTTGAATTAATAATTTATTATTTTTTTTTGGTCGTTACAAAAATATTGCTCGAAGAACAGCTCCTTGAATCGGTCCCAAGTCATTGGCACCAGAACCAGCCTCTGCTCCTTTATCAGACGTGCTAATCTCCACTGGCGCTTTGCCTTTCCTGTAAGTTTAAATGCTGCAAATACCACCTTTTGCTCATTTGTACAAGGAAACACAGCCAACATATTTTCAATGTCCTGGACTCAATTCTCAGCTACAACCGGGTCATCTTCTTCAGCAAAGGATAGGGGCTTCATTCGCGTAAACTGCTCTATCGTGTAGCTATGCTCCCCTGAGCTCCTGGTCATCTTAGTCATCACCTACTGGGTAATGCTACGCAGTACGACATCAGTATCTCCACCTCCCATACTAGAAGGTCTTGGCCTGTCTCCCCCAACATTCGTGCCACTGCTTCCTGAGTCCATCTTGAAAACAAAGAACATACTTTAAGAATCTTATCTCCTGCATAGACCTAATCTATTTTATTCCACTCAAATCACATATTCATAACTAACTACCTTCCCTGATCTTAATTCAAAATCCAGTTCTGCAATCTAGACACACAACCCGACGATAGTTTACTATGGTTTTCCTTAAATCGTCACCCTAGGAAAAACACGGAAACCACCACGGAAAATCTTGTACACAGACTACAGAATAAACCTCAAATCATCTCTGATACTCTGATGTTGCTTCCGCTGCACTCTAAAGTCTACAAAACCTAACAACCTAGGTTCTAATACCAAACTGTAACAACCTGCTATATTTAATGAATATTTTATGACTTTCCTATAATAAATACTATGAAATTCTATATCTTTAATACCTTCTGATACATATATATATATATATATATATATATATATATATATATAGTTATCAACCTATGCAACAGGAAGCTAATCCATATAACCATAAGCACATAAATACACAATACTAGAGTGCTAAGATATTCCCCAAAATATACATATACAACTGTTCCTCATAAACACCCTCATCTGTACTAGAGCTATACAAAAATTAATCTCCCAAAAATACTCACTTTACTGATAGGGCAGGACTGAAGCCCCTCTACCTGCGAGCCTGATCTACTCGCCTAATTGGATCACTTGAAAAATGTTAAAGTAATGGGATGAGACGACGCTTAGTAAGATGAAATATGTTATTGCTTGTGTGTGGCAGATGAGTTACAAGTCTATAAAAGTTTGATTCTATAAAATCATGTATAACCTAATCTGTAAATACGGTACAAATAAAATAAACCACCACATATATCCATTGTAACGACCTGCTATTCATTTTCCAGTTTTTTTTATATATATATATACTGTAAAATTTATAATGCTCTGATGCCTACTAGATTAAATCAAACCCTTAACCTAAGCAGCGAGAAGCAGAATTCATATAAACACAACCTTATATAAATATATACAATACTAGAGTGCTAAAATATTCCCCAAAATATACATATATGACTGTTTCTCAAAATATCCTCAACTGGGCTAGGGCTATACATAAATACTCCCAAAAAGACAGGGCGATACTGAGGCCCCTCTACCTGTGAGCCTGATTTGCTCGCCTACCTAGATCACCTGAAAAATGTTAAAGTAATGGGATGAGACGACGCTCAATAAGACCAAACATGCTATTGCTAGTGTGTGGCAAATGAGTTACCATAGTTTAAAATCTATTTTTAAATAATCATGTATAACTAAATATGAGAATGCAAGTACAAATAACATATACAACCACCACCGGTACCCATGTTGCTTAACATATCTGTTTTTATAGGTTTTCCATTAATAATACTTTTACTATATATAAGTACCCCCACTGTTACTGTAAAACTGTATATAAATCTAATAGCTGAAAACTTCCCTGTGGATAACTGTATGTCATGATTTAACCCTTCATGACAGGGTTGTGCGGCTCGTAGGCGGGATCTACCCTAGCTGGCCGACCAGGATAAACCGCTATACTCCATCAGTCTTATCAGCCTACCTCAACCCATATCTGATGGGTAGCTTGTCTACTCGTGGGCTTTATACGATCGACTTACATACCACGTATTATCTGAATAGGTTGTTGCACTCTATAGTGTATATAGCAAAGGTACCATGATCTGTAAATTGTATCTGTAATATCTATCAAGGTCTGATACTATATAATACATCTCTATATACAACTATCTGTTTTACCATGATTCTGTAATAAC
Organism: Malania oleifera; assembly: GCF_029873635.1. Taxonomy (NCBI): domain Eukaryota; kingdom Viridiplantae; phylum Streptophyta; class Magnoliopsida; order Santalales; family Ximeniaceae; genus Malania; species Malania oleifera. Next base: position 102,425,826 of record NC_080420.1, read on the forward strand.
TGTATTAACCATGACGCTGTGATAAACTGTATCTATATCAATTGTATTTCTAAAATGAATTGTAAAAATGTATGTCATGGTACTGTAAAACTGTATAATCATGGTATTTTGTAATTGCTATAAAACATATCCACTGTCTGTATATTCTGTAAAACATAACTCTGAAAATACTGTAAAGCATGTTTCTATACTATATCTATATTCTCAACCACACATTAATTTGAAGCATATTAAACATACTTGATAAACCGTATAAATTTTTTATATGAATAATAATATGATAATAACGTATAATTTATACTGAAAACATACTAGAATTGCCTAGTAAAACATATTTCCCTTACCTAATTTTTACTAAAATCCCCCGACTATGACGAGTCCTACATCCGCAGGGTTCTCCACTCAACACCCTAAAAACCATATATTCCAGAAGAAAATATCACTATTTCTACGTCTACAACATTTCCTACAACTTTTGGAAAGTCAAATTTCAACAAAAACGTCTTACCCTAAATCTGGGATAAAATTCAACTTCATCCCACCAACGATCTGCTCCGGCAAACTTAGGGAGAACTTCCCCAGGAGCGGCGTGGTGGTCTCAGATAGTCGATCCAACGAATGACGGGGCCAAAATAGAAGAGAGATGGAGGTGAAGCCATAGGAAAGAGAGAGAGGGAGTGAATTTTTGTGAATTGTCTACGTAAAAATCCAAGTTTTAGCTATTTATAGAACCAGATTTGTTGATGAGACACGTCACCTCGTCGATGAGTCTTGTAGAAAGTTCATCGACAAACCTGCAACCTCATCGACAAATTTCAGTTTTCCCAAAAATCCTCTCTCGGTATCTTCTCGTCGACGAAACTTGTCTTCGTTGACGAGGCCCTCTTGTACCCTCGTCGACAAATCCCCTGTATTCATCAACGAGGACCTGATAAATTCTCTTGGGTTAATTACATCCTAAAGTACAACGTCGTCGACGAACGTGAAGCATTCATCGACGAAGTCGGATGCCTCATTCTGTTACTGTTTCCATTTCTATCCCTCTTTATTATTAAATACCCTTATTCTTGAGTCGTTACATCCATGTTACTTAACATATCCGTATTTTAGGTTTCTACTCATAATACTTCTAATATACATAAGTATATCCTCTGTTTTTGTAAAACTGTATACATATAATAATAACTGAAAAACTTCCCTAGATGGATAACTGTATGCCATGATTTAACACCTCATGACAGAGTTGTGCGGCCTATAGGCGGGATTTATCGCTAGCTAGCCTACCAGAATAAACCACTATACTTTGTCAGTCAAATTGGCCCTCCTCAACCCATATCTGATGGGGAGCCTGTCCACAATATAGGCACGATCGACTTATTTACCACGTAATATCTGAATATGTGGTTGCACTCTGAACTGTATATAGTTACGGTATCGTGCTCTGTAAACTGTATCTGTAATGGTCCATCAGGGTCTGATACTATATAATCCGTTTCTGTATATAACTATCTGTTTTACCATGATTCTGTAATAACTGTATTGACCATGACGTTGAAAATAAACTATATCTATATCAACTGTGTTTCTGAAATTAACTGTAAATTTGTATGTCATGGTTTTGTAAAACTGTATAATCATGGTATTATGAAATTGCTATAAAACATATTTCCTGTCTGTATATTTTGTCAAACATAATCCTGAAAATTACTATAAAACATGTTTCTATACTATATCTATATTCTCAAGCCACACTATAATTTAAAACATAATAAACATAGTTGATCAACTGTATAAATTTCTATTGTGAATATTAATCTGGTAAAAACGTATACTTTATACTGAAAACATACTAAAATTGCCCAGCATAGCATATTTCCCTTACCTATTTCCTGATAGAATCCCCTACTGTGGTGTGTCCTACACCTGCAGGATTCTCCACTCAACACCCTGAAAACGACATTTTCTAAAACAAAATATCAGCATTTTCCAGCATATAACATTTCCTAAAACTGCGGGAAAGGTAAAAATTGGATAAAACACCTTATCTTGAGATTGAGAGGAATTCCAAACCAACTTTTTCAACGATCAGTTCTGGCAGACTTGCAGAGAACTCTACCAGAAGCGTCGTGGTGGCTTCAGATCTTCAATCTGGTGAGAAATGGAGCCGAAATCGAAGAGAGAAGGGGAGAAAATTGTAAAGAGAGAGAGAGAGAGAGAGAAGGTTTCTGCACTTAAAATTTTGTTAAAAATCTGAGTTTCAACTATTTATATAGTCAAATTCGTCGACGAAACACGTCACCTCGTTGACGTGTCTTGTAGAAAGTTCGTCGACGAACCTGCACCCTCGTCAACGAATTTCAGACTTCCAAAAATCCTCTCTTGGTATCTTCTTGTCGATGAGACGAGTTTCGTCGACGAGATCCTGAAAACCCTTCATCGACAAAACCCCTGTATTCGTCAACAAGGCCTAGAAGAATTTATTAGGTTATTACATGTTTAATCTTCGATTCATCTTGTGCGTTAGAGAAGATCCGTCATCTGGACTTTGAGATTTTTCGGTTTTGTTTTGTAGAATATGATTTTTTATTTTTGTTGTTTTATGTTCGTCTGCTTATTTTTGCTTCAGTTTTGAGCTGATATGAAGTTCCTTGTGAATATACGAAGAATCGAAGTCATAACCGTGATCATCCTTTTCTTTCCATCTCTTTCTCTCTCCCCCAAGCTTCTTCCAATTCCATTTTCTTTCTTCTTTTTCTTCCTTCTCCATCTTTGGTCTAGTTTTGTCTTGCCGCTTCTTTTTCTCTCAATTCTCTCTCTTTATATCTAAATTTTCTTCCTCGTCCTACTTCTAATTGGCATACAAGCAAACCACGATCACCATGCAACTGTTCGAAATTCAGAAATCGCAGAAATTGCCAGCTCCGACCTCCCACAAACAGCCCCCTTTTGGTCTCCACATCCTGTCATCTCATTCTCCATTCTCTCTCTCTCTCTCTCCATTCCTAACAAGAGTAACAAAGCCCTAAAAATTGCCATGGTTGAATCTCATTACCCACGTCTTGTATCTATTCATCAAGCCCTCGAAGGTGGCTCAATGGCTGATGTGCTATTGTGGAGGCGATGGCGTGGAGGTGTTTTTGCGCTTATGGCTGCAACTGCCTTATGGTACCTCTTCGAACCAGATGGATGCAACCTTCCGTATTTTGCCGCAAATGTGTTGTTGCTTCTCGTTGTAATCCTCTTCTTCTGGGCAAAATCTGCTTCTCTTCTCAACATACCTCTTCTCCCACTTCCTGATCTGGAAGTTTCTGAGGAACCTTTTGTTGCCGTTGCTGATGAGATTCGAGTTTGGATTAATTACGCTTTGTCAATTGCATGCGACATCACTGTTGGGAGAAATTTGAGACTTCTTTTTCAGGTTGTCTTTGGCTTATGGGTGATTTCTTATATTGGGAGTTCTTTTTCCCATCACAAATGTGTTGAAAACCCAACTATAAGTGGCGGAAATGAGGTAGTGCTCATTCCGCGAATGGGTGACTCTGTTTGTGCATAATCCATCAATGGACAGTTAAACACAGTAACAGAGGATCCAGTTGGCAATTCTTTTATGCGGGATCCTCAGATGGTACCAAAGACACAGTCGGGCATTCTAGATGGTGAACAGAATGCACGATGTCAAGGATTATCTCCCAGCCCTAGCTCAGAGATTCCTTCAACCGTGCCTGGGCATGCTCTTCCATACCAGTATTTGACTCCAGGTCTCTTTTCAAATGTTGAATACTCATTATCTAGGTTTGTGGGTATATAGGTATGGGATAATCTCTTGTAAAGGTGACGAAAGTTCTCAAAATAGTGCGTGGAAGAATTCTAAATGTTCACCATCTGATTTACCTGGAGGAAATCCTAGTGCAACCAAATTAGATGATTTAAATAGTTCCCAGTGCTCAATAACCTCCCGAGAAATGAACCCGTATCCATGTCGATATGAAATGTCAGGGTTTGTGAGAACCATTCTTAACTCCCAATTACTTCAATGCAGCCCACGATTTGCACACACACTCAAACAAGCAGCAAAACACACGCTTATACACACACTCATGCACACACTTCAAAGTTCAAACCCATTGTCCTCGACCCGACCTCAAACCGGTTGATCCCGCCCGTTGACCGATTCTTTTCCGAACCGGTCTGGTCCACTGAACTGCATGTTTTGTTTTTGTATTTTATCATCTTCAACAATTTAAAAATTCATAAAAAATATAAAATAAAATTCAGAAAACTTATAAAAATTTCTAAAAATATTTTTGGGGCTTGATTTTGTTTTAATTGTCTTTTTTTTTATTTCGAAATTTGGAAATTTTGAAAAATTATAAAAAATTCAGAAAAATAGAAAAATTCAGGAAAAATATTTCGAAACCTAAAAATCATTTTTGGCACTCTTTTTATCCCAAATAAATTCCAAAAAAACTCACAGAGTATTATTTTCCTACTTAGAAAAACCCTATGAAATTTCAAAATTTTGGGAGCGCAGTTTGAAAATTATTTTCTCGATTTTCCGATCCCTATGATTTTAAAGGGAGACATTGAACTCTTCGGAGTACGGTATGCCCCGATTTTGAGGGAATACTTATATAATATTTATTTTGTGCATTTATTCATCATTTTTTGAAAGGGAGTTAGTTCCAAAGGCTTATTAAATTTAATTTGTGGGATAATTTTTTATTAATTACGTACCGTTCGTAAAACGGGGGTGTAGGGGGTGCTAATACATTCCCCTTACGTAACTGAACTCCCGAACCCAACTCTGATAACGCAGACCGATTCTACCCGTAATTGGGTAGTGATTAAGTATTCTAACCACATTCTAAAAGGTTAGTGACGACTCTATTTACATAATGTTATCCACAAAAAATACTTTTCAAAAATCCACACCTTTTCCAGTTTGCGCACCCCGGGACAACACTTGCGTTCGCTGCGGTTCAAGAAACGTCACGACAAAGTGCATCACATGCGGAATTATATTTCACACTAAGCAATATAGGAAAATTTTCTTTTATTATTACTTTTGAATTTTTTTATTAATTGTTATTATTAAGTTTTTGAATTTAAATCCTATTTCCAAGGGACTCTTGGTAATGGGAATGTGTAAGACTTTTTTTTTAAAAAAAAAAATTTTGTCCTTTTTGCTTGGTTATATTTATTAATTATTATTATTATTATTATTATTATTTTGTGTTCTTAGTGGACGTTGTTGGTGTTGCCATATATTATGCATATCACTTCCAAATTCCTAAATATATGTTATAAATAAGTCAAAGAGTTTATGGACATATATACTATATGTTGCATGTGATGACATTATTTTAAAACTAAGTGATATGTCTTTTGAAGGGAAAAGATGAACACATTTGTCACACTTTATTCAAAACATTTCTTTTGTTGTACTACTCAAATCTTCTAAGTGACACTACTTTGTATCGGACTAGCTATGTTATATTGACTCATTAAAAGTTTTTTCTTGGTTCATAGTTTTATTTCTTTTTCTCAATTTTTTTATTTCATTTTTTGGTTTCATTTTTGCTTTTGTTTTTCTATTTTCTTTTTAAGGGTTTTGTATCCTCATGAAGACTTTATACTTTCTCCCTAAATCTTTGTTTTCCTAGTTAAAAAACAGCGTTAACTCATTTAGTGGTAATTTAATAAAACTAATAGTTAATGCTAAAAACCAAATCGAGTTATGAATTTGTAACATTTTTAAATGGATAAGGTGGGTACTACACAAGGGCCAGCTTAATACTCTACAAAGCATGGATATGTACTTAAGGATATGATAAAAGAGGTATAGATACAAAAATATCTTATACTTTGTAAAACTTTGATCTACTTTATGCTAGGGATACAACTATAATAAACTATATACTTTTAGAATATACATAAATACTTTAATTAGCAGTGATGAGGTTCATGTTAAACCTTCTATGTTGTGCGTTCATTAAAAATGAGGAGTTATGAAATAGTTTTGTTTTATTTTAATTATCCATATTTATTTATTGCACAATTATGTATATAATAAAATTATGACTCATTATTTTCTACATTTTGCACCTTAAGCAGTCAACACTCACTTGTATTGGTCTTTAATTTGAGGATGATGAGCAAAATGTATTTTGTACAAATTAGCAAGATTTATTTTTATTTTTATTTTTATTTTTTGTTTGGTGAAGCATTAGTATTTTGCTAACTAGTTTCACATTTTGTCATGGAATGTTATGCCTGAAAAGAAAATTTTAAACAACTTTCAAAATCAATTTCTTATTACCTTCCATAGAGACTTATAAAAAGTTAAAAATCACAACTGTTAAAATTTCTTTCGTTATTTCCAACCAAATCAATTAAGAAAAACCAAAGTTTGATGTTTACTGTAACGACCCGAATAATAATGAGATTTAAATAATAAAAGGAAGGGAAATGAAAACCGAAAACAGAAGAATGCAGTCGACTTCGCGTTCGTTGACAACATTGTATTTTGGAAGGAAAAACAGAAAGGGGATCATCAGGGATTCGTCGACGAAGAAATACTGAGAGGGGGGTTTTGAGCCGACTGAATTTCATCGACGAGGACTTAATTTTGTCGACGAAATTAATGAAGAATTCGTCGACGAATGACGTGGCTCGTCGACGAAATCCCTTGTTCTATAAATATGGAAAATCCGGATTTTACTTCTAAACTAAGCCAACTCACTCCTCTCTCTCTCTCTCCTTTTCGGCTTTCTCCCTTTCTTTCCTTAATTTCGGGTCAGATTTACGTCGGATCTACAATCCGAAGTCACCACGACGCTCCTGGGGAAGTTCTCTCCAAATCTGTCGGAGCGAATCGTTGGTGAAAGTAAGTTGGAAATCATCCCTAAGTTGAGGTAAGACTTTTTAAGTCAAATTAGACTTTATGGTAGTTATAGGAAATGATATACGCATGAAAATACTGATGTTTAATACTGGGAGTTTTGAGTTTCAGGGTATTGATCAGGAAATCATACGGGGGTTAGCCTAAGATATTTTGGAGGCTTTCTCAGTAGTCAGGTAAGAGAATAAACTAAAGCAATCATTTTCCATGCAAATTATTATAAATTATGAGTAAATCTATTTTCAAAAAAGCATCTGTTATATCTGTTTATTACGAATGAAATGTACGATTGGGAAAATACTGTTATGATGATTAAAATGTATATGTATGTATAAGATGCCAGAAAATCATAATTTTAGAATATGAAGTATGACTTTTAATAGCATATGTGTGGCATGTATATTATTTTACGTGAGATGTATTATGATATGAAAGATTTGACGAGCAAAAAATGTTTTCAAGTATTATGAAAAGATGAGTTATGTTGTGATGATTTTGATGAATATATGATAAATGATTTATTTTCAGAATGGGTATACCTGAAACGATTCTGGGCCGAGGCTATGTGTTTATGTTATCGGCCGAGGCCGTATTTATGTTATCGGCATGAGGCCGTATTTTTGTATGATTTTGGCGCGAGGCCGTATTTATGAAAATAATCAACACAAGGCCACTATTATATCATGTATTATATGTTGTCAGTACCCGAATGTTGGTTTAGTTCAGTTTAGGGGCTCGGTATCGTAGCTTATAGATCAAATGTTTATGATCAGATTAGTGCTAACCATCCTACGAGGGAATGGGAGATGGATAGTCGATGTGACTTTCAGTAGAGTGTGGACGTCCACCTGGCAGTCCGGACCAGGGTGTGGCAGGTCCATCATACTTATAGACATATTTGACTCTGCAGTGGTCGGTTAGCCATTGTCGGGTCCCGCCTTCGGGCTGCACAACCCGTCATGAGAGGTAATACATGACACCGGCTAGCTATTCATCCGGGGTATATTTTCAGTATTACAGTTATAATTAATGTTTTATGTATGTTATGAATTATTAACAAATATGAAAGTATATGTTTATCCAGTATGATATGATGAATATTTACAGAGTTATGAAATGTACTGTTTATGTATACGTGCCTTAAATATTCATGTTGTCACACAACTGTATTTAGTTTATTTTCCCTTACTAAAAAGTGTCTCACCCCCGAATATTAAATGATTTTCAGGAAACCTAGAGGGACCGACGAGTCAGGGCCGCCGTTAAGTGGGTTTAACTTCCCAACTAGAAGGGTAAGCATTAAACTAGGATCATGAGATTTTTGTTGTACGATCCTAGTGTTATTTTGACTTTTTGGAAAATTGTAAATAAATACAGTATTTTGAGAATGTAAATAACTCTGGTATTATGTTTCATGGTTGAATGATTGAGATTTTATTGTTTTGCTGCTTAGGTTTCTGCTGTGATGGACAGGTGTCCCGTTACCCACGGGTTCGGGTCGACTTTTCCATTTATTATGCTATATTTATTATTAAGAAATTGAGGTCGCTACATTTAATGTTAAAAAATATGTTTTTTTATTTATTTATTGTGGCTTTTATACAACCGTTGGATCGTCTCTAAATCCAACTATTGTGTGGTGTCATATATATGTTTATATGCCATGAGAGAAAGAGTTTATTGCATGTCATTTTATGCAAGGAGAGCTAGAGGGGGTTTTCTTTCTAGGAAGATTTTTTCTTCATTGGTTTGACAGGTGAAGGGGTGTACAAGGGATCTGGGATCAGGGAGAGTATGATCAGATTTTGTACTGCCATCGTTTCATAGTTGATTTTTCTCCAGGTGCACGCTCTGTGGATGTAGGCAATCTTGCTGAACCACGTAAAAGCTCTCGTCTATATTTTTTCTATGAATGTTTTTTGTACTATTTATTTTGTTGATCAGAAGATTAAAATCGATGCCCGTCAACAAGTGGTATTAGAGCACGGTTTCGATCGAGTGCAGATCTGATAGATTAGATCAGATTGAAAGAAATTTTTTTGGATAGTTTTTTCCCCGGGAGTGCTCAAGATCAGAGTGGTTCCTTTAGATCGGATTGAGGTACGCGGATTCAGATCAAGTGCCGAAAAATTATTTTAAAATTTTTTAATTGAAAAATCGGATTGAGGTACGCATATTCAAATTAAGTGCCGGAAAATTATTTCGAAATTTTTTCAATTGAAGGAGGATCATTTTTCAATTGAAGGTGGGAAAAAAAATTCAGATGGGAAAAAAAATTTCGTGGATGAAGAACGTGATGAATAGTGCCAGAATTGGGTGATAGACCCGGATTTAGAATCGGGTCGGGTACGGAGCGCAATGGGTTGACATGTAGGTCAAGAGACAGGGTTGCGAGTCAGATCCAAGTAGAACCCTCGGGTCAAGGTGCGGGTCAGCATCCGGGTCGACTAGAACACGTGCGGGTCGCACGTGCAATGGATCAGGGATTCGGGTCGAGCGGAACGGGTCGGGTCGAGGCGCGGATCCTCCCCACGAAGTGCTAACGTCACACTGACGTCATCCTAACAGGTGCTGACGTCAGAGGAGAGATTAAAAAAAAAAAGGGAAAAAGAAAACAAATTTTAAAATCGCGAGTACTTCAACGGCCAAGTTCGAGGTGGAGCCTTTTAATGGAGAAAATAATTTCAGTTTGTGGCAGAGCACTGTGAAGGATGTATTGGTCCAATAGGGACTGATTAAGGCACTGTATGGAAAAGACAAGAAGCTAGAGACCATGTCAGATGATCAGTGGGAGGAGTTGGAAATGAAAGCGGTAAGTACCATTCGCTTAAGTTTAACTCTAGAAATTAAATACAGTGTGTTGAATGAAACATCACAAGTTGAGCTTTGGAAAAAAATTGGAGAATATTTATATGTCCAAGTCCTTAGTTAATAGACTGAATTTGAAGAAATAGTTGTATCAATTGAGGATGACTGAGGGCACAGAAGTCAGAGACCACCTCAATTATTTCAATAAAATAATCACGTAGTTGCTAAGTATTAAGGAAGATAAAGCACTGATTCTGTTGTATTCACTTTCCAGTTCACTTGATACTTTGAAAACCACACTACTATTAGGTAAGGAGACTCTTACAATTGATGAGGTGACTAATGCCATTCTAGAGAGTGAGAATTTTCACAAACCAGATTATCCAAGACATAGAGAAGGGTTGGTGGCTAAGGGTGAGTCTAGCCAACAGCGGGGCAGGAGTTCTAGCAGGGGTAATTAGAATTGAGGGAAATTTCGATCCAAGTCTGGGGGTAAGAATGGGAACTAGAGGAGTGGTTGTTTTTATTATGGGAAAGAAGAGCGTATGAAGAAGGACTATCTAAGGAGAAAAAGAGATTTAGAGGAAAGAATAGGAAGAAGACTGAGCAGGCGACTGTAGTGGAGAGCAGTTCATCAGTTTTTGATGGGAATCTTTTGGTTGTTACTACAGTTTCCAGTTACTTAGCTGATACCTAGACTTTGGATTCGGCATGCTTATATCATATATGTCTATACAAAGACTGGTTTGACTCCTATGAACCAATCTCTAGAGGGACGGTGTTGATGGGTAATGATGCTTCCTGTGGTATTCTTGGTATTGGAATGATCAGAATCAGGATGTTTGATGGTGTGGTTAGAACCATCAAGGATGTGAGGCATGTTCCAGATCTGAAAAAGAATCTGATTTCCTTGGGCTATTTGGACAGTAATGGTTTCTCTTTTTCAGCTAGGGATGGTGTGCTGAAAGTGGCTAGAGGTTCATTGGTAGTAATGAAGGGTCATCCGAGGAACAATTTGTACACTTTTGTGAGTAGCACAGTGACAGTTGGAGTTGCAGCTAGTACCTCTTCAAATATAAAAACAGATGATACTACTCTGTGGCATATGAGGCTAGATCACATGAGTGAGCGTGGTTTGCAGGAGTTACACAGGCGGAACTTACTGGGAGGTAATTCTTGTTGTAAGCTTAAGTTCTGTAAATACTGTTTGTTTGGTAAACATCGCAGGGTGAGTTTCATAACAGGAAAACATACGAGCAAGGAGGTGCTGGAGTACATTCATTCATATGTATGGGGTCCAGTATAGGTACTGTCTCATAGTGGTATTATTTATTTTGTCTCATTTATTGATGACTTTTCCAAGAAGTCTGAGTGTATTTTCTATAGCACAGAAGTGAGGTATTCAGTAAGTTCAGGGAATAGAAAACTTAGGTAGAGAAACAAACAGGGAAACGAGTGAAGTTTTTGAGATCTGACAATGGACTGGAGTACAAAAATAGTCAGTTAATTGACTTCTGTAAGGAAGAGGGGATCACTAGGCACTATACAATTCCATATGGGCCACAGCAGAATGAGGTGGCTGAAAGGATGAACAGAACATTACTAGAGAGGGCAAGATGTATGAGGATTCAGGCTATTCTGTCTAAGTCATTCTAGGTAGAAGCAGTGCGTATGGCATACTACCTGGTAAACAGGCCTCCTTATGTAGCTATTGACGCAAAGATTCCTGATGAGGTATGGACAAGTAAGCCAGTAGATTACACCGCATTGAGAATATTTGGTTGTCCATCATATGTGCATGTGCAAGAACATGAAAGATCAAAGTTGGACTCTAAGTCCAAATCATGCGTATTTCTTGGTTTCCAAGAAGGAGTGAAGGGATACCGGTTGTAGGACCCTATGGCACGGAAGGTGGTCATTAGTAGGGATGTGGTCTTCAATGAGGAAGCCATGTTGAAGGAGAATGCTGATAAGAATGTGGATTCTGATTCAGCGGGAGTACCTATTTAGGTGGAGCTGGACAGTATTCAGAATTCAGGTATGACTAATACTCAGACTACTGTTGTTGATTCTGTTGCATAGGATACAGCAAGACAGGCTACAGTTCCTTAGGAAATTCCTTAGACAGGTGATAGACATGAGCCTATAGGGCTAACCACCAGCAGAGAAAGGAAGAATGTTAAGCCTCCAGTCAGGTATGAGTTTGAGGACTTAGTTGCATTTGCTCTGATTACTAGTAGTGGAGATCCTTCTTATTTTCAAGAAGCAATTCAGAGTTTTGAACGAGATAGTTGGTTTGGAGCCATGGTTGAGGAGATAGAGTCTCTTCATAAGAATAACACTTGGGTGTTGGTTTAGAAGCCCAAGGACGGGAAGTTGATTGGTTGTAAATGGGTTTTCAGAAAGAAAGAACCTACTTCAGAATCAAAAGGGATAAAATATAAGGTGAGGTTAGTAGCAAAAGGATACAAACAGGAAGAAGGTATATATTATAATGAAATCTTTTCTCCTGTTGTTAAGCATGCTTCTATTAGATCCTTGTTAGCATTGGTTGCCATGCATAATTTAGATATGGAACAGATGGATGTAAAGACAACTTTCCTTCATGGTGAGTTGGAGGAAGATATCTTTATGGAGCAATCGGAGGGGTTTGTGGAACAAGGTAAAGAACACCTGGTATGTAAGTTGAATAGGTCTCTTTATGGTTTAAAGCAATCCCCTAGGCAATGGTATAAGAGGTTTGATTCTTATATGTTGAGAATTAGGTATGTTAGAAGTAGTTATGACAGTTGTGTTTACTTCAGATTGCTTAACAGTGGTGTATATGTGATCCTCATGTTATATGTAGATGACATGTTGATTACCTCTAACAATACTGATGAGTTGAATGTGTTGAAAGTTAGGTTACATGATGAGTTTGAGATGAAGGATCTTGGTGCAGCTAAAAAGATCCTTGACATGGAAATCAGGAGGGAAAAATAATAGAAAAAATTGTGGTTGTCATAGGGTAAGTATATTGAGAAGGTGTTGGAAAGGTTTAATATGGATAAGGCTAAACTGGTAAGTACACCTCTAGCTGCTCATTTTCAGTTGTCTGCTAAACTGTGTCCTTCTATTGATAAGGATAAGTTGGATATGGCTAGTGTGCCTTATGCCAGTGCAGTAGGGAGTCTGATGTATGCTATGGTATGTAGTAGACCAGACTTGTCATATGCAATTACTTTGTTAAGCAAATATATGGCTAATCCAAGTAGAATGCATTGGAATGCGGTGAAATGGATTTTTAGATATTTGTGTGGTACTTCTAATTATGGTATCTTGTTTGAAAGTACTGATGATTGTAATGTTCAGGGTTATGTGGACTCTGATTATGCAAGTGATTTGGATAAGAGGAGGTATACTTTTAGCTTCATTTTTACCATGGTTGGTGGTTCCATTAGTTGGAAGGCTATGTTGCAACCTACTACAACTTTGTCTACCACAGAAGCTGAATACATAGCTTTGGCAGAGGCAGGTAAGGAGGTTTTGTGGTTAACTGGACTGATTCAGGAACTTGATGTTATGCAGGATAGGTTACACGTATTCAGTGATAGTCAGAGTGCGATCCACTTGGCAAGAAATCATGTCTACCACTCTCGCGTGAAGCATATTGACGTGCGGTACCATGTAGTTAGAGGTTGGGTTGAAAGTGGTAAATTCCAGTTATTGAAGATTCACACAAATGGAAATGCTGCAGATATGCTCACGAAACCTGTTACATTAGCTAAGTTCAAGCGTTGTCTGGACTTAGTTAATGTAGTCACTTATTGATTGTTGGCAGAACACCCCAAAGCGTGGGGATGTAATGTTGTGCTTGGCTGTGACTAAAAGTCAAGGTGGAGATTGTTAAAAAATATGTTTTTATTTATTTATTTATTATGGTTTTTTATCACAGCTGTTGGAATGTCTCTAAATCCAACAGTTGTGTGGTGTCATATATATGTTTGTAAGCCATGGAAAAAAGAATGTATTATTTGTCATTTTGTGCAAGGAGAGCTAGAGGGGGTTTTCTCTCTAGGAATGTTTTTTCTTCACTAGTTTGACAGGTGAAGGTATGTACGGGGGATCTGGGATCGGGGAGATTTTGATCAAATCTTGTACTGTCATCGTTTCATAGTGGATTTTTCTTCAGGTGCACGCTCCGTAGACGTAGGCAATCTTACCGAATCACCTAAAATCTCTCGTCTATATTTTTTCTGTGAATGTTCTTTGTGCTATTTATTTTGTTGATCGGAAGATTAAAATTGCCGTGCGTCAACATTTACAATAGAGTTAAATTTGAGAGTATAAGAGTCTTGCATGCTTGGCATTTCTATGTACCTAGAATTTTAATATAGTGCAATTAAGACTACAATGAAGATTGTAAATGATAAAATTTCAGTGTGTTTTGACAAGAAAATACTTTATATCTAATCAATTTTTAATTGCAACAACGAAGATGTTGGCAGTGTTATTGCCTTCATTTATAAGAACTGATAATTGTAAATGCCTCTCTTTGTTTCTTTACTCTTAGTCTTTTGGAAATTTATTTCTCTTAAATATCTTGTGCATTCCATTAGTGATAATTAAATTGGTAATGGTCCAACATGTGCAAAATAGTCAAGAAGGCTTCAAAGTGAATGCTGAAGGTTAACTATTAAATGCTTTTGTGTTTATTTTGTAGATGTTGTTTAGTTGATTGAAATATTAAAATAGATTTCACCAAAATGCTTTAGTAGCACATGTCTATCATTAAACAATTTAAAGTTGGAAACATACAATTGAGGCACACAATAATGTTACTAAATTTATATTTGGGAGGTGCGAACTCAATCCCTATATTTGGATTAATTTGTATTAAGCTCTTCTACTTTATCTTTGAATTTATTTAATTATTGTATTTTGATTGCATCAATATTTTTATATCCTTGCAGTTTCATATGTTGATATGAAAATAAATTTTATAAATGTTATAAATGTTTATTGCAACTTTTTTTTTTTTGGTAGATAAGTATTTGTACATTAAAATTTTAGGACAATCTTTAGTGTTGTTGATTGAAATATGAATTTGACATTGCTTGTACATAGAATTTGCCTAGTGCACTTTGTTGTTGAAGTCCGATACAATCGACAACAACGCTTGAAAAATAACATACAACACGTGGCTCGCACATGTACCTCCCTAGTAATAGTTTTTAACAAATATAAGTTTTTATAAAAAAAACATTAAATATTCACACTTTATTATTCATAATTAAATTATAATAATATTTTCAATTTTAGAATTTATGAAAATATTTTTTGAATA
Organism: Malania oleifera; assembly: GCF_029873635.1. NCBI lineage: Eukaryota > Viridiplantae > Streptophyta > Magnoliopsida > Santalales > Ximeniaceae > Malania > Malania oleifera. Next base: position 102,440,861 of record NC_080420.1, read on the forward strand.
AAATGTACTGTAATAAAACTAAATTATGGCAATAATATCAATTTTTTTAAGAAAAAAACATATTTAAAAATTTTATTAGAAATTATAAAAATATTTTTTAAAAATAAAATAAACATGTAATCACGTGGAATCCACGTGACACATGTACGACTGCCATTAATAGCCAGCGGATGGTGACATTAGGGGTTAGGGATTTTTCTCCTCTCGTTCCCTTATCACTCCCTTCAGTTGCCCCTCTCCTCACCCCTCTCTGGCGAGCGGCGTCGCGACGACTTGTCTTTCTGGCGACTGATCCCTTCTTCAAGGCTGCAACTCCTCTGTCATCTGCTTGCTTTTCTGTAGGAGGTGCTCTCTCTCTCTCTCTCTCTCTCTCTCTCTCGTCCTCTTCTTCTTCTCCTTTCTCTGCTGCTGCTGCTGCTCTCATGTTTTTATTTTGCATCAGTGATTCGGTAATAGGATTTTTTTGTTGCTTGATGAACCATTTTCGTTTGTTTTACTGTTTCCGAGTAAAATTTATTCGTTTCTAGTGTTGCAAATGTACGGTTCGTGCTCTTGTTTGCGGTTCACTTTTCACATGTGCTTTCAGATGGCGACTTGAGTACTTTTTGGGCACCTATTACTCTGTGGAAAAGGGCTTAGCAGATGCTGTCACGTCTTGTATATGGAATAGGCTTCCGTTAAATATGAACAAAATTGGAATTAATGAGTAGAGGATAATTCTCTGTGGTGAGCTAATCATTCTATTCAACCATCCTCGACAAGTTCACTTCAAATCTGTGAATCTTTTGCTTATTTAAATTTCTGATTAATAAGGTGTTAAAATGCTTATTGATGACGTTTTGAAGGTGTATTTTTAATTTGTGTAGTGATTCCATTTTATGATCCTTCACTGATCCTACTTAAAAAGTTGTACTCACGGTCTCTCTCTCTTTCTCTGTCTCTCTTTCTCTATTTCTCTCGGTTAAATAACATTGAATACTGATCAGATAGAGTTGGGTGAGGCATGATTTTAAGTGCCAAGGACCAGGATCTGATCAACCGTTTTGGATTTATCTGAATTCTAGTTGCATTCATTGAGCTGACTTGCGAACTCAATTCAGAAACTTGCTGTTAAATTTCCTTCTGCCTTATGTAAATTCCTCATTTAATTTTCTTATTATTTTCTTTTGATTTAAATAATTTGCCAATTAGCTGAGTGGTCTTCTAGAAGGTCACCTCATTTCGGTGTTACCAGATTTGTTATAGAAAGAGTTGCTAAGGTTTTCTTACCTTTAATTCTATTGGATTCTATTGGTGGCTATTTCAACTTTTAGCACTCTGGTGAGAGAATTTTATGTGGGTGGTTAGATTACTGAAGCAGTGAAATTTTAGTAAAAATGTTCTCAAATGAGTGTAGTTACATGAGTAATAACAAGTGGGTTATGCAAAACTGGGAACACCTTCACTTGCACGTATTGATTGTAATAATGAAAGAGCTGATCCAAAAGGAGGGAAAAAAAATAATGGAAGAAGGAAGTTGTGTTCATGTAGTGGCACTGCGGCGGCATGTTGGAGGCTTTATTTTAGAAGGCTGGCTTTCTTTCCCTTTTAACAGGGGTAGATCCTATAAGGAAGCAACATAGACAAAGGGTTGGCATTTTGATAATTTGGACGTGCAGTGGAGAAGGTGTCATGAATTGATAAATGCAATCCTAGGCCATGTTCCTTTTCTTTGGTTTGAATGTTTGTAGGGGTTGATTTGAGCTTTGTGACAAGCAAAGAAGTACAAGTGTGGGGATTTATTTTGGGTAGGGGGGAGAGAGCCAGAGAAACGGTATGCATTTATGAAGTTAATCCTGATTCAAGATCTTTGTGAATTTATGTTGTGGTTCTTGTTACTTCTGGAGCAATGATATTTTTCAGGCAATGGCAATGCTTGTAGTGGTTTTTTGAGATAAATGAACCATGCAACCTCGCTTGTTTGTAGTTGAGATGGGTGAGGATTTTGGTGAAGGCCAATGGGCTTTGAATATGGTGGCTGTTAAGGTAGGGGTCAGCTCATAGGTCGCAGAGAATTCATGTTTGGGTCAAGGTTGTCATGACAAATAGATGGCTGTGCAATTGAAAGGACGGAGGCCATGCTAAGCACATAAAAGGAAGGGAAGACGCTAATTATATTAAGACACATGGTCATGGTCTATTTAAGGACAATTCAAATTTCAAAAATGCAGCTAGGCCAGGGCTTATGATGCTCCATGTGGTGCGCATGGCCTAATAAAGAGAGAAGGGTATACTAGGAGAAGAAGTTTCAAGATTTTGGAAAGAGGATATGAGTACCTTGGACACAGTTTCATTGGGAAGGAAACATTGATTTGAATTGGCTAAAGTATTAAATGCAAGAAAATTGATATTATAGCAAAAGCAAGGTTGAAGAGCATCGACAAAATCTTTTGTACTTTCAGAAAGATCCATCATGCGAGAGTTTTTTACAAGGTTATGGAAAGTTTTGAGGAGAGAGTAGAGTTTTTTTGTGCTCTAGAATAGACTACTAATCCAAAGTTAGAGAGAGGGAATTACTATTAGATAAAGTATAAATGCTATCTCATACTTGAAAGTGGGGTTCTTGGGCAGCTTTAGTCAGTAGGTTCATTGGTTGCATTGAACAAGTCTCATGAGGGATATGGTGAACCAATGTGTGAATATGGGATTAGCTCTTATTCTTGAATGTGCCTGCATATGTGTGGGTCTTGGAGTTAATGGAGGATTAGCTCTTATTCTAGTTTGCTTCAAAGAAGAAGCTAGATGTGGAGCAAACAAAGAAAGTACAAAGCTAAATGCTGTTGGTTTGTTGGGTTCCATTAAGTGAATGCTCATCCAAAGATGTTTTGGGTTCGAGCCATAGAAATACTAATACAATTGTTATTCAACATTCTTGTATATAGGTGATGGGCTCTTGAAGGGATAAATTAAGCTACAAGGCTAAACTAGAGTTGAAATGGGCAAGAATTTTGTGAGAGCTAATGGGTTTCATATTTTGACAATGGAACTTGAGCATTGAATGTGTCTCTTCCAACTTGGATTGAACTACTGTTGTTATTGTCGAGGGCAGAGATGTGGAGTTGAAGTTGGAGTCTAGGAAACATGCACCTAAAATGTGGATGGGGGAGAAGACATGTAGTTGACATTTAGAAAGTGAAGGGGGCACGTGCCAAGGAAGGTTAGAGGCACCATTGTCAAACTTCAAATAGGGTAAGGCTAGATCTAATGGTGTCCAATTGGATGGGATTAAGTAAAACCAGCCTAGTTTGTTGTAAGATCTAGGCCTAGTGTGGTGGGTGCAAGACTTGAGAGTTAGGTGGACTATGGACCAAATAGATTTGGTGTGCTGCAAGTGGTGGGTGGGAGCGAGACAAAGCTTCAACGAGGGACAAATTGAGGATGCCCAAAGTTGATGATAAGGGTAAGGTTGGAAGCCATCTAGTTTATTCGACTAATAAAAGAGATCATTTGCGAAATGTTGACAATAATGGAGGAAGAAGGGGTGGCTGTGTCTACTAACTTGCTTTGGAGTAGAGTGATACCTTTCATCTTTGTAGTGTTGGCAAATGGTTTTTTTCACCACATCTATTTGGAAGACATGCAGTGGGATTGGTTGGCTCTTGTGCATTGATTTTGTTTTTTGGGCCTAGGATGGAAATTTGTAATTATTTAGTTTTGATGTAAAGGGAGGACTTATTTAGTTTTGATGTAAAGGCAGGAATACCCCCTATTTTTTTCCTTTTCTTTTATTCTTCTTGTTGATTCTGCTCTATCTAATAAAATTTCTTTGTTTGTAAAAATAAATGGAGGGAGAAGGGGAAATGGATAAGATTTTAGACACCATCACAATAGAAGTCTTAATTGGACGTTGGAGATACTTTTTCATGAGGGAGCAAATGCGATTGGTGTAGGGGAAAACATAAATTTTTGTAAGATTGAAGTGGGATGAAAATGGGGTAAGCATGGTTGTTGTCTTAGGAAGCACCAAGGATGATGGACCAATCGACGGAGATATGAGCAAAGTCCTGGAGGAATTGAAGATTTAGATGAGGATTCTATAGGCCACTTTCCATTAGGTTTTGTTGATCCAAGTTCTGAAGGTATGGGTGGAATTGGAGTCTTGTCAATAAAGCACTAACAGATGCAAGTGCCCATATAGGTCAAAAACAATTTGAAGGGGTTTTAGAAGTATTTTAGTGTTTCCATTTGAATGATGTGAGAAGTCGTGAAAGTACTATTGAATCTTAAAAAAGATGGGGAGATGCTAGCAGTGAGGATATAAGGGGCAAATTCCACATATAAGAAAATAAAGGGAAATAAAGAGGTTAGAGTAGTCTATGAGCTTTGGTAGGAAGGACTTGGAGGGAGCTCAAGGTCAAGTTGGTAGAGGGAGCAAAAAATCCAAGTGAAGATGATAGTAAAGTGCAGACTTATATATTGGAATGTAAAGTGATTACATGACTTTGACAAATGAAAACTTGTGAAACATATCTTTGAAGGACTAAGTTGGTGTGCCTTGAGGAGGCTAAGATGTAGTAATGTTTTTCTGGAGGCTTAGTGCAAGAGTGCAGGGTATGTGGAATGGTAGAATCATAGAAAGGTGGATTATGGGTTCTGTTTAGTGGGATTATAGAAGCTTAAAATAAGATAGATTTTGAAAGTAGACGCGTGATTTCTTGCGTGTTTGAATTCTTAGGGCATAAAGGCAGATGAACATCTCCTATGTTTAGCCCTGTTGATAATAGGACGAGAGAGGAGCTTTGGGAGAATCTGCACCAGGTCAGACTTATATGGATTTATTCACGGTGTATTGGTGGATATTTTACAATATTCACTTTCAGGACAAAAGGAAGGCTGCACCAGGACAACTGTAATGATGAAGATTTCATTCTTTTCTTTTTAGGCTGGTGGGTCTCCCACATGGGGGGGGGGGGATTGAAATTCATTCTTGTCTAGGATCAGTCAATTCTTGGTGTTTGCTGATTGGGGTGATCCATTCCTTGATCTTGTGCAGGGTTGCCTTCCTTGACCATGCTTTGATGATGTGCCCTTCCTTGATTGTTAGGGGTTCAAGACAGAGGTGAAAGCCCTTTTTGGTTTGAAATATGTGGCTGAAACAAGATAATTTGGGAGATACGATTTGATGGTCGATGGAATAGTTATGAGGTTGAAGAACCTCCTAGTTTTCACCCGGCCAAAAATTAAAGCTTCTTAAAAATTATTTGAAAATGTGGAACAAGGAGATCTTTGGTAGGGTGGAAGTGAATCTCTTCTATACTTCTTGTCAAGTTTTATGGAAATTTGTGTACTGAGACCCAAAGGTGGAAATCTAAAAGTGATGATTTGGAGTTTGCTCCAATTGTGAGACAGATTGTGCTTGGCTGGAAAGGACATTCAGCGATGATGAAGTGCTGTGTGCCATTAACTCCTGCAATATGTGCAATTATTGGGCCAGATGGCATGTTGAGGGCATTGTTCAAGTGTTACTGGAGCATCACCTGCTCTCAAAACACATGCCACCACAACTTCTTGTGAGGCTGAAGAGAATGATCTCAGATGTAAGCCACCATTTCTCTTGGTTGAGGCTATCTCTGGCCTTGAATATTATTTTGAGGAAGAGTGATGTTGTTCTAGTTGGACAGGTGAGGAAGCTGGAGCTGCATGCTTCAAGTGTAGGGTGCTAAGTTGGCAAACTCTCGCATATCTTGTGTTTCTTAATATAGCTGCTTACAAGTCAAAAGCTGGGGATGAAGTGACCGATCTCAGATATTAAGCCATCATTTCCTCTTGTTTGAGGCTATCGCAGGTCTTGAAAATTAACTTGAGGAAGAGTGATGTCATTTTAGTTGGACAGATGAGGAAGATGGAGCTATGTGTTCTGAGGGTAGGGTGCGGATTGCTGCTTATTGTAGTTGCTTACTAATCAAAAGCTGTTTGGAATGTTGTATTGGAATTTTAGTGGGGAAAATAGCTGGCGGAAGATGGAGTTTCTTTCAAAATACATTGGTTTCCTTGTTGGGAATGGGAAGGCTTGCCATTTGGTGTGGTGGTGTTGCCTTGGGGTCTTTTCCAGCTTTGTTAAATATAAGTAGAGGCGATAATGAATTCGTGTCAAATGTGGTAGCACAGCACAGTTGAATGGGATTTGAATTTCAGGACTGGGAAGTGGAGTAGGTTGTTGCTCTTCTCGGGATGCTTTAGAGAACCAGGATACGTATTGACAGGGAAGATAGCAGCAGCAGAGATTGGGAGTTTAGTCCTTACATTTTCAAGTCAGATTATAATCTAGTCGGCAGCTACAGGGCAAGTCATTTTCCTTGGATAAAAAGCTTGCCTCTCTTGGCTGGGAAGTGGTATGGGAAGCCATTCTTATTCTTATAGGGGATAATATTTTGGAAAATTGAGTGAACTTTGTCTGGCTTGATGTTTGGTATGGTGACAGCGACCCATCATTCATGGCCTCTTTCTCAGCTTGATTGAGATTGATGAGGAACAGAAATGAAACAGTGGCTGAATTTTTTTTGGGTGATGGGAACAGAGTTGTTTGGAATTTGATTTTTAGAAGGGAATTTCGTGATTGGGAACTTTAAGTGAAGTTGTCTCTGCAAATTCTGTAAAGGACAAGAATTATTGTCTATTTGGAAGGCTTTTTAGATTGGTTATGTGGTAGAAGCTCGTTCTCGCCTCCTGGTCAAAATAAATATAATTACCAAATTAGTAGTAGGGCGGAAAGTTTTTTACCCTGGAAGGCTGCTTGGCTGACCAAAACCTGTAAGAAAGTTTTTTTTTTTTTTTTAAATTATTTGTAAAGCTTCTTTGGAGAATGGAAACCACCCCCATTGTGGATAATTGGGGGCCGGGGGGGGGGGGGGGGGTTTAAGGAATGATTGTTGTGGATGGATGTTATCTGTTGTGTGAGGAAGGAGTAGAGAGTACTAATCACCATTTGTGGCACTGTCTCTAGGCATGGGTAGTGGAGTCTTATTTGGCAGTGTTTTTATTTTAGCTTGGGCCTTGTAGCATTCCTGTCCTCTTCTCATTGGAAGTTAGAAGGGTTCGGAAGGAGTACTGGAGGGGCGTGAAACCATATGGGGAGAAAAAAATAGTAATGCTTGAAGAGAAGGAAACTTGAAACTTTAAATCAGGAATTTGCTCTTCTTCATAATATTTTTGGTGATATCATCAATCTTTTTTGTATATTTGTGCATTTTTTGTACTTCAGTTGGCACCCCCTGGCGTCTTTAAATTGAATTCATTGCCTGTACTTATGAAAGGAAAAAAAATAAAACTGCTTTAGTACTAAGAACTCTTACGAAAAAATCCTTTCTTTAAAGCTAGACAATCATAACTTACTGAACTGATTAAATTGTCTAAATCTCTCAGTCCACTCTTTGCTGGCGGGGCCAACTGGTTTCAAACCTATCTTTGGTAAGAGATATTGAGCCTGTTTGTTATCTGCAGAATCTCCCAACTACACCTGTTCTAGAGCTAAACCTGTAACATCTTCTATAATTTGTTGTTCAAGAAATACCGAATTAGCATCCAATGCTCAGTAGTTGAGGGCATTTATGCAAATTGTTGAGGGCATTTATGCAAATTTCTAACCACTTACCCCAACACCCACACCCGCTCCCTCCCTCCCTCCCTCCCTTCCCAAAATTATCTTTTAAAGGGTGGTTGTGTAACTCATATTTTCATTGGCAGAAACCAATTTGGTTTAAAATTTGAAATCAAATGCAGTCATGAATAATTTTAAAACCTTCCTACAAGTCTTTGACAGTTTAGGCTTACTCTATGTTTGGAGAGACCTTAGATTTGGATTTGTATTGGATTTAGATGAGATGTAATATAAAATTGTATTGAAATTTGTCCAAATTCGCCCAAATCCAAATCCAAGGTGCGAAATCCATGCTCCTAATCGCAGCATTATAGAATTTCATTTTCAAAATTAAAGTTGACAATTGATTTTCAGCCAAAGTGCACACAAAAAATGCCAGCACCCCCCTCCACATAACCCTAGAAAGTTGGGGTAAAGGGCTTGACCTATTTTTGCGTTTATATGATTAGATTCTGTGTTTGTTTTTATATTTGTTCCTTGGTTTTATTGTCCTCCTTCCCCCCTCCCCCAAATAAAAACCAGCTCTTGGCTGGGGCCTGAAAATTTATTTTGTGCTTGTTTGATCTTTGAGGTTTTGCTGTTGTGGTTTTATGTTGCTAGGCAATATGAAAATAAATAGACTGTACTCAAGTAATAGTTGTACTGTGTTTATTGATCTCTCTCTGATGTTTAGTATCATTGATATTTGAATTGCTTTATATCGTTTAGTACAACATTCACAATACTTATGGCTGAAGCTGATCAAAGTATTGGGGAACATGACATGGATCATGTACCTGAGAACTCACATCCTCAAGAAAAACAAGGGCAGGAAGATGATTCAACAATTGGAGGTAGTGAAAAACGGTGGCCTGGGTGGCCTGGAGAAAGTGTTTTCAGGATGTTGGTTCCTGCTCAAAAGGTTGGTAGTATAATTGGACGCAAAGGAGAGTTTATCAAGAAAATAGTTGAGGAGACAAGGGCTCGCATTAAGATTCTTGATGGTCCTCCGGGGACGACTGAAAGAGCTGTAAGTTTGTTTCCACCCTTTTTTTGCATCTGTTTTTATTACTACTCAGTTTATTCTCTCTCTACTTGGTGTAGTTTATTTTTTATAGAAACTTATGTACAGGCTAGTACTGCAGAGTTTATTCATCTTTTCTTATTGGTCTGACTCTCCGTTGCTATTTGATTGAATACTGGTTTGGTTTTGCTCCTTTTTGTTATCTTAGCTTTCTACCTATATTCCTTCAAGCATTTATAAGTATAGTTTTAGTTGGTTGTGCAATTGTTTTTTCAAGAATACTTCTAAACATTTTTCCTTGCCTTCTTTGTTCATCTCTAGGCCCATTAAGTTCTGATGGATTTAAAATTTTAGCGTCTGATGTCTATTTAAATGCTGTAATTCTAACTCATATATGTTTTTTACTTTTGTTTTTCTTCTGTAATGCATTAAACATTTGCTAGTAGCCTTTCCCATATGCTGATACAGTATTGTATGAAGTAATGAAACAAAAAAGGTGATAGAGGAAGTTTGTTGAAATGCTGTGTGCTTGTCAGAATTTGGTAACTTTTCTAAATGTAAGGTTGTTTGTGAATAGGAGGCTCACATGGTCAGTTTCACGGTGAGGTCAGTGATCCAGGAAGCATTGGTCACAAGTTTGAGCCTCGTAAGGATTATCTGGTTCCTGGTTATCATGAGCTGGGTTGTACTGGGTTTATTGGCCCATTTGCGTTCAAGTTCCTTGTAATAGAAAATAAAAACACTCCTTGTGAATCTGGTCAAGAAAATTTCTAGGTATCATTATAAACAATCTTATTAACAACAGAATTAGTGATGGAAAATATTTATAATCCTGAAAATCATTACCTCATGTTGTCTGTGATCTGAGTTACAATGCTCAGGTTACAATTCTTTGTCTAATTTTAATCGAGATGCCAATATATAATGTCAAAAACATGATAGTTGAAAAATGAAGAAATTAAATATTTTCAATCGATGTGTGCATATGATCCCTAAAGGAGGACAAATTGGAAATCTAAAAGAAAAATAGATATTATCAATCTTGACAAACATTATACTTGTGGTAGTTTTATAAGAATTATTTTATTGAAATCCAGACATGTATATTTTATAGTTCAGAGTAGACAGATGCGGTATTGGATCATATTTTAAGAAGATGCTAGTGTTGAGGCAAACTATTTTTGTGGCAACGTTAAATTATTCTTGTCACATCAAAATTATTTTACTTTCTGTTATTCATAAAAACAATTTGTGTTGGTCATGAAAAACTGGCACACAATAATGAAGAATGGACTTGGCTCAAGTTATGCACTAAACACAATTTTTTTAGAAACACCATCATTCCTGAAAATACATAATAAAAAATTAAGAAAATAGTAGCAACATAAACAACCCATAAAAGTATAAGTACAGTTCATTTTATTGTAGTGACAAAAATGAATATGTGCAGGTTTTGATCGCAAATTATAAGCAACAAATCAATCATCAATATCCCAAATTTGAAGGGCCAAAGATCCAGAATGCAGATCAGCATTGAGAATTGTAAGTGCTGAAAAGTTTATCTGAATAAGCACAGACACATCAAGAAGCTCTGCGTTCCATCTGGTAACTCCAGAACTTAGATGATTGATGTGGTGTTGCGCATTTTAAAATCCAAATGGAACCTTTACAATGAACATTAAGATGATCTTCAAAATTGATTATATCATTAAGTAAAGCACAAACTGCTTAATTTCATTAAATTTTATTGTGTATGGTATACCGAAGCTTTTGTATGTCCAAGCATTTTAATTTTTTATTTCTTTTTTAGATATTATGTAATGTTGGGTCATGTGAAATCCGAAATGATTAAGTATGATTTTTACAAAATAAAGCATAGCAGGGTTCTTATGTAGTTAAAGTCTGTTCATAGAAATTAAAAACTCAATGCAAAGTGCAATTTGCCATTTTATATTTTGATATAAACAGATGAAATCCAATTTATGATCTTGTGCTTCATCCCATAATGTTAAGCATGGTTTTAAAACTTGGACTGGTGACCAACCTGGTGAAGCCACTGATTGGTTATATATATGTGTCAAAGATGCAGAGGTAATAATCACCTATTAAGAAATTTGAATCCAAAAGAATGCATAGTAAACTAAGCTCAATTTTAAACCATTCCTATTATTTTGAAAAATTCTTAGAACTTTTTGTTGCTATTGTCGTTATTCAAACAAACATTAAAAGATAATTAAGAGAGTGAGTTCAATTGTCAATTTAATTAAGAATAAAATATAAGTTTAGCAGAGACAGAGTTGCTTGGGTTATAGAAGCCAGGGTAATGTGTCTGCATGATGGATGAGAGAAATATTACAATCTCTCTTTGCACATTATTTTAAATTTTATGTTTCTGTATTTTTTGATTACACTAATATTGAAATATATTTTTTGTTTAGGTAAGAGTAGACAAAAAGCAGTGATGATCATTGCGGTAAGATTACTGCCTTTACTTCTAAAAGGTCCATGGTTCAAGTCTTCTCAGTTCCACCATGACTAAATATAATTACAGTGAGAGAGTAGGATCAACCTGGCTGGTCCACCAGGTTTGGCCAATTTTGGTCTGGTCGCCTGAGTTTTGCTGGTAGATACCAGTTGGGCAATTTTTGGTTTGATTCATAACTTGGACCAATGAGATGACCAGCAGTTTCTGGTTTGAGTCTGGGTTTTAAATGGATCAAAATACATTGTGTTGTGCTTATAAGTGCCCTTTTTATTTTTTTAAAAAAAATTGGTACATAGATGAGAACAGCAAGAGACTTGGCCCATTGATCTAATCTAACCCTAAAAACATACAGAATAAGCAATCCACAGACAATAAAATAAAAGTTAGCATCAAATTGCACAAAACAAAAAGAAAAGAAGTACTTCATATTGCATCCAGGTCTATGGCCATAAATTCTTGTTAGTTTTCATGTTATTTATTTATTTTTTTAACAAATCCAACATTTCTTAAAATTACTAATGTATAAATAGCTGCTTTTGCTTTATTTTCGGGGCTTTTTTCCCCCCCTTTTTGCACATGTGATTGCATAATAATTTTTATCACTGTATTATAAATAATTTAACCAGAATTTGCCTTATAGCTCAATGCTTCTCTGAATGACATGGTTAATATTTAAGATAATTTTAGGAGGGGTAAATTTTGATGATCTTGGTGTTGGGCCTAAATTTATAAGTTACGTACTACAGGGTGTGCCTGTTGACTTTTGCTGTTTCCATCTGTCTGACTTGTGTGCAAACAAGAGTTGATCCTTATGCAAAATCACCGCCCTCACATGTTTCCATTGCACAGGTCATATGCAAGTGATTGTAATTTAGTCACTTGTTCTAAGTAACATACATTAATAACTGTGTGGTACTTCAGAGTTTAGAGCAATTTCTAAAAAATCCAGGTCTTCTGGATTAAAACTGCAGAGAGCTTTTGCTGTTGTGGGCTTTAGGGTGAGAATCTGGTGACCATTAATACTCAAACCACTTTGAGGATTTGTTAACTTCATTAAGGAGGATTGCTAATTAAGTATGTCTTATTCTGTTTACTTCTTATCTTTTACTTCTTAGCCTTGTTCTTGTCAGACTTTTGTGCTCTCCTAATGCCTTCCCCAATCCTCATGACCAAAAGGAAAGAACAAAAGCAAAACTCAAAAAGAAAACCTGCTGCAATATCTCTGTTGTATTAGTCTCAAATTTTCAAGAGATCAATCCAAAGCTTCTTTGTACGTAATGATCAATTACCCAGGGCTGAGAAACTAATCCAGATTAGTACTATATTTTCAGTGAATGATGGCTGCATGGATTTAGGGGTAATTTATTTATTTAAAATTTTATAGTAAATATATAAAGCCTTGTGAGAAAAATATAATAAGAGAAGAATTATAGGGGAATGATTAGATATCTATTCGTGATATTTTCCCAGAGAAAAGATAGCTTTATTGAGAAAGTAAGTTCAAACATGAACTTGTGACTGTTGGGAAATCCAACAGGAAGTATCTGAAGACAGTGCACAGGGTGGATAAAAATGCTTCCTAGAATTGTATGCGGTAGTTAGTAACTCATATAAAGAGAGTTGTTTGAAAAAGATACCGTGAATTACAAGACCTTTTTTTACCTCGACTTCTTATGAAGCTTGGGTGGTGCTTTCATATAATCGTAGAATTCAAATCAGCATGTTTGGGTGTCTTTTAGTATTGGGTTGCAAGTTGCATTTGCACGTAAACGGGAGATTAAGGGCAATGTTAATTTGATGATTTATTTTATACATAGTTGGGTTTGCACTGTATGCTGTATGGGAGATGTGCTCTCTATTAATGATTGTTGCCAATTGTTTATATTATATTATGTATCCACATACCGTCACTTTCTGATCTTGTCCGGACGATCAATCTTTGTCCAAAATGTGCTGATATTGTTGTATGTTCTATTGGACAAAAATATGTGCTACTTGAGATAGATGCTGTATTCATGATATGTATGGATGTGTGATGTGAATTTTGGTTAGGTTGTGCTTATGTTGATGTTGCAGTTTGTTGCGCTTTGCTTAGGTTATGATATCTGCTAAAGAGGAGCCTGATTCTTCTCTTCCTCCTGCTATGGATGGCCTTTTGAGGGTTCACAAGCGCATCGTTGATGGGTTGGATGGTGACTCATCTCATGCTCCTCCAGGTATGGGAGGCAAGGTTTCAACAAGACTGCTAGTGGCAGCTACACAAGCGGGGAGTTTAATTGGGAAGCAAGGAGGGACTGTGAAATCCATTCAAGAGGCATCTAATTGTATTGTTAGAGTTCTTGGAGCAGGTGATCTTCAACATTTGTTACATTCCGCCCTCTCCAACACCCCCAGTCTGCAGAAAAAAGAGAAGATAATTATGATGTGATATAATATTTGCATTGCAATTTACATAATATTTTTTTGTTTGAGTTGCTCTTGTGGGATTTAATTGTTTTTATTCTTCATTTGTGTGAAATATCTGACTTGAAAATTTATATAATTACACTTACAATATCATCTTTTTAATAATTAAAGAAAATGGATTAGGAGAGAAGAATAAGAGAAAAACAACCTAGAAGAGGACAAGTCATTATCAAAACATGAAAAAAAAAAAAAACAAACAAAAAAAAAAAAAGACGAGAGGAGGAGGGAAAACCCTAATAAAAATTGTCCATGTCCATTTTCGATCAAAAATTTTTTTTAATTTATTTTCTTTTCAGTGCTTTATGTGCATGCAATTCAGTCAATTTTTACTTTTCATTGCGCAATTGGGCGAGTTTAGGGCACTAATTGTGGTTCCTTGGCTGTTATCCTTGTTTTCTTGGGTTGTCCATGTTTAGGTTAGGCTTATTTGTGTTTCCAAGAATTCAAGAGGACAAGGAGGCAATTTTACTCACCCCCAAGGGCACTCTTGGGAACTATTTTTCATTGCTAAACCCAAGCCCCTTGTTTCATAAATAAGGAGGCTAGGGAGGAGTCAGGAGGACGGTCACAAAGAGAGAGAAGGAGAGATTATGTTTACAAGAGAGAGAGAGAGAGAGAGAGAGAGAGGCTAGGGAGGAGTCCAGAGGACGGTCACAAAGAGAGAGAAGGAGAGATTATGTTTACAGTAGAGAGAGAGAGAGAGACAGAGAGAGAAGTTTAGGACTTTCTCTTCGCTCGTGGGATCAGGTTAAGAGATTTCCTTGGCTCTTTGAAATCAATATTGATTTATTTTGCTTATTGCGCAGTTTTGTTTAGTACTGTTGAAATCAAAGGCTTGAATTTCTCTTTGCTCCGGCATAAAATAAAGCTTTTTGCAAGGTATGTGTCAATCTATGAATGAGTTTTGGAGTGCTAATCATGTTTTGTCTCTAAAAAATGAAAGGATTTTATGTTCAAATAAGCTTTGTGGAGCATATTGTAAATCTATATATATCATGCATGATTGATACATGAAACCTATGTGCAAATATTGATGTTTTCTCTTTGCTGAGGGTATTTCATGGATTTGGTTGGTTAGTAATGGTGTCTAGAGTAGAAATCCTAGATTCATGAGAATTGCTTAACCTTCTGATAAGGTCTAGTTCCATGGGTAAGCCTGTGGACAGCTACCTGCTATTATCAAAGTTTGTACGCATTTGGCTGTTTCTGTGAATGCCCCTTGGAGCAGGGGATGGGACTTGGTCTGGGGCAGTTGCACCATTCTCTCCCTCCGCACATGACTAATTGAGAATGAACATTGCAATAAGTTACTTGACCTTCTTAGGCAATGTGGGTTCAAATATTTTCTGCTCTAGACACCATTACTAGCCAACCAAATCAAAATACCCTAAACAAAAAGGAAACATCAATATTTGTTCATAGGTTTCATGTGTCAATCATGCATGACATACATAGATTTACAATATGCTTCACAAAACTTATTTCAACGTAAAATCCTTGACCTTCTTAGGCATTTATGGGTTCTAAGATTTTCTACTCTAGACACCATTACTAACCAACCAAATCCATGAAATACCCTCAACAAAGAGAAAGCACCAATATTAGCACATAGATTTCATGTATCAATCATGCATGACATATATAGATTCACAACATGCTTCCCAAAGCTTATTTCAACATAAAATCCTTTTTGTTTTTTTTGGAGACATCACATGACTAGCAACAAAACTCATTCATAGATTGACATGTACCTTGCAAAAGACTTTATTCTATGCCAGAGCAAGGAGAAATCCAAGCCTTTGATCCCAGGAGTTATAAGCAAAATCAATCTTCAAGCCTCTGATCCCAAGAGTTACAAGCAAAAACAATCTTCAAGTGCAGAAAGCGAGACAAAATCAATCTTGATTTCAAAGAGACAAGGAAATCTCCTGACCTAACGCCAAGGGCGAAGAGAAAGTCCTAAGGCTTCTCTCCTAAAAGCTTCTAATACAGCCTCTCTCGCAACCCCCGCTTCTCTCTCTCTCTCTCTCTCTCTCTCGTAAATGTAACCTCTCTCCTTCTCTCTCTTTGTCGTCATCCTCCTATTTCCTCCCTAGCCTCTTTATTTGCAAAACAAGGGGCTAGGGTTTAGCAGAGTGCAATAGTTTCCAAGAGTGCCCTTGCGGGTAAAAAAAAATTGCCTCCTTGTCCTGTAGGGTGCTTGGAAACACAAATAAGCCTAATCTAAATATGGACAATCCTAGAAAACAAGGATTAAAGCCAATTAAACACAGTTAGTGCTCTAAACTTGCACAATTAAAATTAAGAATTGCACATAAGACATTGTGAATAAAACAAGTTAAAAAAAACACTCGGCCAAAAATGGGCTTCAACAATTTTAAGTAGGTTTTTTCCCCTCCTTTTCTTGTCTTTTCTTTCATCCGTTTTTTTTCCCTGTTCTGATGATGACTTGTCCTCTTAAACTTTGGAATTGAAATCTATTTTGGATGCATAAGATGAAGAGCATGAGTCTAAAATTAGTTTTTTTGTTTTTTTACTTGGGTGAAGGTATTTTTTTATTCTCCAAAAGGGGGGAAAAAGGTTTTTAGGGTGAGAAAACCTAGAGAAGGCAGGAGGGAGGGTGTTTCTGAGAATCCTGACAGTTTAATGGCCATAAGTAATGTAGTTGTACACCAAAAGAACAGAGACTACTGCCTCTGCATGGCCATGAATGACCATGGCTAGCCGGCAGCAGCTGTTGGAGGTCACCCAAACAAAAGAATAGTAAGAGAAAAGGAAATAGAGCAGTTTTTTGGCTGCTTGAGGCTGGTGGAGCATTGTCAAATGGTGACGAATCCAGGGGAGTTGTCGCTGGTGCATGGCCGTGGTTGGAGGGCAAGTGGCAGCAGAAGTGGTGCAGCTGCAGCGAAGGGCAATGGAGGCTAGGGTTTTGTATGAACCCATTCATGTGAGGAAGACGACTCAGGGCATTTTTTGAAACTGGTCCGGATCGGGCTTGACTGGTCCAGACTGAGTTTACTCTGTTCAATATATTTTTTTTCTTTTTTCTTTTCATTCAATAAAAAAAAGCAGGTAAAAAATATGAAAAAAAAAATATTAAACAGTCAAAAACAAAACAAAAAAGGTTTTTTATTTTTATTTTTTGTATTTAGTTAATCTGTATATATTTTTATTAGTATTGTTTTGTTATTACTATCAATATTATTATTAATATAATGAATATGTGTAGGCTATCATGAGTAGTTATTACTTCCTTTTTTGAAATTATTGTCAAAAGTTGTATTAGAATCTTATGTTTTTTTTTTTTTCATATTTTAGTTTTGTAATATATTTTTCAAAAATTAAAATAACTGGATAAAAATTCAGAAAAAAAAAGTGAGAAAAATCTCCAAAAAATTCTACAAAATAGTATAAGCCATAAAATGTCAAGAAAAAAATGAGGGTAGCTCATTTAAAGAGAAATTTATTTTTTTAATTCCTTTTAATTCTAGGTTTTATGCATGATTGTCTCTTTCATTTTGTATGTGTTATCCGAGCATGCTATATCAACTTTTTTCTTGTTAATTTGGCGATTGAGAGCCTTCTTTTCTCATATTATTTTACAATTTAGGGTCTCCATGTCGCTTTTTGTGGTTTACCTCAACTTAAGATGGGATGGATGAGTGAAAACTACCGTATGGTGTTTTCTGTCCTCTCCCTAGGCTTGGTGAAGGTGCTCTTCCTTAAGATTGTATGCTTGAAGGGAAGTAGGTGCTTTCACCAACGTGATTGAAGTGTGAGGGGCAAACATTGAATTCTTTCTATTCGTAAAAATCTGATTCTTCAAAAATGTTCTCAAAAAATGATTTCAAATTCAATCTTTACTTGGCCAATGATGAAACCCTAGTTGCCTTCGTTTTTTATTTACATTCCCATAATCCCATCCCTTAGAAAGAGCCACTAAATGATCGGACCATACAGGCGCAGGTAGCTTGACTGCCTTACCCTTCCTTGGAACACAAGCTGGAGATGTATTGGCTTACATTCCCACCAATGTGATCTCCATTACTGATGGATAAATCTGTTCAGAAACAGAGCTCTTTTATCACAAAACCCTAGTTGCCTTTTTGAAACTTTCCTTCTTCAAAGATTCTCATTTCAAAACCATTGCTTTTTTAGTGGATTTCAAATCTCATCAAGCTCTTTTTCGGACCATTTCCTTTTTGCATTGATGGCAAATCGATTTCTTCCATTTCTCAAAAAAATATCGATTTTCAAAATCTGGTTGTCTTGAATGCAAACTAAATCTCATTATTCCATCTTTTAAATTTCAAATTTACGGTTTCTTGATGCCTTTTCCTTTTCCAATTTGTGTATTGGGGTTTCCAACCCTACTGTTTGAACTCTTTGACAATTAACCTTCATTGGAGGATAAAAAGGGGATTCATTTAATCATCATCTTCTTCTTTTGCTGAATGCGCACACACACGTTTAGTGTTAACCGTTCTCAAAATATGTGTCGATGGGGATGTTGGTTGATTGATTCTCTTAGAACGATCAGTCAACCATTTCCTGCATGCTCAAACTCTTGAGCCCATTTTCCTGATTTGTAGCTTTCTTAAGGCTTTTCTTTGTTTTCTCTTTTTAAAAAATGTGGCGACTCCGCTTTTGAATCATTTCTGTCTTCTTAATTAGAGCCTTTGTTTTCTTAAGGTTTTCTTGTTT
The DNA here is from genome assembly GCF_029873635.1 of Malania oleifera. Lineage (NCBI taxonomy): Eukaryota > Viridiplantae > Streptophyta > Magnoliopsida > Santalales > Ximeniaceae > Malania > Malania oleifera. The sequence continues at coordinate 102,459,155 of NC_080420.1, forward strand.
GAGGATTGCCATGCAACTAAATTAGAAATCCCTCTTTAAACCCTTTCCATCGTAATTCACAAAGCACTGCAAATTTTGTAAGTTGCGCTGGGCTGCTGCTGGTCTTTCTTCAGCCCTACTGGCAGTATCTCGCTCATCATCCAACACATCCAAAGTATTATCCTGGATGGAAAAGGATGCTGCGTGATCGTAGCAACAGTTGAAGAATCATCACAGGCTGATCTTGGAAGATGTTCAATTTAATTAATGCAATTGATCAGCTCTTTAGCCCAAAAATACTGTTTTAAATTTTAGAGATTGTGAATCCTTAAATGTTGATTAGGGTGAAGAGCCTGTTGTAATGGTCTGTCATAACTGACACCAGTTGTGCATAAAGAGAGGAGAAACAATGAATCTGATATTCTTGATCGATTGTTTAACATTGCAGCAGGCTGCCAATTTCTTGAGTAACCGGAGGGTTCTAGGACATCAATGGTGGCATCTCCAGCATGATAGAGAATCAAGGGCGAGGGAGGAGGGATGTGATCGTTATGGGAAGGCGCATGGTTCTGGGCAATATTCTTGTTATTCTAGAAGCAAATCTAAATTCAAACTCAAATAGCTTTGGGCCTTGGAAGGGCAGAGATATGCTTTCTTGATCCAAGTGCTTAAGGTAGAAGATCAGAGGATGTTGTTATCAGAAAAGCTTAAATGGGAGTGAGCTTAATGCAAAACAGGCTTGGGTTAACTTTTTAGTAGAATATTTCAGTGGGCTAACTTCGGCTTAAATTGGCATGGGGCTTCTGTTCTTTAAATAGAAGGATTCCATTCAAATTGGGTAGTAGATCAGTTTGATCACTTGCACCAAAGGTGAAGAATGAGTGTTTTAGGTGTGGATTCTTTGACTATTAGGAGTGAGCAACTAGAATGGAGGGGTCAACTAGTCCTTATCAGATTCCCAATAGGTGTTGCATATTGTGGTTGAGGGCCATTTAAAGAGTTCATAGGTGGGCGATGAAGAATAAGGAGGAAGTGACAGAGTGCTTTTGGCCAAGATTTTTGTAAATTTGAGGCAGGCCGCAGCTGGGAATGATGAGATTCCCATGCCAATGGGTGAGGTGCTGAGTAACGAGTATCTGGTGTTTTAATATTAAGGGGGAAATTTTGTTTTTTGTTTTTTGTCCTTCTTAAAATTTTGGTTGAACATTGTCTATTTGGGGAGTGTCCTATTCCAGGGCCTTCTCTTGCCTTCATTCGTCTTTCCAGTCTCCATGATGTTCTCTTTTCTAGTTTCTTGTCATGAATTTCTTGGAATTCTCATTTTAGATGGAACTCAAATGAGAGGGAGAGTAATGATCCTAGTTTACTCGTGAATTGTCTTATACATTCGAATTTTCTTTAGGAAATATGTACCTAGACTTTTGGACCTAAGTTTTAAACCCTTTTATTCGGAAAAGTAGGGTTTCCTTCAAAGCTGAGGCTGTTGTTTGGATTGTACTTACTAGAGTTAGCACTAAGATTTGTTTTAAAAGACACCTTAAAAGGCATTCAGAATCTCTGGATGGGCATGTACTTTGTCATCATAGTGGATTGAGTGTATTTCTTGTCTTTTTATACATTGCTATATATAGCGTATTTGGGATTATTTATTTGGCTATGTTTTGGATATAGTGGGTGTCCATTTTAGATGGAGGTTTTCTCTCTCAGGTTTGCATGGGCTTTGGAGGTAGTAGTCACGAGGATAGGATTCTCTGGTGTATTTGCTTGGAGTGTGGATCATGCTGCATCTGCTGAAGTTTTTGTGGAGCAGGGTTGTTTTTCTTGCTTCGTCAGTGTTCATCTTGTAGAGCTTTTAGAGGAAGGTGATTGCTTAATTTAAGCAGAGGTTGAAGGAAGTGCTTACTTTATTTATTTCTTTTCTTTTGTTCGTTTTTTTTGGGTATTTTTTTTTCAAAATATTTTCTTCATGATTTCCCCTAAATTGTGCAACCAATGGACAACATATTTAAAAAATAAATGTAGCAGAAATGGGAGTAAACATCCATGTTAAGTGCATTACCCATAATGGACTGTCAACATGGTGGTGACAGAACCCTCTTAAAAAGGGTCCGACTCTAAAAGATAAGGTAAGCAATGAAAACATCCATGGTGAGCTAGGCATAACGCCTATCTAAGACAAAGGAAGTGTGATTAAGATGGAAATAAAAAATAAAAAAAATAAAAAATAAAAAAAGGGCAGCCTGCTGCACAAAGCTCCCGCATATGCGGGGTCCGGGGAAGGGGCAGACCACAATGGGTCCTGTGATACGCAGCCTTACCTTGCATTTTTGCAAAAGGTTGTTCCCACGCCTTGAACCCATGACCTCTATGTCACACGGTGACAATCTTACCGTTACGATTAAGATGGTAATGCAGATCAAATAATGCACAGGCAATGAGTGATTTAGTTGACATTAGAGACTATGGGAGGGGAATGTCTACACCTAGTCTAGGATAACTTGTTGAGATCGTAAGATTTAAAAGCCCTCCAACTTTCTTAGGATATTACCCTAGATTCTGCAGAAGCCAACCCCACCAAGTTCAACTGAAGGCTTGGTGATGGTGTTTGTTTTTGTTCTTGTTGTATACCTTATCCTCTCTTCTGTAACTTTCTTCTCGTCAATAAATCATTATTTTAGCAAGGAAAAAAAGTGTACTAATACATTTCCCAGGAATATTCTGAATTATCATAGTTCTTGCTAATGTAGGCTTCTTTAGGTTTTGCATCCTTGCTTTGACAGTATTGTAAAATAATTTTTTGTATAGTACATTTATTTATTATGTTCGTTCATTGGTGTGGCTGGGTTATTACTTTAAAATCTTACTTTGAAATTGTAAAAATTTTTGCTGCAGAAGACCTACCTATTTTTGCCCTTCAAGATGATAGGGTTGTTGAAGTGGTAGGAGAGCCTGCTGGAATACACAAAGCATTGGAGCTGATTGCATCTCATCTTAGGAAGTTTTTGGTTGACCGGAGTGTAATTCCATTATTTGAAATGCAAGTAAGTCTGATATGTTTGTTAATGTTGTAAAGAGCCAAACCTATTTCTGACATATAAAATAATTTACTTTTGTTAAATTTATACTGAATTGTCCTGTGCTTTCTTCTCAGATGCAAATGCCTAATCCCCATATTGAGCACATGCCTCCTCACCAATCCTGGGGTCCACCTCAAGGTCTTCCTCCAAATGCTGGTGGGGGTCCAGGTTTTGGACCTAATCCTCAATATATGCAGCCCCCAAGGCAACATGACGGTTACTATCCGCCTCCTGACATGCCGCCTCCTATGGATAAACAGCCTCACCAGGGTATATCTGCCTATGGAAGAGAAGCTCCTATGGGTGTTCATGCGTCATCAAATGCGCAGCCTGCACCATCAATGATCACACAGGTCATTTTCTACTTTCATTTTGTTCCTTTTATTTAGTTATGCTTTTGTTTTGAGTCCCCTTCCCCCCTATTTTACTTAGACGTGTATTTACTGAAGAAGTTGAACTGTAAGCTTCATCAACCACCTCAAGGTCAGATGACTAGTTAAGCAGTTTGGAATTTGGGGAATGTGGCATGTTATGTTGATCATCAGACTGATTGCAATAAAAGAACATGAAGGATATGTGCACTATTCTTCTACCCTTGGATTTAGTTCACATGCCTGTCTAAATCAGTGATTCTAAAATCATGCCTGCCAATTAACTTACTATGAGGCCCTCTGAACTAATGGCAGGAAACTCAATCCCATTGACGGTGTTCAACTTCTGGCAAAATTGTTTAGTTTGCTTGGTTGTTTCTTATGTAGCCTATTACAATTGGACTGGGCTGAACTGGACACAACTTGAGCTTGAAGATAATGTATAGTAAACATATTCAGCTAATACAAATGAAATTTATAAATCATTTAAATATTATTTATTATACAAATAATGATAATTTAGACATAAATGGTTAAATAAAATGCTGCTGTAAGTTTGTTTTTTCATATAATTTCAAAAGCATTTGTAATAATATTTTGTTTCGATAAAAACAAATAAAATAAATTAAGGGAGAAATTTTACTTCACTCCTAAATCTCTTATTTGAATTTCAAGGAAATTTCATTGTATATTTAAAATTTCGACAAGTTTCGCTGAAATTTCGAGATTTCGATAAATTTCGGGATGATTCGTTAAGATTTCGACGGAAATTATGCAAGACATAAATTGACTGCCATTTCAATTTCGAGGGTGATGGAAACTGGAAATTTCGACAATTTCGTGGAAATTTAAGACCGTGGACTGGCCCTGTCACTGCAGCCTAAAATCTGCTTGGCTGTGTGCCCTTAGTCTGTCAAGGCACTTTATGCCATTGCAATGCAATGAAAAGTGCTTTTCTCTACAACATGTTTGAAATGACTTTTTATTCTGCAGATCACACAGCAAATGCAAATTCCACTTTCTTATGCTGATGCTGTCATTGGGACAGCTGGTGCAAGCATCAGCTATATTCGACGAGCTAGTGGGGCAACTGTTACCATACAGGAAACAAGGGGTGTTCCTGGGGAAATGACAGTCGAGATCAATGGAACTGCTTCCCAAGTCCAAACAGCTCAACAATTGATACAGGCAATCTTCTAGACTCTGGCTTTCTGATTCTTTTTTTTTAAAAAATAATAGGGAAAAATTCTGTCTATATGCTTTACATTGTGTTATTATCTGTATTTGTCCTTAACCTGCCACCTCAATATAATCGTTTTACTTAAAGTTTAAATGGTATGAGACTGCAGAGAAAAAATAAGAATAGAAAAAGGAACATAAATCCTGGCCTTGATATAAAAGCACAGGCTCTTAATCCACAGTACTTGACCTAATGTATATTTTGATGGTACAGAATAGAGCTACAGTCTACTGGCAAACTGGGCTGTTCACAATTTGACTTGTTAATGGCTTTAACATGCTTAAGGTCCCTCTTAACACCCCCTCCCAACCCCAAATTAAACGAGAGTACGTGACTGCACTGGAAGCGCAGTGCTAAGTGTGACCAGATGACTGAAGTCTCATTCATTTTGGTTCATCTCTTGGGCGTGTGGCCAGCGCAATGTTATTAAGTGATGCTATCCAGCACTGGCTTAACCACCATCATGGACCTATGGGATGGCAGGGGAGTGGTGGATACATGGATCCACCTGTCCCACTTACCTGCTGTCATGTAGGTTTAAGAAAGCATTTTCCTAATATTACTTGACGAATTGTGAGGAGCTCTTTTAATTTTCATTCCACAGAAATACCCTGACCTTGTGTTTGGGAGTATGAAATTCAGGCCTTGGATTTGGAAGTGTGGATTTAGATAAGTTGTAGTACAAAATTGTGTTTTCTTCCTAATCACACAAATCCAAAGCCTAGAAATCCATTCTTCCATACATTTCCTCAAAGAGTGCTGGTTACATGATTTGGAATTACCTTCTGACACATGTATACATTTCATGTTGCAGAATTTTATGGCTGAAGCTGCCGCACCAACACAGACCCAGACGGCTGTGTCTACAGATCAAGGCTATAGTTCTTATGCTGCTCATGGTTCGGTGTATGCATCACCCCCATCCAACACAGGGCATGCTGCCCATGCAGGAGGTTATGGGTCGGTCTATGGAGCAAACTATGGTTATTAAGTAGTCTGGTCTAAATTGGTTTGCATTGTTAAGACCCATTATATGTTGTTGCAAACCTAGTTGGGTAAAAACAGCAAATAATTTTCTCGTAGTTTTTAATGTTGAACTTTGTTCTCTCTGAGCTTCTGCTGGGACCAACGTTACCCTCGTCAATTTGTGCATTAGGCTAACGGTAGGGTTGAACCAGTTTCAATATATTTGATCGACGTACTCCATGCTGCTGCTTTGGTTTATTTTTATTTTTATTTTTTCCCCTCTTGGCTATATACGTAATACATCTTTCTTAAATTTTTTCCTCCTTGCCACCTGTTTGCCTTCCTGTTTCTGGCCTGATGCATTCCCTCTTTTTGGTAGCCATAAAAGAAAAGTTGTGGATTTTGGGTAAAAATTTTAGTAAGGGATTTCACTGCCCAAAAAAAAAAAACTAGATTGCATTTGAATAATGAATTTCAGTGAAGGGGAGCGCTTACACAACCGGAAGGTGCTCGCTCTGTGATTTGAAGGTCACAGATTTGAGGCGTGAAAATAGCCTTTTGCAAAAATATAAAGTAAAATTGCACTTTAGATACATTGTGTTCCGCCCCTTTTCCGGACCCTTATGCATGGAAGCTTTAAATGCTGGGCTTCCCTTTTGGTGTAGATTAGGTAAAATATAATATGCAATTTATGTTGAATTTCATTGAGACGGTTTAAATATGAAGCTTGAATTTTATTCCACCACTGGGGTTCAATTTTAAAGCTGTTTGTATTTTCCACCCTTTTAACATATTATTCTGTACGATGAGCTGCGAAATGGTAAAAATAATTTTTTTTGAAAAAAACCATCTGTTTTAGGATGAAAGGAATTTTGCTGGCATTGTTGATGGTTGACAAAATGGATCATGAAAGAAGCTTTTGTTCAACTGCGTTGTACCCAGATTTTCTCCTCCGCTCGTGTGAGAGCAGAGGAGAGGATTGCGAGCATTTCTTTCCAAATGGTAGATGCTAGTAGTGTGGA